>NC_048895.1:85997140-86119269 GCF_011077185.1 Oxyura jamaicensis
CCTTCCTTCCTTCCTTCCTTCCTTCCTTCCTTCCTTCCTTCCTCCCTCCCTCCCTCCTTGCCTTGCCTTGCCTTGCCTTGCCTTGCCTTGCCTTTCTTTCTTTTTTTTTGTTGGCCATATACACCGTTAAACCAGATTAATAGAATTCCCTTGGTTCATGGATCATGCATCCCATGTGACCTGCATTTTTCTGTTGTCTGTCTTCAGGCCAAAAGGGCAAGGTAGGATTTTAGGATCAGAGTTTTAGGGTTCCTTGTTGCTGATATTTGTATGATTATTGGCCTTTACAATCTTCCCAGTATGTTTTATACTGTTTGTCCTCTTTCTGCTTTTATATAACTGTTGGAATACATTAACAAGCAGGAAGTCATCTCAGTAGATTTTATTATTTTCTTCTTATATGTAGCTACAGGTGTCAATTACCATGTGAGATAGTTCAAGACGTTTTAATTCTAAATCAGTTTCCACTACATAATTACAAAAAAAAAAATAATACTTTTTAAACTTGAATGGACTTTAAGTTATGTGTAAATAACCAAAGACATATAGCTATAACCAAGGTTTGAAATAGAAAGAAATTTTATCTTAAAAATGCTACAAATATATTTTTGTATATACACGTATGCACATACACACAGTCATGTCTAAGTACACCCACTCAAAGATAAGGGAAGGTTTTTTATTTTATTTTATTTTATTTTATTATTATTTTTTTATTTTATTACTGAATTTTGTCTTATTTCAGTATGTTTAGGATTTGTCCCTAAAAAGCTGAAAAGAGTCATGGCCCAGTATCCATCCTTAGATGTTTGTACTTCAGATTTCAGTTCTAGAATCTGTTGATATGAGACATGTCAGCATATCATGAAATAAAGGAGAATCAGCAGACTTGTTTTCTTTGGCAGTTCTTCAGAATACCATGAATACTCTATAATGTTATTTGGCAATGCCCTAGAGTACAGTATATCTGACAGAAAACTCCTGTAGGCTACAAAATCTCAGCCAGTGCATCCTCCAACATAATATCCTGACATTAAATTTCTCAGTCTTCCTAACTCATCTCTTTTCAGTAGCAACAGAAGTCAAAATGGCACCAAACATTTCTTGTATGCATCTCGTATCTCAAAGACATGTCTAAAAGATGTGTTTTCCCTCTACAGCACTTGCTTCCCGAAATCTGAATTGATAAAATTGCTAGTGCAATAAGTGGAGATTTCAGGCATCTGAGGAGAAAAAACTTTTAAATGTATAGCAACAATTAAAAGTTATGCTTGAGACAGTGGCATGAAATTAAAGAATTTCCATGATTCAGAACAGTGCTGGCCCAAGGTAAGAGACCACCCAACGGACAAGGAAACTGGGTAGGGAAACTATCTTTTTCAAGAACTGTGTCCTATAACAGGGTCAGAGGTTGCTCCCATCTCCTCCTGAATCTGAGATATTAGAGGTGATTAAAAAAAAAAAAAAAAAGGAAAACAGCATTAACAAGATTCCCAATAGTTTCCTCAATGTATAGGATTAATTATTATGAGCCCAAACACATTTGTATACCAAGTGCATTACCAGTTAGCCACACAGATAAGGAATTTCAAGAAAAAGAGACTCCCTAAATGCCATATCCTTTTAACCTGGGCTTTGCCTTTATATATTTCTTTAAAAACACATCCTCTTTCTCTAGCTGGCGTTGAAGAAGGTTCACTGTCTTCTTGCTCAGCTAGATGAAATCACGGAGAGAAGAAAGAGTTTGAAAGCTGTGTTCCAGCCCAACAAATCTGTAACTCCCTCACTCAGTGTGGGTTACTGGACTGGCATCTGTGGACCTGAAGTGTTCAGGAAAAGGAACAAAGATCACATGTGAAGGAGCAAAGGTGAAATCACACAGGGAAATGTTCAATTGGAGTCACCATCTTGTGCAGTTTGGCGGCTGCACTTTCTCCTAGAGCTGTTTGGGAGGAAGTGTGAGCCATCAAGGGTGGAAGAAAGTATTTTTCTTTATCGTGAAGGGAAAGAGGAGAAAATATGACTTGTAGTTTTTCCTTTCAGACAAAATGTAAAGAGCTTTTGCATAGTGGGTTTACTCATTCAAACTCCATCTACTTTTAGTCATCCCCGAAGGTGAAATAATGTGCTCATTCTCATAAGGAGCATCTTCATACCTAATTAAAAAAAATAAATAAATAAAAAATGTGTTTTATGTACAGCATAAGTTATGCTGTCCATTCTGGTAAACTGACAGAGAGCTCACCCCGTTAGTTTGTATACCAGCAGGTGATAAACATGAATGGAAGCCAATCCACTTTAGCAAGTACTTCATCATTTATCTTGTGAGATAAAATTTTATTATTATTATTATTATTAGTGACATGCTTTAAAATTAATATCAAAATTTCCTGTAAAGTCATGAGAAGATACTTGTTCCATAGGAAGGTTCTAGAAGTGCATCCAGCTATGAAAACAATAACCTGGGGATCTGAATATGCGAGAGGACTTCTTAGTTTGGATGATCAACATATTAGAGTAACCAGACTTGTCTAATGTTGACCAGCATGAGGAAAAGGGCAAGAGCTATATGTGACACAGTTCAGTTGAGGTTGGCAGGGCCCCCTAGAGGCCATCTGCTCCAACATCTGCTCAAGCAGGGACAACAAGGGCAGGCTGCTCAGGACCATGTCCAAGCAGCTTTTGAAGATCTCAAAGGAAGAGAGTCCACATGCTCTATGGGCAACCTATGCCAGTGCTCAGTCACCCACACAGCACAGAAGTGCTTCGTGGTGTTCAGAGGGAACCACTTGTGTTCCATATTGTGCCCATTGCCTCTTGTCCTGGTACTGGACACCACTGAAAAAAGCCTGGCTTCAACCCCTTGGCAGCCTCCCTTCAGGTATTATACATTGATAAGATCAGCAAACCATCTATACATAAGGACCTGTTTTAATAGCTGGAGACTGGCCCTGCTGCAGCTTTGCTGGGACAGGGTCTGATGGCCCCAGGCTGAGCTGAGAAGTTGTCCCTGGCACAGGCATTGTGGGGAGGCTGGGCAGGAACAGAAACGCCTAGCAGTGTCTTCTGGTCTCTGAAAATACTGTTTTATGTTCATATGATATTTTAGTTGGTGAAATACATAAGTGGTCATCATTGGAGCTATTAATTCTCCAGGCTGGATAGAACACAAAATGTGTCTCTGGAAGGACTGTTCCCCATAAGGCTGGAAATGTGCTGTGAGGGACAATGGCTGTTGACACTGGAAGATGACGATCAGTGCAGCACTGTCTTGCTGGAAGGATGGAAAGTGCTGAATGTCATCACCAAATAAAGATTACAGTGGGGTCCCTGCTGAAAACAGAGAGGTAAAATAAATTAAACAAACAAACAAAACAGTTTACTGGGATTCATTGAGATTTACTCATTTATTCATTTATTATTTATTAATTGAGCAGAAATTCAATATTTATTAATTGAGCAGAAATTATGAAGATTGTAGCTGATGATTAACAGGAATACAAAATCAGAAGGTAAGAAGTCTACGCTTTTAAATAAATGTGCCCATCATCCCTTTCTGGCAGAAGATACACAGATACAGTATCTGCATATCCTAAAAATTTAGCAATTTGGAGCAGGAGGTGTCTGAGTTTTTTTCAGATATGTGAATGTTCATAAATATGAATAAAGATTGTTGTAGCCTGTTTTATGCACAAGTGTACAGAAATAGGAAATAAAAATGGAGAATGAGTATGAGCTACAGCCAGCTATTCATAAATAGATATTTTAGGCAATTCTCTTAGGAATTTAGATGGAAAGACACTAAAATGAGACACAGGCAATAATCTTTCAAACAAACACTGGCTGTGTCAAATGCAATCTTACAGATTTCCAAAAATAAAGGTTTTCTCTGACAATCCTGCATGAGAAAATTCATTCAGTTGTGTGACTCTGACTCATTTCATATGTAATATGTTTCAACTTCTGTATAGCTGCTTTACTCAGATTTTTAACTTACAATTTTAAATTCTGCCTTAAATGAAAAAAAATCAACTCATATTTTGGATTCATTCTATGTCACTTTAAAGCTGAATGTGTAATATTAAAGACATATATGTCTAGATATCACAAAAACAGCTTTTCATGTTTTCTGCATAATAGCATTGTGCATTTTTAATAGATTCATCTTGCATATTTGTGTAGAATCATAGAATCATTATAGTTGGAAGAAACCTTCAAGATCATCTGGTCCAACCATCACCCAACAACCAATGTTGAACCCATTGAACCATGTCCCTAAGCACCACATCCAGCCCCCAGGGACAGGGACTCCACCACTTCCCTGGGCAACCCATTCCAATGCCTGACTACTCTTTCTGAGAATAAGTTTCTCCTAATTTCCAACTTAAATCTCCTCTGGCACAACTTGAGGCCATTCCCTCTAGTCTTATCACTAGTGTCTGCCAGAAGAGGCTGACCCCTTCCACCCTGAGTAGATCAAGTGTTCATGATTTTTCAAATAAAAATATTATCTATCCCTTCTTAGAAGTATTTTTAAGATAGCCTTGTAAAATGAAGTAGAGTTCAATCTGAAGTTAGAGATTTTAGTCTGAAAAAGTATCTGGATGGGCATATGCAAAAGAAGTTTATTTTCAGATCTATCTGGCAATCTTACCCAGAAAGGCTCAGGAAAGACATAACTGCCTTATTGATATTACCTGTTAACAGGCTTTATCAGTTTTTCTGCATGCATTCTGTTTTTTCACAAATGCACATAAGCCAACACATAGCACATTGTTCTTACAACTGACTCACAACACCAAAGACATCATAAAAATATTGTTCAGTATGAAGGATTGTTCTTGGAATACTTTGATGCTATACTACATGCTCATTTAAGAATGTCCAGTCAATTGCGCTTTCAGAATCCCAGAAGATCAAAACAACTTCTGTTTCCTACACAGACTGACTTTTTTCACCCACATTTTGCATTCTGTGTAAACAGAATCAATAGAATGAGATACACTATGATAAAACGTTTTGTGATTCATAAGATGTATATTCACTATAATGCCTTGACATGACATATATTTTATGTATATTATGTATTTCAGTATTCCAGTCTGAAGAATGGCTCCAGATACAACAACTGGGAAGTTCTCACTGTAATGCAAATTAGTGCATTACATTTTGTTCCAAATTAAAGTTCATCCAGCTTTATCTGCTAAATTTGATTTTATTTTTGCTATTATTTCCCCTGGCTCATCATTTGCAAAAATGTTGCAAAATTATACATATTTCTAAATCTGCATGAATCAATTCACCTTTGGCAGCCAAAACCTATAAGGAACATTTCTCATTTTCTTAGTATGTAGTCTTTTGGCACATTGCATTGGACTATGGTCATCCTGTAACTTTAGCAGCATTGAGCATTATGCTGTTTGAAATGCCACATCTCTGTGTGGTGGAAAATCCACTGGAGGAAGAACCAGTTCCTTCCAAACCAGTAGGGTTTTGCCTTTAATAAACTCTTTGGTAATGGATAAGTATTGAATTTCATGAATTACGTCCAGATTTTCAATAGGTCTCAGTATTCTGAGTTAAATCTATTTTTTTTTTTTCCAGAAACTTCAACTTCTTGTTTAGGCACTGAGACAAGTTACACTTTGGGTTCAGCTGTGAAACAGCTTTTTAAAGGAGACTGATTAGCCATGCTGTCGTGGTGCTTAGGCATGCTCAGCTCTGCTGAGACTGCACTTTTTACTGAGGCTGAATGCCAAGATAGCATATCTGCATAGCTCCTCATATGGAATTGTCTTGTAACAACCCATCTTCCAATGCATGTGGGGTTTGCATGTGTCTGCCCTGAAGGGGTTATACAGCCTTACTCTAAATGAAATGGTCACATTTTCAAAAATGTCTAGTATGTAAGAACTCATTGTCTGACTTTCAGTGAACATGAACTTCCACTGAAGTCTGGAAACTCAGAGAAAAATTGCTAGCAAGTGGCCTTGGCACTCAAAGTACATAAACTAGAGGCCAGGTGAGAGGGTGGAATTGGGTCTGGGTGGTAGCTCAAGTGAGGCAGTGGGATGGCATTGCCCAGACAGCTGTAATGTCTCAGTGTAGCCTAGGAAACCCTATAGGATCAGCCACTGAAGTATTCTTTGTTGTGAACCCATACTTCTAAGTGGCCCAGTGCTTTCTATGAGAAAGCAGTAGGTACCTAGAGAAAGGTAGACAGTCAAGAGCAAAGTATAAAGTCTTTAGTTATTATTTATTTATTTATTTTTCCTCCCTGGTTAGCCAACCAGGCCATTTAGAAGACTACATGGCGGATGCTCCATGATGGGTGGTTCAGTGGTTCTCATATCTAGATTATGTTTTGTGTTATGGAATCTCATTCCTTATTGAGGATGGGTGGCCATCCTTGGATGGGTGGATTTGAATGTCTTAAGTAAGTATGCTATTACTATTGTAGAAAAGTAAAATGCAGAATAATTTCCCTGTGGGTAATTTTTTAAGGTAGAACCTACAAAACACTACAAAGAGAAGAGACAGAGGAGTTACCTCTCACATACAAAAATTGTCCATCCATCTCTCCTGATAGGTTGGACACACAAAGGAAATTTCTGCCAAAAATATCTGTCACTGAACAGAACCATATGCTCTAAGATGTATAAAAGCATAAATATTTTAATAAATGATGAGTAAAAATGAAATTAAGGTCTTTTCCAACTGTGATGATTCTACTTTTCTATGATTCTATGATTCTAGTTTTGTAATTCATAGAAGTCTCTCTGTCATTATATATATTTAAATGAAATGTAACCAGATAGACAATAATAAATAACAATAATAATAAAAAAATACCTTTGTGGTTTCTCTTATACTGAGACAGCACTTAAATTTTGTTAATTTCTTGCTTTCCAATCAGAACTTGACAGATATTGAAAAATGGGGCAAATTTTAGAGCCTTTTTGCTGAAGTACATGTACACTGCAAAGACTTCTAAGCAAAAATACATTAATGAACTTAAGAAGGGCCATCACAAGGATCAGCGTGTAAACACGGCTACCTGTTGGGAACCTCCCAGACACATTCAGGGAAATCACCATGCTGAGGTGCCTCTCTGAAGTACCTTTACACTAATACATATGAGGGAGGAATGAACATGAGAAATTTGAGATCTGTATGGAGTTGCAGAGCTATGACTTTGCTGGGATTATAGAAATGTGGTGGGATAGCAGTTATGCAACTGAAGTTGTGCAATGTACAGATGCAGGCTCTTTAGGAAGGACAGTCCAGGAAATTGTGGAGGAGGTGTTGCCCTTTGTGTGAAGCAGCAGCATGGAGCTCTGCATGGGGATGGATGATAGCCCAACTGAGAACTTATGGGTAAGGTTCAAAGAGCAGAGCAGTATATATGACATTGCAGTGGATGTCTGCTATAGGCTGCCTGACTGAAGTTGAAGTTTTACACAGACAGCTAGATATAGCCTTGTGTTCACAGGCCCTTGTTCTCTTGGGGACTTTTATCACTGAAGTATCTGCTGGAAAATCAACACAGCAGGGCATCAGCAAATCAGGAGGTGCCTGGACAGCATCAATAACATCTTCCTGTTGCAAGTGATAGAGGAGCCATCAAGTACAGATCCTGTACTGGACCTCATGCTTATGAACAAAGAAGGGCTTATGGAGGTTATAAAAGTCAAAGGCAACCTTAGCTGCAGTGACCATGAGATAGTGGAGATCAGGATTGTGAAAGGAGAGAACAGGGCAAAAAGCAAGATCATATTACTAGTTTTCAGAAAGACTTTGTCCTTTTCAGTGATCTGTTGGGGTCATCTTGTCCAACCTCCTGCTAAATCAAGGTCACCTAATCCAGTTTACCCAGATAGGCTGAACAGAGGACAAGATAAACTTGAGAGGTCTCTTCCAAACTTAAATATTTTGTGATTCTGTGATTCAGCAATCGGCTCTTCACTAATTCCTGTAATGCAAGGTAGATTGTTCCCTCATGGAAAACACTTGGGCAAGCATAATAAAACTGATGTAATTTGAATCTCGGGTACACTTTCTCATGCTGTTAAAATAGTTCTTCAGATAAAGCATGAATATATTATTAACACTATTTTATGATCTCCTCAGATCTTGAAGTCTTTCCAGTCTAGCCTTCCCCCGCAGCTCCCACTGCAAATTTATCTCAAAGAAATGTTGAACATCCTCCATTAGCACAGCAAGTTTCCAAGTATTGTGACATGAGTCATGTAATTTAATGCAGTCACTGTCAAAACATTTAAAATAGAGGTTTATTTTCAGAGGTGAACCTTTAGAGATGACAAAGTTTTTACATAAGCAAATGACAGAATACTAGCGACCGCAGTTTTGAAACAGGCTGGGAGCCTGATCTGTGCAGAGGTGGCTCTGAGCATCTCTGATGGTCTTTGATGACCTAGTGGTGTTTCAGGGCCTACATAAGTGATGACCCACCCAGGTCATCCAGCACTTTATCATTCTGATCCTACATGCAGCTGAGTTTTGTGTTTTGTGTCAGAGTCCAGCTACTACCAGTATAAGAAAATATGCAGTTCTGAGTTGATCCAGGCATATCTGAATTTGGACCAGAACAGTTTTGTTTTTAGTACATGTGTAGAATTAATAATTAAGGTAATTAATACTATAGAAAATCATTTTGTGCAAGAGCCATCCTAGGACCGATGAAGGGCAACAGAAGGAGGAGATTATAAAGTAGCTGTTTTCTGACTGTGCTTATCTAACTCCTGCTCATAACCCTTTCCCATCACCTTTCAAGATAAAGAATTGTAGCCAGCTTGGAGGGACACTTTGGGGAAGTGAAATTTTTGCAGACTTTCTTTTAAGCTATAAAAGTGAGGCAGGAGTGAATACATGTCTTTCTGTCCCCTATTGTTGTCCTGCCTCATTATAAGGAACTAAAAGTAATGGAGGACCAACACTGTACCTCACCGAAATGTTCTGCTTTTAAATAGACCATTAGTTGCCAGCAAGTGAAAGCTCTGGGGCATGGACCCAGCCAAAGGAGCATTCTCTGTATGGTAATGATCTGGGGGAGATCACCTTTCAGTGGTTGGCCACTCTGTGGTCAGATGCAACATCCTATTCTGACATTATCTCTCAACTGTTCTTTCTCTAGAAGTAGATTCAAGCCTTTCAGTCAGAGCTTGGTTTATTGATTTATCACAAAGCTTCAGGGAGGAAATAACTACGTGTCTCTGTCTATATGGACTTCATTTATTATGCCACATTACTGCACTGACAACAAAAAAAAGCGTCTGATCATTCAGGAGATACACCAACAGTTTACATCACTGCCAGGAGGACTATTCATGCCCTATAGCTATTTCTAGTTATGCTGCTCTTCAGGAAAAGTGCTGAAATACTTTGCGTCAGCTGGTGGGGAAAATTGTCTTCAGATCTTTGATCAATGGAGGAACATTTTGATTCCTTGTTTTCATTCTTCTGCACTACCCTCATGTTATTCAAGATGCCAAGTCTAAAAATAATACTCATGATGCTCTGAAAACGGAATGAAACCCTAACACTGAAGGCCTTTATGGGCTGTGATGCTATGCCTAGAGACAATTTTATTTATGTCATTGAAAGTGGTCTTATTGGTCTTTCCCATTGCTTTTTGTTTGCTCATGACAGTACAGAATGTTCTTTCAATGTGTAAGGTTCCCAAAGAATACTTTTGAAAACAAAACCAAATCTTATCTTTAATATCTATAGATATCTTTTCTTTCAATGTCTTATTTATCATGTTAATCTTTCTGCTCTGAGATCATAATCCTGCTTGACTCTAATCCAGTGTTACACTGGAATAAATGTTGCAAATTGAGAACTTGTGTTGTTCTTATATTTGCCTGTCCTGTTCTTATTTTTCTTACATCCCCCCAAAGCTCAGACTTTAAAATGTGTTCAGATTTATGATTCAGATTCAGATTTATGAACAATTTCATTGCAATTTTGAATGGTTTCTATAGAATATAATTTGGAGGTGCTACTTCAGGTTATATGCTTTGGAAATTCATCTTCTGAAAGACATTGCTCTACCTTCAAACCCAGCAGCAGGATCATAGCATGAAGGGCAAAATAAATAGGCTGTTTCCATGGCACCACCTTGGGCTGGAGAAGGACTTAGAGCATTCCTGTCCCTGGAGGATTTTCACGTATGTATAGATATCAGTTAACAGCTCAGATGTTATTACACATGATATTTTTTCCCTAATTTGTTTAGGCAAGCTGGATTTGTGTCTCTGAATCTGCTTGACGGACGTCTTGGCCTTACTTGCATGAAGGCACTGTTACCTCAGTGTGGTGAACTATGTTGCTGAAGGATGAACATTCCCAGTAAAACTGTTCAGGGCCAGTCCACGGAGGGAAATGTGGAAATCAATCTGGGCTGTAAAGCTGCCTGTAAAGCATGGTAAGGTTAGACAGAGCTTTTCCAGGTCAGGCGCAAGCACAGCAGTGCCAGGCTGGTGGGACCAGCCCAACTAGAATTTAAATAGGTTGCACACAAACACACATACAACATGCACAGAAGTTTGTTTTATAGGAAGGTCTACGGATTTGGCTCCAGGATTGCCACTTTACAAAATGTATTTGTCCAGCTCCATCAGACTCAGAAATTCCTGTGCCCTTCTCTCTCTCAAACACACAGATGTTTTCCCAATAGATCATAGGGAACATCTTCTCTTCCTCACAGGCTGTGCAAAGATCCAAAACTTTGCACTCTGCCAAGTTTTCCAATTCTTATAGGAGCTCACTTCAATTTTTACATTTATTGAAACATTCCATTATTATTATACAATTCTGGCAATCTCTCATTAAATTTTGACAGTGAAAACAATCAATGACTCCCTCCACAGATAAGCATAATTATTTTTTACATACAAACAAAAAATTTGTGTTTGTGGAGACTAGGGTAAAGCCCCACATAATTCTCATGTTAATTTTCCTGTCAATTCTGATGGCTGCAAAGTTTCATGAAGGGATCAGTATTTATAAAAACCACATCTTCATAAGAGGAATCTTATTTCAAATTTTTTTTTTTTTTTTTTTTTTTTTTTTCCCACACATGTCCTGGTTTCAGTTAGGACAGAGTTCATCTTCTTCCTAGTAGCTGGTAGGGTGCTATGTTTTGGATTAGGATGAGAAGAGTGCTGATAACATGCTGATGTTTTAATTGCTGCAGAGCAATGCTTACACTAAGCCAAGGACTTTTCAGCTCCTTGCTCTGTCCTGCCAGCGGGCAGGCTGGGGGTGCAGCAAGAGCTGGGAGGGGACAGACCCAGGACAGCTGACCCAAACTGGCTCAAGGAGTATTCCATACCATCTGACATCATGCTGAACAATATCTAGGGGTGGCTAGCTGCTCAGGGATAGTCTGGGCATCGGTCAGCAGGTGGTGAGCAATTGCATTGTGCATCACTTGTTTCATATTATTCCAATTATTATTATTATTATTATTTCCTATCTTAATAAACTGTCTTTATCTCAACTCACAGGCTTCACTTTCCCGTTTCTCTCCCCCATCCCAGAGAGGGAGGGGGGAGGGTGAGCAAATGGCTGTGTGGTGTTTAGCTGCCAGCTGGGTTAAACAACAACATCACATTATAGATGTCACATTATATTCATTATTGAACTTTTGCAATTTACTGGTTTGCCATTTTGGGTGTGGTGACTTGCAATTGCTATGAAGAAGGAAACTTTGTGCTAAAACACTTGGGTCTTTATTTTGGACCTCTAATTGGAAAAGATTTTCAGGGGCAATATGTATGTGCTACTACGTGGAGAAAAAGCAGCAAAAGACAGCAAGTATGTTCTAGACCAATGAAGTATTCCTGGTCCAGAAAGAATGGAAGTCAACCAGAAGTCTTTCCATTGAGTATACTGGATTTTGGAACAGGTCTTGTGTGTGTAAGTGGCGTCCAAAGGTCTGAGCTGTTCACAAATGGCCCATGTCTGTTGTCGTTACCAGGAAATGTAGGGAATAGGCCAGAGTTTGAAGTTTCAGTTTTTTCAATTCCAAGTCACACAGACAAAAATAAAGATGTCATTATCCAATCTGCTGCAGTATTCCAGAGTGCTCAGTTTCCCTGTGATCCAAATCCACCTCCATAAAAAATAAAAAATAATAATAATAATAATAAAAAAAAAAAAAACTTGCTGGCTAGAACTATGTTGGGAGGAACTGGTAAATCTCAGTGAAGGAGAAGAGTCATTGTGAAAGTGATCATAAATATAGTTAGACTGGAAATTAAAAATACAGTAAGTTTCTGAACTAAGCCTCTTAAATAATTAAGCCTGCAAATGCAGTGAGTTTTGAGATGAAGACTGGTAAAAGTACAGATGAGACTTTTTCTGATTCTGGCAAAGTCTAGCTAGAGAGTGTCTCAGGAAGGGATTACATGGTAGTGTCTGCCATTGCAGGGACTAGGCCCAATTAATAAAGATAGTATGATAAATACACTTAAGATTGAGAAGTGTTCATATACTACTGAAATGACCTATTGAAGAGCAACTTAATGTACTGATTTGAAAAATTAGCATGGGTCTCAAATTTTGTGTTTACTTTATGTACAATATTTAAGAGATACAGAGTGCTTTGAACCAAAATTTGCTATATTCCCAACAAAAACACTGACAAAAATAATAATAAAAAAAGGACTTGAAAATTTCTGGTCACTGCAAAATAATAGTTTATTGGTAAAATATTTGCAAAAAACTTTTACTAGCACAGGTGGAAATTTTTGTATTAAAAAATAATCGAAAGAATTAAGAATGTGCTAGTCTTTCCTTAAAAAATAGTGGTGCAGAGGACAGCTGTTTGCTATACTCTGGACAAATTATTTGTGAGTAATCCTGAGGAAGTTCTGTTTACAATTCTAAGTGAGCATACTCAATGGCACAGTTAAGGAGGATGCAAACTGCATCCAGCATCTGTAACTTCTTGCTCAGGTTAGCTAAGATAATAAAAATTACTTCTGGCAATGCTTCAGATATCGTCGAGAGGCCTCGTGTGTATAACTAACAGAAATGAGAATATGGGAAACATGTTGCTCCTTGAGTGCCCTGAAAATGATTAACAATTACTTTATCTGAAGGGAGTCCTATAATCTGACCTGGTTTATCAATCTCAGCTTCGGGAATATGGAAACTATTTCTAACTTCACTGCACCTTTCCAAATACGCCAGAAGAGTTGTAAGCTTGGGTTGTTACCAGCATGTCTGCTGCTGCTAAAAGGAGTGCTAGACTTCGTGTATTAACAGTTGGATACACTGTGAAGGGCATCATCAATTTAACAATGGATTTACTGTTCAGGAAAAGCTGTGTTTATGGTCAAAATATTTCTTCACTTTTTGGTTAGTCTTGGTTCTAAAAGGGGTTTTCAGGTCAGCCTTTCCACCCATACAGGGCATAAAAATTTGCCACAGTCATAAGGAGAAACATTTGGAAGTGTGATTAAGTTAGTAACGCATAGAGAATTACCTCACAGTATATCTGGCTATCATCACAATTTGATTAAATCCTGAAAAGTAAAACTGCTGATAAATTAAATTATGAGGTTTTGTGTTTGCACTGTGTTTTCTTCATCTCTAGCAAGCACCCAGATTTTGAGAAAGCCCAATAAAATAAGATCAGAATGAAATGCTTTGACTTCAGGCTTGCAGAACTGTCATGAAAAAAGTAGCACTGAAGGAGGACATTGCTTACAGTCACAAAAACTCTATTCATGCCTTCTTCCATGAATGATGACAACAGACAAATACTTCTTTACTTACTAGTTAAAAAAAGAAAAAGGTGACTCACAGAAGCAGAGTGGATGAGTAAATATTGCATGACTGCCTTACATATTTGACCAGTATAACGATTATTTTGCAGACCTTTTATGGATGATTTGGATTATACGTGAGCATAGAATGAATGTGGGGGCGAGAACATGCATTTTCCCACATATAAACCCTAACCACATGAATCTCAAATGAGCCTTAAAGCCATAGTTCAAGACAAGCCCATTGGTCTGAGCTCTAGGAATTCTTTTTAGTGTGCAGAAAGATCAGGATACGGGGGCTTGTGTCATTTTCAGAGTCAATTTAGGACACCATATGTTCTGGGAGAATGAGAGCAGAGTGACTGCTGTCATGCCATAATCAGAAAGTCTGTAGCTCATGATCAGGAACTGCCTGTATACTCCAGCTCAGTAGGCAAAACGGCACAATACAGGTAGATGAAGTCTCTACAAGTTAATGTCCAAAAAAATGGGAACATTTTGAATCTTCTTGCATGAAAGACATAGTTTTCAATGGTGAAAAGTCAAATCCCATCCATGGTGCTCAGCATCAGACCCTGGTTTCCCAGGCAAGCAGTCTCCTGGGGTCAGGATTTTTTCCCATGTGTTATGCAAAGAGCTAGAAAAGTTTTGTTGGACATTAACAGATTGGAGCAGAATCTGTGATCTTACAGCTTTTTCTGGGAATCAAGATAGACCAAAGCAACTATGCAGGTATCAGCTATGTGGCATTTCTTCTACTGCAGCCCAAGCTCAGTCTACCTGCAGATGCTGTAGTCCTTCAGAAGGAGTCTTTTACTCACCTTCTCATTCAGAAGAGCTTCTTTATTACTGGAGGGTGGATTTACAAAACCCTCAGATGAAAAGTTCCCATTTTCTTGAGCACAGCTATTATGAAATAATTTTGCTATGTGGGCTAGAATCTTGGTATTGATTCTCCCTATGTCAATCATACAATCAATTAAAAAAGTAGGATTTAATCTGTCCTTTATGTGTTTGCCCTTCTCTGAATAATTACTACACCCTTGTGATGCATTGACAGGGCCAGAAGCCCCTGTTTGTTCAGCAGACTGTGGTATATAAGCAAATTAAGAATGTGGGCTTTGCTTTTGAGTACAACAAGGCTTAAGCACCATCTGGATTTCTATGTTACATTGACTTCTTTGATATTGTCTAGGATAGATATCAAACCTGCAGAGATAAAGTGTCTATTATGAAATGGCCACTCATAGAATCATGGAAACATTAAGGTTGGAAGAGACCTTCAAGATCATCTGGTTCAACCATCACCCTACTACCAATGTCACCCACTAAACCCTGTCCCTAAGCACCAAGTCCAACCTTTCCTTGAATACCCCCAGGGATGGTGACTCCACCACCTCCCTGGGCAACCCATTCCAATGCCTAACCACTCTTTCTGAGAAGAAATACTCTTTCTGAGAAGAAAATTAGTATAGCCTTGTATTTTTGACCTTCATTGAATGGCCAATGCAGCTAGACCTGGAACATGTTGGTGCTCCTGGGAGAAAAAAATCTGTCTTGCTTCTATCCCTGTTGTGTCTTTCTTGCTCCTGTGCTCAGAGTGTGCCACCACTGAATCTGCTGAAAGAGTGCTTCTTAATCAGGCTGTAACTCCTCTTTCATTTCTTGCATATCTCTTGGTATATCTCTTGACATGATTCTTCCCACCACAGATTTTCCTAGGTCTATTTCTCCTCCTCTTTCTCTTCCCCTTCCTCTTGCACACCTCATTTCCCTTTCCTGTGTGGATCTAATCTGATTTTTTCCAAGGCCTTGAGGACAGGAGAAAGTTCTGCATTCTATGATCCCTGCATTTCTCTTGTCTAGCTGTTGTGAGAGAAGCACCTGCTGTAGACAGGGCTGCATGTGAAGAGACAGAAGGAAATAATAGTGCAGATGATGCATGAAACACAGGCTATAGGACAGAGGAAAGACATACAACTGTTTTATTTCTACTAGGAGTTATCTCCATCTCTGTGGATTCTCTAGATGTACCAGCAACCAGCACCTCTTTCTGCTGTATTACCTGGTCTTCCATTTTATTTATTTTATTTATTTTATTTTATTTTATTTTATTTTATTTTATTTTATTTATTTATTTATTTTTCAGAGAAACACAATCACAGAATGGTTAAGGCTGGAAGGAACACACATAGGCAGGAGCCCATGAACAGATGTCTACATGGAGCAAAAAAATATTTTTCCTTATTATGTGCATCTTCATCCTAGCTTTGACACATTCATACATTTCTGGTACAAATAGTACTGAAAACAGAACACAATGAAGGCAAGGAATTCTGGAGCATTAGCTTCAACCCCTAAACCTTGAGGGTTTTTCTCTTACCATGCCCAGGCATGCAATTGTCCAGCTTTCTGCAATTGGAATTGCCTAAAATCACAATGATATTTTGAAATGAACAGTATTTGGCTCCTAAATATATGTCTACATGAGATTAAGAGTATTTGGCTCCTAAATCTATGGCTATGTGAATTTGGACTATAGGTTCCTGGCAAAAGTCTGTTCTGTTAATAGATGTATTTTGAACTGCTTTTTTTTATATATATCACTTCCATAACCTTTTAGCTACATAAGCATAATCCAAAATGTATACTTTTTCAACCTAATTGAATTTATTTTTGAAGCCCTCTGGAGATATACCAACCAGAAAGAGGCAATTAGTCAGTAGAAGCAAAGCTTTATATATATGACAGCATTTTCAGTAATTCCTTCCTGCTGTGAAACATATTAGTGTTCTGATCAAATCAAATAATAATTGCCAGGGTTTTCCAGGCTGTATTTCTTAATTTGTAGTTTAAAAAATGTTTTAAATGTAGTTTAAAAAATGTTTTAAATGTAAATAATTTTTGTATATTTTCTTTGTTACAATTTTTATGCTGGAATGAGTTGGGACCTTTGAAGGGATCATCAAGTTTATCCCTCTTTCCAAGCAGGGCACAACAAGAAATCACTTGAGAGCATCTGGAGTGGATTGCCTAAAGGAAATGTAAGCAATCTTTGGATGTCTGGCTTTTGTCAATACCACTGCACATACTTAATGATGATATGATGCAATCAAAGTCTGGTTTTCCTGCTCAGCCTTGTGATCTCAAGGTCTATAAGCAAGTTTCTTAATGCTACTGTAAGACCAGACTGTTTAATCTGTCATGTAGGCAATTTAAGGATTTCCATTGCTCTTTTATCCTTCCAGGAACTGGAAGCATAGTGAGGACCACACAGTCATAAAGAGTCTTAGGATATGTCTACCAAACCCAGCAATTCTGAGGTTATCCCATTTCTGTTTTGATATTTTTAAAAATATTCTTTTGTCAAAGCACTAATATGTGCAGAGCAGGTGCTTACTATCTGATAGTTTTCTGCACCCATCTCTTTCGCTACCTCAAAATGAAGGACTCAAAACATAAATCCACAAATAGGACTGCTATTCTTGGCAGTACTGGGTCATATAAAACACAGCATTTTGGCTATTTCTAGCTTGTAAGGGTCAAGATAAAGCATACTGAAGGATTCTCTCTCTCTCTTCCCCCCTCCCCCCTCCACATTTTTAATCTAAACCTCAAATCAGAGCTAATAATTAGGTACCCCAAGGCTTAGTCTTACGTATGCAAAGCTCCACTTCAGTTAGTACACTAGTGCTTGTTCAATATTGGACAGTATGTCATTCTGCTGACAGATGCAGACAATGACTTCCATGGGGCTACTTTGAAGTTTGTTGTGCTGGTTGGTTGGACCTTGTCAGATGTTCCTCCTTAGCTTGCCCCAGGGCTGCCTGTTTGTAGAGGGGTGAGCGAGAAACTCAGCTTGCCTACCAGCAATGGTTTGTCAGCTCTTTAGGGTGTAGCTTGGAAGAAGGTCATGTCATCTGGAATAAAGAAGACAACTTAGTCTTTCACTTGACAGAAATTGAAAGCATGTAGAGGATATTATTCAGGATATTATCTATCCATGCCATTATTCAGGATAGACAGTGGAGTAAAGAAAAAGGATGTTTTCCTCCTTTGTGATTTCAGTTTGGTTTCATGTTAACATGCTACAGTGTTTTAGCACCTGACCTAAAAAGAGCACACCAAATATCTTGGCTCATAATTTGGAATGCCTCTGCAAGTGTTATTTTCTCAGTTCTATCCAATTGCATTGAAGATCAGTGGTATCATTCATTTACTGCCAGGATGTCAGTTCTAAACAACAAAAGTCATCACCACCCTCCTGATGCATCTGTTTTTAAGAAGCATTTTCATGCATTTTCCCAGTTCTCAGGAGAGAGGAACTTCCTCATATATATTTGTAAATTCAATAAATACAAATATTTTAGCTAATGAATTTTCAGTCTGTACCTGAGAGACTCAACACCAGTTGCTGATATGCTGAGAAAGTTGCCTATCATACTAATTACTATTCATGTATGTAGATCTAACTATTGTTTCTGCTTCTACATAAATCAGCCTGATTTTTGCTTCTGGGATTGTGCCACACACAAGGGTCCTGGACCATGACTAACATGCTCTGGTACCATCTCAAAACCTATACTCAATAATGATTAAGAATGGCAATTGTGCCTATTCTGTGAATTTATGATAGTTCTGCAGTGCTAGGTAATCCAGTGTGTAATCCATCCTGGGCCCTGTGTGGGAAAGAAAAGAAATGTGGTTGTGTCACAGGCAAAGGAGATGCATCTAACAGCTTGTGGTTTTATGTTTTCTCTCTCTCTCCACACAGAAATATACCTACAAACACACACACGCACATTATATTTTATATAGGTATAGATCTCTATATAATGTAGATATAATATATATAATATAATTATATGTGTCCATGTACATATATATTAAAATGACCTTTTATTTTATGAGTAACAACTGATAATCAAGAAAACTTTGAGCTGCTGAGTTAAGGAAGGCTTATAAAGTGCATCTATTGTTCAAACGCAAAATTGTCAGAGGATGTGGTTTTCAAATGGTACTGAGGGATAAAGTTTAAATGCCATGAGTTATGATTTACATGGTGAGGCATTCTACTTTTAGAAAGCAATTTTGTCTGCCCAAGTTTCTGTGCTAAAATTCACCTTTAAAGCAGCACAAATCTACATAAAAGTCTACAGTGCCATGTTATCAGTAACTTTTTTCTTTTCATAATTGCATAGTTTTAAAACTAGAAGCAGCTCATAGTATTATTGCTCAAATCACCTCCTACAAAGTAAAGCACATTACCAGTAACTAACATTTTCATGTCCCTTAATTTATTGAGGTACTTCCCCAGACTACTCCACAAGCAGATCAGTTTAATTTGTTTCAAAACTGCTCCTTTACTGGAACTTAGAAATAGAAAACAAACGGTGCAACAGTTGGAAATTAAAACTAAGTAAAGAGGTGGTACTGTTGACAGCGAGGGTAATTAACTATTAAAATTCTGTAACTAAAGATGTGTAATCCTTCACAATTTAAAGTTTTAAGTAAAGCCTACGTACCCTTTGAAAAAATATACCTTGGTTCTGACAGTCAGTTGATAATGGTCCATGCACAGAATAGATAGTCAAGAGGGAAGAAGAGGTAAATGTGTGTCTCTGTCCTGGCTCAGATTTTCCAGGTTTCCTGGCAACACCCCCAGCCCCCCCAACCCCCCAAATAAGTTGGAGATACTTAATTTGCTGTGAGTATTGTATTTGCATTTAATGGCACATTATCTGACCTTGTAGTGACCCATATGTTATAAGGATTGGACACAGAGATGGATGTGAGACATACATTAATATCTAATGTATCCCACATGACGTGTGCTGACAGGTAAAGGTAATGAAGTTGAGAGAGCCAGGTGTGGTGGTTTTACTCAGGTGGGCAACCAAGCTCAACCCCTTAAGCCCCTCCTTAAAATAAAGGGGGAGAAAATACAATACAAAGGGCTCAAGGGTTGAGATAAGGGCAGGGAGAGATTGCTCAACAATTATAATGATGGGCAAAATAGACTCAAAGTACGGAGAAAGTAAGATTTATTGCCTATTTATTGTCTATTACTAACAAGCTAGAGAAGTGAGAAACAGGAAAGAAACCAAAAACACCTCCCCCATCCACCCTCTTCCACCTCCTCCCCCAGAGTAGTGTAGGGGAACAGGGGCTGCAGTCAGTCTATAGCACTTTGTCTCTACTGCTCCTTCACGGTCACTCTCTTCCCCTGCTCCAGCGTGGGGTCCCTCCCACGGGATGCCGTCCTTCCCGAACTGAGCCTGTGGGGGCTGCCCACAGGCAGCAGCTCTTCACGAACTGCTCCAACATGGCTCTGTAACATGGGGTCCATCCATCAGGAGCAACCTGCTCCCACCTGGGTCCCCCACGAGCAGCACATACCCCCAAGATCCCCTGCTCCCTGTGTGGACTCCTCTCCACAGGCTGCAGCTCTGGCCTGGGGCCTGATCCTGCGGAGTCCTCCACAGGCCACAGCCTCCTTCAGTGCAGGAGTTCCATCCAGCATGGTCCCCCATGGGCAGCAGCTCCTGCCAGGTCACCTGCTCCACCGTGGCATTCTCCATGGGCTGCAGTGTGGAATCCTGCTCCACCGTGGCACTCCATGGGCTGCAGGGGGACAGCCTGCTTCACCATGGTCCTCACCACAGGCTGCAGGGGAACTTCTGCTCCGGCACCTGGAGCACCTCTCCCCCTCCTTCCTCACCAACCTTGGCATCTTCAAGGCTGTTTCTCACTCCTCTCTCTCTCCCATCTGCTGTCCCCCAGCAGGTTTTTTTTTTTTTTTTTTTTTTTTTTTTTCCTGTCTTAAATATGCTCTCACAGAGGAGCAAACAATATCACTTATTGGCCTGCTCTGGCCAGTGGTGGGGCCCTTATTTAAACTGGGGAGGCTTCTAGTTTATTCTCAAAGAAGCCACCCCTATGGTCCCCTGATACCAAACCCTTCCCATGTAAACCCACTACACCAAGTGAGTGGGAAAAAAGTTCAAACCCCTGTGGCAGTGAAAGAGTTTCCTCACCATATCCTCTGCAATAGGAGCAGGCCAATCCCTTTTCTTCATGTGAACCCAGGGGGCTGCCCCATGGGTCTCAGGCTTACAAAGGTCTGAAGCCTTTGGATCATGTCCAAAGATCTGTGTTACATGTGAGAAACTGCTTTCCCCAAAATGTCAGCTCTGTGAATTTGCTCATTGAGATGGTCACTGGGGGAAAGTTTCATTCAGTGACCTATTTGTTGTATGTTAGGTAACTGTTCTGAGCCCCTTCTCTCTTGGAGAGAAGGATTTTGGGGTTACTGGATGAAAATTAGTTTTGGGGAATACTTATTTTGGCACCTCATTTCACTTCTTGGCAAATTAGCTGAGATGGCTGTGGTTTTTTTTTTTTTTTTTTTTTTTTTTTTTTTACTTTCATTAACTCTGCTAGCTTCTCCAGCAGTGTGTTGCTGACAAGTTTAAGTGATTGCATTGTTAAGAGCAGTTGTTCAGTCTGTGTCTGTATTGCTCAACAGTGTATGTATTGTTAGGAATAATATTGTTTAAAACAAGCAAGCATTGCATTGACCTCAGAGGAAAACACTCTTGTGGATAAAACTGCATTTATACATGTGTCCAGTGTTTCTGTCTCTTTGTGTTTGGCTTGCCACAAAGAGATATCGTGGTGGTGTAGGGAAAAGGAGGAACCAAAACACATGCTCCTTGCTAAAAAAGTTTCTCTCTTAACATCCTAATTTAGACATTTCCTGGATAAGTGAAGACTCAGACCCTCATCTGTGGGAAAGAGCTTGACAGCTTTGCTCTCTGACTACTACACAGTCTCACCTATTCAGATATATGGCATCTGTCCCCACCCATCTCACTGCACACCTACACACAGAAGAAAAACCCAAGAAAATTAGATTTTAGATTCCCTTGGGATTCCCTAAGAATGTAGCTCCAGAAGATTAATATAGAAAACTGTGGGTTGGATGGAAGTGGTGGGAAGAGGGAAGACAATGTTGTGGTTGTGGTTCAGGACTCAAGAGATCTATTGCTAACTGAGCTCCTCCAGTGGTTCCTGAGTGACTTTGAGCAAGTCACGTAGTATCTACAGGCATTAGTTCTGTCTGTATGCCGAGTCAACACTTTCTTAAGCTAAGACCTCATTTTTCAATTAGTGGGGCTTGATGCAAGATGTAAGTGAACTCGTAATTATAGAGGTCTGCAAGTTGTTAATCTGTGTGATTTAAAGGAAAATGTGTTTTAATCAGCTACAAAATTATATATTCAGCACATTCTACAAACACATTGGCATTCAGATGAAAACTTGGCCAATGTCACAGAACATGACTTTTAGAGGAGGAAAAAGCAACAAAGTGAAAAAAAACTATTGTATTTTTAAAACTACCACGTAGTGACCAGAACTACCAGAATATGACCACATTTTATTTGCTGATAGACAACCAATGAAGTTTGCACGTGAACATCCTCTTCCACAAATTATTTCAAAAATCTAAACTCTTAACAACCCAACTGTTTGAGCTGACTAGTACAAATAAATGTAAGTAACCTTTGGCTGGCTTCAGCAGGTCAGTAGATTTATTTACAAAGTTAATCTTAACATGTATCATTGACTGCAGTCAATATAGAGGTTATGGTGGGAACAATGGTTAAGGTAGGAGCAGAAGTGCTAACTCAAGGGTTCACCTAGCCCAATAGTCTTTTATAACAGTTGCCCTGAAAGACAGCCCACAGGGCAGCCATGTGAGACACTTTCCCTAGAACCCTCATGGACTCCAGCTATGTGCAGAATTTCCTGAGAAAATACTGAAACAGCAATCTGAAGATTGTCCTAAAATATGTCTGTCAACAGAGGAAGATACATGTAATGTGGACCGAGCAGTTTAGGGATTATCAGAGTTGGGGGGCCTAGAAAAAGTGCATCTGTTCAACAGTCTTCTCTGTGCTGTTGCAGGTTGACTCTTTGGCTTGCAAACTCTCCAACCTTCATTGCTTTGTGAAGGTGTTTGTGGCTTTTGCTTCCAACTCATACTGACTTTAACAATGACAATAGAATAAGAGAAAATGGCCTCAAGTTGTGCCAGGGGAGGTTCAGATTGGAAATTAGGAGACATTTCTTCTCAGAACGAGTGGTTAGGCATTGGAGTGGGTTGCCCAGGGAGGTGGTAAAGTCACTGTCCCTGAGGGTGTTTAAGGGAAGGTTGGACGTGGTATTTAGGGACACGGTTTGGTGGGTGACATTGGTAGTAAGGTGATGGTTGAACTAGATGATCTTGGAGGTCTTTTCCAACCTTAATAATTCTATGATAAGCAAATGTACGTACACTGCAGGTAACAGTAAGACTGCAAGTTATAAAAGGCAGATCAATGGCAATGCCTCAAGGCTAAACCATCAGAATAACATACAGAATAGCAAAGAAAGCCACCTCCTACTTTGAGAACAATTTGTGGCCAAAAAGCATCTGTTTATTGGTCTGCTGCCTTTCAGTGTATTAAATCCCCTTCTAAGCCTGCTGATACTGTCTGCCTCCACAAATTCCTGTGGCAACAAATTCCAGAAGTTCACTACCCTTTGTATTAAAAATGTGCTTCATTTTAGCTCTTTTAAACTAATCTCCTACTAATTCAGTGAGTACCCACAGTTACAGCATTGTGGACTAGGGTGACAAACAGTTTCATGTTCTTTTTATCCATCAATATCGTGATTTTGTAAACCTCAAGAATATCCCACTCAGCCTTCTTCTCTACAAATTTAAATGTCCCCAAATTTTTTTCTTTCTTACTGTAAGGAAGCTTCTTCATTCTCTTGATCATTCTAAGTACTTTTCTCTGCACTTTCTCTATCTCTACTACATCCCTCATTTTAGACATGGAGACCAGGACTACAAACAGCACTCCAAATGTGTGAAAAAAAAAAAAAAAAAAAGTTTTAAATGGTGGCAAAATGATGCCCACCAAGTTGTTTTCTATAACCTTTTGGTGAAACAATGCAGTTTGGTGGCTCTCTTTAGGCTGCTACTGCACATGGAGCCATTGATTTCAGAGGTGTAGTGCTTTCCTGATGTGTAGTGGTCAGGTCTGAGCTCAGCATGGGTAGACCTGAAATATATCATTTCTACCTATATGTGTCACTTTGTTCTTGTCTACAGTGAAATTCATCTGCCACTTTTTGTGTAGTCTCTCAGCATTTTACTGCCTGAAAGGCCTTATTGTTGCCAGCCTGCTGGCATCTGATGGGTTGCCCCCTTCTCAGAGGGGGAAAAGGATTTTTGTGCAGGAGTTAGCAGGGTTGATTGATAGAGCTTTAAGCTAGATTTTAAGGGGGAACAGGATGAAAACAGTCTCACCAGTGATAAGCTATGGGACAGCACAAGTCTCACTGCATGCTAGTGAGAACCTTCAGTCAGCTCCACAAATTTCTGGGTACAATGAAGCACATTTGAAATGTTTCTACAACAATGCACACAGCATGATGAACAAGCAAGACGATCTATAAGCGTTGGCTCAGTCCCAGAGCTACAACATTATTGGCATAATCAGAACCTGGTGGGAAGAGTCCTGTGACTGGTATGTTACAGTGGATGGTTACAAGCTCTTCAGAAGGGACAGGCAGGGCAGGCAAGGTGGGGTAGTGGTGCTGTACATAATGGAGGGCATGGGCTGTATGGAGCTTGCAGTTGGTGATAACACAGTTGAGAGCTTCTGGGTAAGGATTAAGGGACAAGCTAATAAAGTGGATGTTGTGGTAGTCTACTAGACCCAACCAGGATGATGACACTGTTGAATTATCTTTAAGGAACTAAGAGATTGTACTGGGTCTGGCTGGGATGTTAACTTTCCCTGCAGCAGCCCATACAGTGCTGCACTCTGCACTTGGAGCTAGAACAGCAGTGGTATCACACCGGTGTTGTGTCTGCTGCTGAGCAGTGCTGGCACAGCATCAGGACTCTCCTAGGGGGTAGGCAAAAAAGTGAGAGAGAAACATCAGCAGGGCAGCTGACCTAAACCAACCAAAGGGATATTCCATACCATATGATGCACTCAGCAATAAAAGGTGGAAAAAGGAAGAAGAGGGGAGGGGTGGGCTCTCGTTGCAAAAACGTCTGTCCTCCTCCCAAACACCGGCTACGTGCATTGAGGCCCTGCTTCAAAGACGTGGTCAAGCATCGCTCATTTGTGGGAAGTAGAGAGCAATTTCTTTCCTCTGCACTTCCACATGGCCTTTACTTGTTTTGTTTTGTTATTCCCTTTCCCCCTCCCTCTTTCCCTTTCCCTTTTTTCCCTTTAGTTGAATTGTTTAATTAATAATAATATTTCCTTAATAATACATATATATATATATTTTCTTTAATTTAATTTTCTTTAATTAAATTATCCTTATTTCAATCCATGAGTTGTTCTTTCCTTTACTTCTTCCCCTCCTCATCTGAGGAGGGGGAGTGAGAGAGTGGTTGTGGTGTTCAGCTGCCTAGCACGGTAAAACCACCACAGAGATACCTCTAGGTCAGCCACCCTTGTCATTATGGGTGACTTCAACTTGCCAGACAAAGCTGATACAAACAGGTCCAGGAGATACCTAAAACACCTTGATGATAACTTCTTGGTACAGGTACTAAGGGACCCAACGGGAAAACTGGGAAACTGCTTTTGAAGACATGGGGGTCAATCATTGCTGATCAGTTTTTATGCCCTTCAGAATAACACAGAAACAGGCAATTCCAAAATGTCAGAAGTCAAGCAGGTGGGGCAGAAGGCTGATTTGTCTGAACAGGGGTCTTCTTGTAAATATTAGGTGGAAAAAGAAAGTGTATGGCCACTGGAATTGAGGTCAGGTGACATAGGAGAACTGCAAAGATGCTGTTTGCCATTATAGGGAGACAATTCATGCAGACAGAACTCAATTAGAGTTGAAGCTGGCCAATAGGGTAGGGGATAACTTAAAGTACTTTTAAAAATATGTTAGAGCAAAAGGAGGACCAGAGGATAACATTTATACTTAACTTGATGAGAATGGTCACCTTGCAAATGGGGACATAGAGAAACCAGAGATGTTCAATGCCTTCTTCACCTCTCTCTTCAACACTGATGATGGACCTGGGTTCCCAGGAGCCCTGAGCTGGAGGACCATGACTGTGGGAACAAACAGCAAACTCCTAACTTGTGCTGGATCTACTGCTTCAGCTATATGCATATAAGTCTATGGGGTCCAATAGGATTCATCCCAGGGTACTGAAAGAGCTGGCTGATGTCATTGTGAGACCTTTCTCAATTATTTTTCAATGGCCTTGGGAATCTGGAGAGGTCCCAGTCAACTGGAAGCTGGAAAATGGTGTCCCAGTTTTCAAGAAGGGCAAGAACAAAGACTCTGGTAATTACAGACTTGTCAGTCTCACTTCAGTGAGATCATGGTAAGATCATGGAAAAGATTTTTCTGGGAGTTATTGAAACCTGAAAGATGATATATTCATTGGTCACAGCCAACACAGGTTCACAAAGGGAAAGTCCTGCCTAATGAACTTAATTGCCTTTTATAACAAGATTACCCACATAGCTGATGAAGGGAAGACAGTTGATGTAATCTTGTTGGATTTTAGCAAAATATTTGGTACTGTTTCTCACAGTATCCTTTTGGACAAAATGCCCAGCATGCAGATAGACAAATACATAATGCTATGGGTGGATAATTGGCTGTAGGAATCCATTATTGGAGTAGAAGATTTTTCAGGCTTTGCTTTTGCTCTGTTGCTTAATATTACAGACTAACTTATTGTCTTTCTTGCCTGTGTTAGACTTACTTTTTCAGGATATCTCAGATATGCCTAACTGATCAATGTTCTGAGCCCAGAGAACAACTTCCTTCACCTTAATGTAGTCATGCTGTTGGCAGCGTTTCATTTACCTTTAGCTGAATCATCAAAATGATTCTAGTTATTTATGCTTATGAATCCAAAACAGAAGAGATGATACAAAACAGGGGGAAACCATGACCTATGAGATGAGCTGCTGGGAGACTGTGACCTTTGTGACCAGCTGCTGGAGTCCAGGTGGTGTTCTCTAGAGCATCTCAAAGGGCATCACATGCTAATGTGTGGAAAACTGAGTCAAGCTCCTTATACCACCAGTTTATGTAGTGCTAAATGAGGAAATAAAATACACCTTGTCTTCCTTGCCACAGTCCACTGAATGTACATCTGTACAGAAACACAAATGTACCCAATAAGAAAAGTCTTTTTTTGTAATAGAAATTGGCTTAGTATGAGAATTTGGGGGGGTATATTTGGCTCAGTGTAAAACATGAAAGACTGGTGTAGTGATTGGCAGAGACAGAAAGGCTGAATACAAACTTTAGGAAAATAAAAGAAAAAGAAGATAATCAAAACAGAATGGTAACTGAAGCATTTTTTAAATGTTTAACTTTTGGAATCATTTTCATCATTTCCCTAATGGCCATTTACACTGCCAAAATTACTGCTATTCATTATAGTACTACTTCCCCCAGATAAACAAAAAGTCCGTAAAGACTGAGCTACATTAAGGCTTTGGTTAGGGTAAACCCTGCTCTGAATTTTTGGCTTATGAACATGTAAGTTACTGTACTTTTTCTAGGAACTGAATTGTTAAAAGATATTGTCCTCAGACACTGCTTCTTTCATTGGCAGGGGAAGTGAAATATCCTAGAAAGAAAATACATTGTGGAGCTTTTTTTTTAATTATTATTTTTTAATTATTTTTAATTGTCCACTGACATAATTTAGTAGCTCTGAACTTTTTCCTTTCTTCCTGAATCCACTAAATTATTGCTGGCATTTCAATAAAAGGATCGAGATCAATACACCTCTAGTCTTCATTCAGATTTTCTGTATGTTCTGAGTAGCCACTTATCTCAAGGGAGGATTTTTCTATATAGTTACTCAGGCTCAAATAGAAACTGTCTACACAGATGATGTCCATAGCTTATGATCTTACAGAGTTAGAGTTGAAACTTAGGCAATGAAAGAAAGACCATATGTCACTGTCACACACAGGAATGGTGTTCAAGGTGAGCATACAGGACATAGCTTATACAATTCATTAGTCAGGATAATAGTATCTTAAGATCTCAGTGTGACAGGACCCAGTCTGGGTGCCTGCTCCAATAAGGATTCAATGTAAAATGATATACCTGAAGGCTCAGTCAAACAAGATGCTATTCTAACCTAGAAGTGCCTTTGAGAAAATTAACACTCTGTTTGAATCTTTTTGGCTCTTTGGTGCCACCACGTGATGTGGGATCTGGGTGACAGAATGTGTTTAAAGCCTAGAATGTATTTAAAGCCTAGAATAAAGTTCCATGCTTGTTACAGTCTGGACATCTCAGGCCACCTACTAGCTCAAAGGCATTTTTGGAAGACAACATTTAGAAACGTATCTTTCCTACCACTGGCTGTCAAGGACATGCATACATACACAGACCTATTGACCTTGGAAAAATATCCAAAGTTTTCCCTCAGTAAGATTCCAGGGGTAGAAATTGCATTATTATTGTCTCCATAAGCTCTACCTCCTGGCAATAGTGCTATTCCTTACTCGCTTGATGTGAACAGCAACAATGGAAAAAGTCTCACATACTAACTGGCTTGTGATAAAGCCATCAAAAGCCAAGCAATAAGCAACAACGTATTTGAAGAGTGACATCTCCTTCACTTGTCAAGGAGTGCAAATGTAGCAGTTGGCACATTATTCTATTTACAAAGAAACAGAATAGCAGTGGAAGATTAATTCCTTAAGTCATCATCCTTTAGTCCAGGGCAAAAGCTGAAGAATATTGCACTTTTAAAAGTCAGCTAGAAGAGATCTATTACTAGGGATAACAAAAGGTAAGGAAGGAAGCTGAAATTCTTACTTACTATCATTTGATCTAGTGTGTTTAGAAACTCAGATCATAGAGGAAACTCTTTAAAGGAGGCAGTCTGCTCTAAGTGACCCTATGATTTTAATAGGTAGGACAGACTGGATAAACAGAAATCATCCCAAAGAAAAGGCTTCATTTATTTCTGTTCTATTCTACACTGCACACATTTTTTTTTTTTTTTTTCTCCCTAGTTGATCTACAGCTTTCTTGAATGGCAACATCTTAAACCAAAGTATTCCACCTAAACTCTTGTCATCCTGAGCATGTGAAAAGGATTTTTTTTCATGTCCTTTGCAGATAATGTTCTTGTTTCTCCATCCAAATGTGTTTATTTCCTTCAAAAACAGAGCTCAGTTGGTACTTTCAGCTTAAGAACCATCAAAAATACCAGAGATTTCCTGAAGAGCCACTGCCACATCTTGCCTTTCTCAGGTATGTCCTTCAGGTGCTTTAGAGGCACTCAGGATAAACAGAGTGTGCTTTAGGCATCCCTAGACTTAGGAAATGTGTAAGACTGGGCAGTATGGACCATTCCTTTAGTTGCAAATTATAAGTTACATGAATCATGTCCTAGGTTGCATAGAGTCTGTGGCAGAAAAGCCTGTGACATGCTCAAGGTTTAGAGAATCTGCTCTGCTATTATACCCAACCATTACCTTGGCTAAGAAGTAGGTAGATTCAGCTTTAATTTTTCAAAACAGGAATAGTGCATCATAGATACTCTGGTGTGTAATTTAAGTTCTATTGCATGGTGCTTTAGCCTTTGCAAGGCTAAGACCCTCTTGCAAGGCTCTGACCTGCTTTTTCCTTCCATTTGCTCCAGACCATGCATGTTTAACTTAAAGAGTTAAGATGGTTAATAAATAATAAGACCTTGTAATTGCTTTAAAACTGTGATAGGAATTGAACAGTAGGTAGTGAGACCTTACAAAGATTAAAACTCTCTGAAATGAAACATGAGCTTCTGTACAAATAATTAATGGTCCCTCAGACTTTGAAGGTGAATGAGACCATCACAGTGTTAATTGAAATATGCTTTGCTTCCATTGACACATTTGTTGTAAACTTTTTAATAACAGGAATGAATTTTACTGAAATCATCACATCTGGAGACTAAGAAGATTTGGAAGATTTGGAATAGACCGTATAAACATTCATGTCTAGTTATCATTCTGATTTGGTGATAAACTGTGCCCCAGTGCAGCCTTCGGAGTGAACTACAAAGCAAATCTCAAGAAAATGTTAGTGCATAGTGCCATCACTCACACAGATCTCACACAGAGTCAAGACATAGAAGGATGAAGGATGTCTTCTGAGAAAGTCCCTCAGTGACACTCCATGTTTATCTTATTGTATGTAACATGCCTGTCAAATCTTTTAATCTGTTAGGAGCAAATATGCAGCAAAAGGACACCAGCGTGAGTAAAGAAAGGCATGGGCTTTTAGTACAACTACAGCAAGACTCATACACTAATTGCACTACTGCTAATGCTATTTATGCTATGTTGAACTGTTCATTCTCAGCTGGGAATGACTTGTGATGATTAAGCAAGTAATAATATATTATCATATGTCAATGTGATGCTTTTTTTTTTTTTTTTTTTTTTTTTTTTTTTTCTGGGAATATAAACTGTTTTCCTGCAATCAGAGTTGATCATAGGGGAAAAATGCAGAAACAATGGTCCTGGAACTTCTGTGGGAAGTGAAGTGTTGGAGGCAAAGTTCCTTGCACAAGAAATGAAGGACTTTGGTCCTAAAAACTGGCTGAGGCAAGAGTGATGGCTGTGAAAGAAGAAAAGAATCAGACAGGCAGAACAGCATGATACAAAAAGCAGACAGACAAACTTTCCCAGGGAGAGAGAAAGGGTATGTGAAACTGTTACTTGCTAACCCCTTCATTAATGATTATGACTAATTATAGCAATTAGCAATGAATGCATAGTGCCATATCTGATACGTAGTTATTTCACTGCAAAATACAAGTGTTGTCATGCATGTTTTCTTTCACTTCTTAGCCAACATTAGCTAGTCAGATGAAAAACCTCTTGATTATGTCTGAGAACAGAAACTCTACTCTCTAGTAGCCTTAAATTAATGACATATCTTATTTGTGTAAGCAAATGGTTACTTCATTTTAATTTAGTCTTGGGTCACTTTGGGGGTAACAAGGAACACAGAATAAAGCTGATGAATGGGCAGTCAACTGAATCATCGCAAATGAGGAGAAGAGTTCATTAATCCAATCGTGAAAGGATTCTGGCTCTTTTTGCAAGTGAATTCTGTGATTCCTAGCAGAGAAACAGAAGAAAACTTTCTAGCTCTTTCTTTGGCCTACTTTCTTCTGTTGGTGCTTCCACTGGGAAATCTTTTTCAGTTGTAAAGATTTTAGAAAAGGACCATGTGGGAGAAATTATGATGAATTTTTGGTAATGAGACTATAATTTTTGAGAATGAAATTTTAATGAGACTATATTTTTGGTAATAAATCCATAGTACCTGTACTGTATATGTCAGCCTTATGCAGAAGTCCTAAATATCCTAGGGTGATGCAAATAGCATTAGGCACCTGTGTCTTTGCAACATCATGCTAGGCAAATATGCTAGGTATAGATGTATTTCTATGCTAGCATACACATATGCTATGCAACCAGAGGTCAGGCAATGCCAGAAACAGCACTAGACATGAAAATTTGTGGAACTGAAAATAAAACGAGAAGTATAATTTAATTTCTGATGAGGATATCCAAATTTAGGCAATCTGGGAGGTATTTAGTCAATACCTTTTGAGGTACCATAGACCTTTCCTGTCTTGTAAAAGCTGCTAAGAGAGGGTCCTCCACAGGCCTTGTGTCATATCTTGTAGTTGCCTGTGGATGCTCTATTTACTCCTGGGCACTCAAAAGGCCCTTAACATTAACTTGTGAGCAGCTGAGTCAGCTCTAGAAGGGTTTAGACTTGTTCTTGGAGCTCACTCTGTAGCCAGGGGAAAGAAGGCAGCTTCCCACTGACTAAGAAAAAACCCTGTGGAATGATGTGGAATTCAAAGAGGCATTGCGAGAATAAGAGTGAGGAGCTGTTGACTTGTTCTGTATGCATATTAACTTGCTGCATTTTAAGTCAGATATAACATTTAAAATAAAATGATCTGTTCAAATACCTAAGCATGAACAGGTCAACTTTGTAAGCATCCTTTCACTTTAGATTTATGACCAAATAAAGCATATGAGAAACCTACCCTAAATTAAATCAAATAATTCTAAGGAAAACAACAACGGGTTACCAGAAATAACAAAGATGAAAACCTTGATGTATGCCAAAATGCATATACATCAAGAGATGATGAAACAAAAAGAGACATTAGATATAAGTAATGAATCATAAAAGTGCGTGATTGTAAAAAAGACTGCAAGCTTTTCAACTAAGTTTAGAAAGGTCAGGGGGGTGTCTGTGTCCATACATCACAAAGGCAAGTAAACAGAAAACACTCCCCAGTTAAAGTCAGGTTTGGAAGGAGAGGGAAAATTTTTCTCACTAAACAGAGTTGAAATTTCTGAAGATCAAATAAGAGAAACTGAAGTAGGAATCACAGGAAGAAAGGAAGAGAATGAATTTGTTTGTACAGACTTTATCATATCTATGCAGCTAGGTGACTTAAAACTTTTACCTGTCTAAAGTATAAGTTTACCACTATGAAACTAAACTCATAGTTATTAAAAAATATATATATATATATTCATTTCAGTTGAACATGTAAACTGCATTTGAGAGCCTGTTTATGTCTGGAGTTTAAAAACCTGTAAAAAAGACTAATCAAGTCTTGATTGTTTGAACAAGACCCTAAGTCGGATACTAATATCAAGTAGGTACCTTACCATCTTTTTCTGCATGGAATAATCCGATTGAACCGAAACCATCCACTTTCTCTGGCAATAATCAAAGGTTGGTCTTATTTCAAATACCTGTCAGCAATCAGGATGAAAAAAAATAGAGAAATAAGTAGAACACCGAACACCTACTTCCTATTTTTTTCCCCGTTGTGATTTCAGTTTTTCATTACTTGTTAGTAATATCCCATGAAAGGTGAAAAGAGAGGGAAGGTGTTTCTGACCTCCAGCTGGTGCTACCAAGACTGTTGCCTTTCATAGAATCATGGAATCATAGAATTATTAGGGTTGGAAAAGACCTCCAAGATCATCTGGCCCAACCATCTAATCTTCAACATGAATGAGTTTTGAATTCATTTCAAAGGTGATGAATTAGGAAATAAAAATGAAATAAAACATACAGTTACTAGGTAATACTGCAGACTCTCTGGAAGTTGAAATGATTACCTTGCTCATAAGAAATATTCCTCAGCTCTGAGAATAAATGTGTCATTTCACAGAGGTAGTGCAATGGTGATGGTAAAGGGTAGCCCATTCACTCATGTTCTTACTCACTACTTGCTGTAGACTTTATGTTGATTTCTGCTAGAAAAAGTGGAAAAACTTGCTTCCTTTGTCCTGGATGCTGCTCTCTGGGTTATATGAAGCTACTGGGAGGAGGAAGAGATTTTGAGTATCTAGACATGCACATCTGGAAGTAGCATCTGGATGAGAAGATGGGACAGCCAATGTAAGAACATGAGGGAGCCCACAAGCAACATCCTCCAGTATTTAGACACAGGAAGATTTCTGAGAGGCTTAGGGAAAAGATATATAGCCATGCCTTAGAGGTGGTGGGAAGAAAGCCTTCCCAGTGGACTCCATGCAGGCTGTCCAGTGTTTGTTGTAACCCAGAACAGCAGAAAAAAAGCTGTTGGACTGAGAGAAGACTGGTGAAAAGGATCTGCTTGCCAAAGGGCAATTTTGTTTTCTAACCTTTTATTTTAATCTGTCTCATCTGTTGGATTCATCTCACTCTGCCTTCAAAAATTGCTTTTTTTTTTTTTTTTTTCTCTCTGTGTTTTCAGAAATCTTGGCTGTAGAGATCCAAATCCTTTGTTATTTTTGGCACTCTCCCTGTAAGTGCAGACAGATGAACCTCAAAGTAGTGGCTGGCTTGTAAGCATTTCAGAGTCAGCAAGGCCTGGATACATCCCATTGAGCATTAGGCATAAACCTGAAATAATTAAGGGAAGGAATAAACTTTTCTAACTGCAGTTCACTGTAAAAATAGATGTTTAGGGAAGCCTTTACCTGGAAATGCCTTGCCATGCATGTGAGACGTGGGCTGGAGGCATTGGAGCAGGGCAGGCCTGTTGCTCCTGCTGACTATGTGGGCACCTTGTGTGCAGTGAATTAAATTCCTAGTGTCTGAGGATGTGAATCTGTCTCCAAGAACTAAGAAATTTATTTATTTATTTATTTTTTAAAAATAAAATGCTCAATTTTATGACAAGCTTAAAGAGAATTTGGTCGGTGATAAGATGATTTTTTTTATTGTGAATTTTATTACATTGATTTGACAAGATAAACACCCTGTTAGGTTTAGATCTCACGCAGTATCCTATATTTCTGGTCTGGTATTTCTAATAGGGGACCATTCCTGTGAATTGCAACAAGTAGTGCAATGTTTGCTTTCTTAGGGAATACAGAAGAAGGCTGTTTACAATGGAGGACAAATGTTTCAGATATTAACTGATAGTTGTAATGTTCTCCTGTTCTCTTATTTGAAAGCACTTGTTAAGGAATAGGAAAAAGGAGATGAATATGTGGAACCTTACACGAGGGCAACAGTGCTGTGATCCTCTCAGCAGATTTGGGAAGCTGTAGTAACTATTTCAATACTACCTAGAGGAAAGAGAGATGTTGCCATAGAGTGATATCGGAAAACTCTGTAAGCGAGTCTCTTGGAAAAATAATTGTTGTTTCTCTTTGTTAAAGAGAAACCAGGACAAAGCTGAGAGAAGAATTTGCTAACTATTAGGAGCTACTTTGTGGCCACTGCACAATCATAGGCAAACTGCTGTAGGTGGCCCTGCTTAAGCATGGGTTTGGACAAGATGACATCCAGAGGTCCCTTACAACCTAAATCATTCAATGAGTCTCTGATTCTGTGTTTCCTAGGCTGGAGTTTATCTTGTTTCTCAGAACAAGTTTATTCTTTCAAGAAAGAAGGGGAGAGAATCTCAGGCTGGAAGTGTCTGCTTGTAGACAGAGAGATCTACAAGACAGGCAGTGCCATTTCCTTTTTCCCAGTGCATGTGGGGTACTCTGGGCCATTTCTGTCTGCACCACTTGTGTACTACTCAATGTAAGTGTTAAGAATCATAATCAGTGCAGAGAACCAGGAAGTCACATGTTATCTGATTGCCTTGAGTCAAATCTAAGTGAAGAATAGATTGAATTTCCATCAGATCTTAGTAATATATCTTTGATGCATCTGTCTACATATACTTATATCCATATACAGCATTTACAAGTATGTCTCTGTATTGGCATCCATATATATCATGGACAGATGCATATATAGTGCATATATTAGAGTGCTACTAAGAGATTTCTTTTATTTATCACTACTGTTCTGTTTTTAGAACAGGAGTATAAAAATTATATGAATTTGCGCCAAACACTAAAATAATATCAGGTTAGTCATAAAAAGAGTTTCTTTAGTGAAAAAATACAGATTTTGCAGGCTTGTGACTTCAGCAAATACAGTAAGGTTAGTGTCTGGTGAGAAGAGCAGAGATTTGCATCATCCATAGAAATCAAAACCATCTGTGAGCCTAAGAAAGCACTGCAAGGAATCCCAGCAGGCACCCTTGAAAATGATTAACAATAGCACTTTAAAGGAGTACATTTTCAAAGTGATGTGTGAGGTTTTAAACTCCTGACATCCACCAAATGTGATGAAAGTCATGTGGCTAAAAGTCGTGCAATACTGTGAAAATTGAGAAGATTAGGATCATTTCATTAGATGACATAAGAACCATATGATTAAAGTGTCTGTAATTCCAAATTCCAAGCAAATGGAAATTTATAAGGTTCTTTGTATCAAGAGATTTTAAATAAGTAGAAAAGTGCAGAGGACATTATGTAAGTTCATAGCAACACTCTGCAGTGTATGGGTAGATAGATAAACAGAAGTGTGAGTATAAGCAAAGCATATTAACCTGAATACTTCTCCCCCCACCCCACTCCACTCCACCCCACCCCACCCTACCTCACCCCACCCCCCAGATTTATCTACAAGTTATCTGTAATTGCCTTCTGAAGGCACCTTCCTCCTTCCTTTTGTAGTTTTCTTCTTCCTCTTCTTCTTCCTCTTCTTCTTCTTGATCTTATTCCAAGACTTTGTCTTGAGTCTTCCCCAGAATCTTCTTATTCCATTTAAAAAATATTCTGGAATTTTCTTTCTTCTTTGTTGTTTCCTCTTCCCTTCAGTGGTCTTGCCTTGTTGCCAGAAGGAAGAGGAATATTAGTGAGAAGTGGGTGAATCTCAGAAGTTTGGTTCCTTATCTGATGAGTCTTAAATTATGAACTTTTGCATTTCCAAAATTGGCCTAAAAAGTTCATGAGAACAGAAGACTCATGAGAAAAGACTGCTTTGCATGATTTTGAGTGATTTCCCCTTTTTATTTGGCCAAGCATATGATTTGAATAGAGGACTTTGGCATTCTCAGTCATAGTAGTTGCCAGAAACTGGAAGCACAAAGGCATACAAAACTTAAGCAAAATGAAAATAAATTAGCCAAGGGTTTTGAAGCTAAAAATAATTTGGTTTGCAGAGTTCAAGTTTTAAGAAAAGGTTCAGGGTCAGGAGCTGGAAAATATCTAATTTGATCTGGCCTAAATTTATCCAATTGATGCTTTTTTTATTATTATTATTATTATTATTATTATTTGGACCTTGTATTTGACATAGATCCGAAATAAAGAAAAGATGGATTTATTCTGTGAAATTCCTTCCTGACTGGGGATTAGCAGGCTGTTTCATGAAGCACAGAGAACAATGAGCAAAGAATTTATGCACCTGAGTGGGGAGATGTGATTATTTCTAAATCTGGCCCTGCCAGTGATATGACAAAGAGTCACAGTTCTTTTGACAAACATTTGTTACTCATTTCTCTATATAATAGGCCTACAAGCACCTAGCAGTTTATTTACTTATTATTATTTATGGCACATATCAAACACTCTACAAAGGAGGTCAGCAAAATAATTTATGTTTTACAGAAGATGGTAGTGATGTGTGTGGGTAATTACTTTTCTGTGGCAGTATTAGATCCAAAGACTTAAAGCCCAACTTCATCTTTATGGGCTCTTATGGCCACCAGTTTTTTTTTTTTTTTTTTTTTTATTTTTTTTTTTAACATAAACCACATTAATTCCTGAATCCTACTCTTGTAACATACACAACTTCCTTTTACTTTAAACATAACTGAACATTAGATAAAGTTTCAGATTAGTCCTCCTCCCACCAAAAATAATGACAACAACTATACAAAAAATGAAATATGATACTTCTGGAACAAACCTAAGATGAAATACTATTTCCCTAAAGAGGACAAACCATGCTTGTTCCAGTACAGATAGCATAAAAATCACCCTTACCATATTGGAATATTAGAGACTACTGCCTACCGTCTATTTATGTGAGTGCAGTTCTTATGCCATGGAAGAGGTGGCTGCTGCCACAATGAGAAACAGTGGAAGTAGGCAGAGAGAAGAACATTGTTATTCAGAAATTACAGGTGAGGAACATGGCTTGCCCAGAGTCACAAGGAGTGTTGGTGACAGAGGCAAGAGCAGAACTCTCTTTAGAATCAGCTAACACAAAGACTGTTGATTTTGGCCTGTGAGAACAGAGATTTCTGTCACTGTTTATTTTGACAGCAATTTTGACTCTAAAAGCTGGAGTCTAGCTGTAAGCCACATGTGGTCAAGAGTATCAAAGCATACTAAGGGTTACAGCTATGTGATGAGGTTCACAGTGGTGGTAAATGCCAAAGCTTCTAAAAGAAGTTGCCTTCAGCCACCTCTTACAAAGAAGAATCTCTTATATTTAATGAGAAGCTAAAAGGTGCTTTTTAATAGGAAGGACACTATCATTTAATTTTCTGTATGTGCTTTGTGGATAAATAGTGCTTTTATATGAATCTAAAAATAGTTTGTATAGGATTGAATGGCACCTATTTTTTGTTACTAAGATGAACGGCTTATGAAAATAGTAGCATTTTGTTGGTTGAAGTCATAATACTGTTTTTGGAAAATTGAGTGAAATAAAAGGAGAATGGATGTCTAGATACAGCCCTGCTGGCACTGAAGTTTTCTTAAGCACAAAAGAAGAGTTAAATAGTATACTCTGCTTGCACTTGAGCAGGTATCTTTAGGTTGACTTCCACAGAACAGCTTACATTTGACTGGGAAATTAGTGTGAATTTCTAGGTGAACTCAGAAAAGAATTAAAAATATTACAAAATACATGGTTTCCAAAACCCATCTTATAATAAATTTATTGGTGAATGGATAAGATGCCACAGCAGAAATAAATATGAATGATGGAGCACAGAACAATCTTTTAAAAATGAAGTAATAAAAACTTAACATGTCTGGAACAAAATGAAGTTCAAATGTTTTCCATTACATTTAGGAAACCAGTGTATTTTAAAATGGCTTTTTTTTTTTTTTTTTTTTTTTTTTATTACTGTAGAGCTTGTTCTCTCAGCACTTGTAAGGGATAATGTAATCGGAAGAGGAAAAGATATAAATATTTTAAACCAAACTAAAGGCAGCATTGCATTAGTTGCTACAAATAAAACAAGATACAGTCTGTAATATACTCAATACATAAATACTCATACAAAAACTTAGTATCGTTATGAATAATGTGTAATGCAAATGCAAAGAATCTGGCACTTGAAAGAGCCACAGTACCTAACACAAAGAAAATACGTAAGTAAAGGGAATGTTACTGCAGCCTAAAGCAGTAGAATTTAATAGAACAAGGACTTACGATCTTGTCCTGGCACTTCAGCTCTTGCTTTTATGAATCTTAAAACTGTAGCACAAAGAACACAAGCCCTGAAATTATGTTATAGATTCAAGGGTGAATATACCCTTAAGTTTACAAGCTGAATTCGTTAATGTATCTCTGCAGCTTAGATCAATATGCAACTATATACAAATGTCAGATGTTTTAGAACACTTTAAAAATGCCATTTGCTCCTGAGAATAATTATACATAAACTAGGCACTTATTACTACTTTTATATGCCTTTATTGAAATGTGTATATTTTGTGCAAATCAGTTCTTCCAGTTCTGTGTCCTATGTGAACTCTCTTTTGAGAACTGATCTGCTGAGAATATTTTTAGTGTCCTCCTTAGTCCATATTACCTGATGTATCCAATAGAGTGAATACTGCTAATATGCTAGAATGTGGCAAGCAATGAAATACAACACCCAGAGACTCAGATGAAGGCACCAAGGTATTTGCTTAATATACATCTCACCAGAAAAATCCAATAGGCAGCCCTGCTGATGAGTAGTAGTGACAAGTAGTAGACAAGAGATTAATATTTAGCATGAGTCAGTGCTCTTGAGGCATCAGTGCCTCTAGGGACTTGTGCTGATGAACCAGGAAATCTGGACCAATGGGTGCAAAAATGGAGTATGGCCAGTCTCCATTACAGGCTGCTCACATGGAAGAGGAAATATGCTGGGAAGGGAATCCATGGGGCAAACAGGCTACTGAGAAGTGATATGCAGGAAAGATAAGGAGAGGGAGTCGTTCTTTATTTTAAGGATCTCCTTGAGTCTATAGACTGCTATAGGGTAAAACTGGAGACGTGCTTGTTGGGAGCATTTGCATCAACATCAGATGGGAAAGTAAAGCTGGGGACATCCTTGGGAGCTGCTAGATACCTCTTGATCAATAGAAGGCAAGGGATGAGGCCTTCTCCAGACAACTACTGAAAATCTCCCAAGTGCAAACATGTATTTTTATGGGTGAACTCCATAGTCAGAGAATAATGGTGAGGGCAACATGGCTTCATGCAAAGCACCCAAGGAGCTCTTAGGCTGTGTGGGTGACCCACACAAACTAGAGAGGCTGGCCAGGGGTATTGCTTTGTGGGATCTGCTGCTCACAGGCTGAGAAGGACTGATGAAGGTTTGCAGTAATGTGGAAAAACTTGGCAGTTTAGGTTGAAGGGAGTACAGGAGTACAGTGGAATTCAGGATCTGGAGGAAGGCTGGGTGGAAAACTGCAGAGCTAGTGCTCCAGATTTTGAGAACAAACTTGGTTATTCAAGGAGGTGCTAAACCAATATTGCCCAGTAGAGATGGATTACTCTTTGAAAGTGAGGGAGCACAAACAAGCCACCCCTTTGTGTGTGAATACTGGAAGTTTCAGCACAAGGCCAACTTGACTAACAGTGAGCTTCTAGTTGAACTAAAATACTAACTGTGAACATATGAATTGGAAACAAAGATAGGCAACTAAGGAAGAGTATAGAGTATCACTAAAGTAAAAATCAGGAAAGTCAAATCCCAGATGATGAGTTAAAAATAACTTCATTAAAAATTGGGAAAGAACGGCATGCTGTAAAGTAATGTTAGGGAAGATGTGAGTCTGCTAATGTATGAGATGGGTGGATTATGTGGAAAAGGACGAAGTTCTCAGGGTCTTTTTTACCTTGCCCATCATAAGCAGAACCTTCCACTTGACCTCTGTAAGTAGCAGAACAGTTTGGGAAGTAGCCAGCACTGGATGAATAAGTTAGACACTACTTAAGCTGTACATGTTCATATCCCTGGGACTGACCTAAAGGTGCTGCAAAAATTGGCCACTGTAGTTGCCTTGCTGGCTGCTGTGGTTGCAAGGCTCCTGTGTATTGTCTGTGAAAAATTGTGCTGAATGGAAAAAATGAACGTTATAATCCCATTCAAGAAACACACAATAAAACCTGGAACACTGTCAGCTTCTGGCTTACTTCTGTCCCTGTGAAGACTATGGTGCATGATCTTCTTTTGGAACCCTTTTCCAAACTCAAGCAGGGCAAGGAGATAATCAGAAACAGTTGGCCTAATTGCCTTTGATTGTGAATTGACTGGCTATGGGAATGATGAGGGGGAAGTGGATGTTTCTTTAGTAAGGTTTCCAACCCCAGAGCTCTCATCTGGAAGTTGACAATGGGTGGGATGATCAGACTGTCAGGTGAGTTGAAAATTGTCTGGACAGCCAGACTCAAGGTGTAGAAATCAATGGATCCATGCCTAGCTGGCATCTGGTAACAAGCAAAGTACTTCAGGGTTGATACTGGTGCTGAACTTCTGTGTTTTTTGTCAGTGACCAGTATAATGAGACAGAAAGCACTGTCCAGCAAATTTGCAGGTGTCACTAGGTCAGAGGTGAGCTGCTGATACATCAAAGGACACAGCTTTTATGCAGATTGACCTTGAGAAACTTGAGGATTGAACCAGCATTAATTTCTTATTTATCTGTGTATATAAGAGTATACTTATCTGCACCTGGGAGACTGGGAACAGGCCGGGTAACAGCTTTGCTGCAGGACATCTTGGGAATGTGGTGGAGGACAAATAGATTTACATGGTCATGTAGGTTGGAAAGCACCTCTGGAGATCATCTTATTGAACCTTCAGCTCAAAGCAAATCCCAGAATTGGAGCCCAGAACTGGACATAGGATATGTGTTCTCCCAAGAACAACTGGAAAGAGGGAAGAATCACTTCCCTTGACTATTGGTGACACTCTTGTTAATATAGACCAAAAGCTGGTTCTGGTTGACTCTCTTTTCTGTGAGTGCACACTACTGACTCATTTTCAGCTTCTTTTCCATAAGGATACCTTTTATCTATATATTTACTTTTTTTTTTTTTTTTTTTTTTTTTTCTGAAAAGCTGCTTGAATATGAGAAAAAAGTGCACTGCCATTACCAAAAAGGAAAAGAATATCATATGATACTGTATACATTAGGAAAGTGTGATCTGCAGATTGTAGAGGAGGTGTGATCTGCAGATTGGAGGAATTTATTATACCACTGTGCATGGCACTGGTGAGACTACATCTGGAATACTGCAGTCCATTCTAAGTCCCCATTCAAGTGGATGTTGGAAACTGGGAGAGGCCAATGGAGCCCTGTTTCAATGGTCAGGGGTTTTGAACAGATGGCCTGTATAGAATGGCTGAAAAAGCTGAAGAAGCCATCTTATTCAGTATGGAAAAGAGTAAACTAAGCAACAGCCTGAAAATGATTGAATGGAAGTTGGAAAAATTAAGAAAGTTAACTCTTTGCATTAGTAGAAGATGGTTTTATAGGCGGTAGCAGCTTAAAGTGTCATTTCAGAACTTGGGCATTAGGAAAAACTTTGTTACCAGGAGGACAGAGAAGTGCTGGAATAGGTCACCCAGAGACCTGATGAGGTCTTAGACCTTGGAGATTTTCAAGACATGGCTAGACAAAACTGTGGCTGACCTGATCTAGTACTAGAAGTGGTTCCTCTCTGAGTGGGATGTTGAGACCTGTAAAGGTTCCTTCCAGAAACAGCTCAGTGACTCTGTGACCTGATACCTGATGCTGTTAAGTGGGAAGCCCTCAGACCAATCAACTATGTTGTTGATTTGTTGTTGATTGGGCTGTTCACTAGAAATCACTGTTCCTTTTCAACACTCAAGGAGGTACATGAACAACCTGGAATGAATAACCCTTTCCACTGTTAACTGCCAAGAGCTCAATCAATCAATCAATCAATTTATTTATTTATTTATTTTTTTTTTTTTGGTGTGTGTGTGTGTGTGTGATTCATATATTGATTGTGGCTTTCCTGTTTTATTTCTATAGCTCTGTTTAGCTAGAAATGAAACCACTTGCCTTGGAGTAGCTAAAAATTGATTCAGGATTAATTGTTCAGAGAAGGCTGAAAAGCCCAATCCTGTTTTAACACTGCCTTGTCACTACATTTCATGGAAGTTAGTTTTCTAAAATGAAAGATGGTTGGAAGAATGGTTTTCTTGGAAATGCTTAAGGACATCCAGAAGTTGATCATAAGGACTATAAGTCTAGTGGGGACTACTGTGAGGACTGAGATTCCTAGTTATTCATCCTCTCTTCTGGTGGACGCTGAAACAGCAGCATTGAACCAAGGTTCTTAAAGAACCTCATGAGCAATTTAGTCTAAGTACAATAAGTGGCTTTGAGATAATCCAGAAGTTTAATAGAATGTAAAAAAAAATATATCATTAATTTATTCTTCATACTTCTTGTTGCTAATACAACAAAGGAAAATATAATTAGAGAAACACTCCTATATTTTAGTTTGTATTAGTTTTGTTATCTTACTGTACTTAATGTTATTCTACATTCATTAGATTTGTGCTTCATGCTATGCCATCAAGGATGTACTCCTTCATGTGTCACATTATATATGAATGAATTCTCCTTTGCAGTAGGAGCTCATTTGTGACCAAGAACAAATACATATAGGAAAAAAGGACTAATTTTTTTACTCTGGTTCTGGCTCTAGGTGGTGGGGAAACCTGATATAGCCAGCAACAGTAAACATCTCCCTCTTTGCCGTGAAAAATGGACACTGAAATTCTGAGTTTTGTTACTCCTGAAGTGGCAAGAAGGCATGGTTGCCTGCTCAGAGCTCTGACATAATAGCAGAAATCTAATTGTTCTCATTATGAAAGTTTTATTAAATGCATGATTTAATATCAATATACAATAATAAAAATAATGCAATATCAATGATTTAAAAAAAATAATAAAAAAAAAACTGACATCTGTTTCAAGTTGATCAAATGATTTGAATTTTTGTAAGTGTTATGGTCTATGTTGTTTACTGGACTCAGATAAAGGAACTGGAAGTTTCCAAAGCTTTTAATCCTCTTGTTCTAAACAGCAGGCTAATTTTTAATACTTAAATAGCATTCAGTTTTAAAGTAAAAATAACGTCATATTGCAATAAAACTGAATGAGGGTTCTTTGCAAAGAGAAAACTTAACTAAACAGTTGGAGGAGTTTACTATTTGGAATGCAGATATAAAGTTAATCACTGATATGTTTAGATTGGAGTAATTTAGGGAATGAGAAATTTCAAATGTTTTGCATTAGCCAACATTGTTGAAGAGGTGACCTGGCAAAGCATAAAGCCTGTGTGTCAATTAAGTTTTCTGATAGCCAGAAAACCATTACTTTATGTTTCTTCTTGAGCCTAGAAATGGCTCCCACACTATAAATTATAATGGTTTCTTTTTCTTTTTTATACTAAAATCTCCAGGTCTTGACTTCAGTATTTACCCTGTAATAATACCCAATGCTTGGGTATGTGTAATAGTGTATGAACCCCAGTTTTACAGGCACATATGCATTGCATATTGTGCTTGCAAAGAGTCCTAAACCAATGGGAAAGTTTTTGCATGTGAAATTAAGTATGCACAAAAGTGGGAGATCCAGGCCTGAGAAGTCAGTTTGCTTTCTTTTATCTGTATCATGTTATAGCCTTCCTCCTGCCCCAGGAAAACCATAAGATATTTTTCAAGAAAATCTACTTCTCTTTCTCTTTCAGGGATTAAGATGATGTAAAATACAGGCTTTTATAATGCTCCTGGAAAAAATCTTCTTTACCTAGACATTAAAAAAAATGGAAGAAGCTGCTTGGAGAGAGCTCAAACTAGGAAATGGGCCATCATGGTCCTTTTATAGCATAAATACCTGGATAGATGTAATTGGCTGTCTGCAGCCACCAAGGTATGCAGAAACCAATCCAGAAATGTCTGATGACCTGATTTCTGCAGAACTTCTAATAAAGGCAAATGGTGTAGAGCCTAGAGGCTGACCTCTGTCTCACTTAAGAAGCTGTGACACATAGACTGAGGCTGTGGTTGCAATTTTTTTAGCTCAGGATCTGCACAGCCTCATTATTAGTGATGCCCAGAGGGTAAAACTCTCCTTCCCTTTATGGGAGAAGCAGTAACACTATGGTTGTGAAAGTTCTCTTTTGTTTTATTTTACAAGTCAGGAATGTACCAATGACGGCCTTTAATTTTATTTATTTATTCATTTTTTTTTATTATTATTATTTTTTATTTAAACAGAGTATTGGCACTAGAGTTTTTTGGAAGTATTTTCCATTAATTTGAAGTATGTTTTGAAGCCCTCTGTCTCCTAGATTTCTTCTAACTCTCTCTACCTGAGACCTTCCTCTTCCACTACTATGCATTCAGATTGACTAAAGCCCTTTGAATTCTTTTACATTAGACAAGAAATGAACACACTTAGAACTGGATTTGATTCTTTTCCTGGTTAATTGTTTAACCTGCTTGTCATGTTACAGGTCCAATAAGAAAATTAATATTAATAAATATGTTTAAAATGATTAGAATTTCATTATTTTCTTCTGATACCACTCATTTTACTAAAGTTACTAGTAAAAAGTGCCTGCAAATTTTGTGAACAAAGAAGTACTTCATGCTTTTTACTGGAGCAAGCAGCATTCATTTATACTGCTGTATTAATCATAGAATCATAGGCTCATTTAGGCTGGAAAAGACCATAATACTCATCTGGATATGTAAGCCCACTTCCTACCTTATTGGCTAAGCTACCTCATACTGGAATTTCTGACACAATCTATTAAGTTTAAAGACTAAACAGGTGGAACAGTCTTTGTCTCCTTGTTTACAATATACCACCTTATTTTTTTGGGGGAAAAAAATGCATTGTGAACAAAGATGAAGTTTTTCAAACACTCCATGAGGAAGTACTTGGCTATTCCAAGAATAAAAGAGAAGAATCTTGGTATCACAGTTCAGTCATGAATAAAGGAAGAGAGCCTTTCATTAATCTTAGTTCAATTTATGCAAATAAAAACAATATTTTCTGAATTTTTGGGGTCATCTAGGAGCCAAAACAAGGAAATAAGCTGAACTTCCCCTACTCTAAGTCAGTCTAAGCAAAATAAAAATCATACTTCCTTACCGAACTTTTATTGAGAAGACAGCCCCCTACCCCAGTTCCTTGCCCCAGGTCTTACACCAACCTGCAGAGGAATCTTTGGCCTGCAGTGGTTTGTTGTGATGAGCCAACAGCAACCTCCAAAGAGGCCATCCAAACAAATCTGATTACTGGCAGCTGTGAGTCCTTCAGCACAGTTTCAAGGTGGAGCCTCACAGTTATAAACCCCTACAGGTTCCTGAAATTGTACTAATAAAATGCATTAAAATTGGGAATTATAATATTGCTGATCTCTTGGCAGACCAGGTATAATCTGCACAATGCAAACAGTTCATCACTAGCTCTTTGTGAAAGGCTATTATTTCTTTGAATTAGCCTGCTATAAAATGGCTCTGGTTTAGGGTTTATTTTCCAATTTGCCCGAGAAGTGGCTTTGTTCCATATACCAGAACCCATGTAACAGTAACGTGTCCTTTATTTACACTCTTGATCTTGCTCTCTGATCAACCTTCATGTCAGCAACCACGACCATGCTATAGCTTAAAAAGGATTTACGATATTCTTGTTCTGCAGGTCAGAGCTTCTCAGATTTTCATTTTTGGGTCCTGCCATTGTGCAGATGGTAGATATTATCAACGATGGTGCCAGCATCAGCAGTTCCTGTCTCTGTAGTTGTCCATACACACATGATTAAGGAGTTCTTCTCCTTCATCCTTCTGATATATTTCCTCCTCCTAAAACTAAACTGGCTGAATTTTCAGCAACTCTCTCCTGCCACTGAATACCATTTGGAAACAAATTCTGAACACCCTGCTGTGGGGAGTACAGAAAGAAAAGGAAGCTGCAGAATATCTCTGAGGATGAAGTAACATCGTGGTGGAAACTGAGAACAATTTTTATTCATGTTCTGTTGTTTTATTGGAATAATTTAAGATTATAAATAGAATATTCCAATGAAGATTGCAGATGCAGTGTCTGATTAAGATAAAACTTTCAGGGTCTTGACAAAACTAAAACCAAGTTTTAATAAGTTTCCTATTCCATAAATCACTTGGCAATCCAAAAAGGAAGTTGGGAAACATGTATTGCTTAACATAATGTTGAAATAGAATGTTTCATATTAGTGCATTTTGCCTGTGGTTATGCCAGACAGAAGACACCTCCAGCTTGTTATAGAAACAAAGCCCAGTCTGGTAGGTAATTGGACAGAGAGACCACCTGGGAGTCTTGGGTGCTATAAACACATGCCAAGAAGCTGTGGCTGTACACTTGGCAAATATTTGACTGTGGAAACCCAAAGAGTGGAAAGACTTTATTTGGCCCTATTTTTTGCCCATATTCAACAGAAAAAAAACCTGCCTCTTTTAGAGGTAGGCCAAGGCCCTCAAATCAAGGGAGGGCTTCCTTGAGACACATACCAAGGTCCTGTAATAACAGGGACAAAAAAGTTGTAGAGCCTGAGCTGTTGCTTCCTTGCAGAGCAGCATGTATAGGCAGGGTTGGCTTCACGCTACGCTGGCACAAAATCTGAGTATGAATGCCATTTGCAAAACTGCTTTCAGAGTCTCAGCAGATCTTTACTGTTGGTGATGAAGACAGAAGATACGTTGGTGAATTTTTGCTGAAAAGTGTGTGCATACAAGTTAAGTGATAGATTTACTTCTGAAATTAAAGGAAAATTTTCTAAGTGAGCTTCATTGTAGTGTAACCATCATCACTGGCTGACACGGAAGGGTGAACAGGGGTGAGATGGGTGTGAAATGGTTGTTAGGAGGGGGCAGAGAGGTCCAGGTGTGCCAGTGCCCTCCAGGGAGGGCTGAGCAAGGCCCTTCTGGGTGCCTCTCAGCCCATCTGTTGATAAAACTAGGATGACCACTCCAGCTATATTGCTCCACACAGTAAAACTTTTCAATACATTCTTTGGGCAGGAAAGCAGGCTTTTTTTTTCATGAAGTTTCAGATAATTGTACACGCACAAACATACACACAGCCCAGTAATGACAGGTGTTTCTGTTTTATGTGCCATTTGACCTTAAGCACTTCTGGCATGGTCCGTAAGGAGAAACTGGCAGAATGCCATCGCCTTGAGGAATTGCAAGCTCCAACCTCCTGCCTCTCTTCCTTCCCTTGGGTGAAAGATAGTACATGGTGACACCTCTTAGCAAAACTGACTTTGTTAAATATCTCTTGCTTCTAAGAGATCCCCAGATAGTGCTTGAGAAGATAGGACACATTTCTGCTTTGGAGAGGATTCTCTAGGACCTCACAGTAGGACTTTATGAAAGCTATTTGAAGTAACTTTAGTTCAGAACCTCTGTTCAAGGTAGGTCATATTTTCAGAGAAGATAGAGCCATCTCAATTTGTTTTGGCCTTCAGTATGTTTGCACACTCTCCTTTCCATGCTTTACTTTCTTCTATTTTATTTATTTTTTATATTTTTACCTTTTATTTTATTTTATTTTTATTTTTTTCTCTTTAGCATCATGAGAGAATGGGTTATTTTGGGGGGAGATTTAGGTTCTTAAACATAGATCCCCTTCAGGTGTTCTGCAATAACTTATGCACTTCTGCCTAGGCCTGGCCTATAGGACGCAAGGCCTGCAGAGAGATGCTTCTCTGATGTGGTGCTAGGGTATATCACAAGGGCAGGACTCTCTAAGGCATATATGATACCATTAGGCAGCTATATAAACCCTGTTTTTGTTGCCAGGTGTAGGAAACATGAAACTTGAGAGGCTTGACCAAGGAGCACACATAGGTTTGAAGGCTGTTGTAGTTTTGTTGTAGTTTTTTTTTTTTTCTCTCTCTCTCTCTCTTTTTTTTTTTTTTTTTTTGTTAAAGGAACATGGAAGAAAAGGGGAAAGAAAGAGAAAAAAGCAAAGAGAAACATATAAACAAATATGTTTTTGCAAGCTGCCTGGGGTAAAAACAGTCATTTCCATGCTGGAGGAGACCAACAACATTTCCAGTTTCTCTTCTTGTGTTATGTATTTGATGTCCAGAAGAAAGACTAAGAGTGCACAGGCCAGTGTGGTCTATCCATTACTGACACCCCACAGGCTATAATCCTGAATCACTGACAAAAGCATTCAGTATAATCATATAAAAAGCAGTGATGAAGACAAGAAAAGACAGGGCTCTTTTGCACCCAGAAAAAAAATAGCTGAAAAACAAACAAACAAACCAAAACCAAAACACTGTGGCCCAATAGTACAACACTTTATTTAGGGAAGCAAATAAGATGCTCATGATAATGGGAAAAACACCTTATAACTTGCTGAAACTTTGTGCCAGTAAAGGATGCTTCATCACAGGCTAGGATGCAACATAAATGGGAGTAGAAAAAATTCAATGCAACAGTTCTCTGGTGATGGTCTCCAACTGGAACTTAAAGTTTTTTTTTTTTTTATTATTATTATTATTTTATTTGCATCAATTGGATGTTCTACAAAATAGAAGTATGACAAGGAAGGTGTTTGCTTTCAGGAAAGAGAGGAGAGAAAAAAAAGTGTGAAGGAGAAGAATGAAAAATCCAAAGGAAGGGGTTGTTCTTAAAAAAGTTCATTGAATTGGGTGTTTTTTTAACATTGCTCAAATAATTTTTAGGTGGACAAGTTCTCTTTCTTTTGGCTGAGAAATAAAAATAGTTTTGTTGCCTCCAGGTGGGTTGGGCCTTATAAACTGTTGAAGTATAATAGCACCCTACAGTAACAAACATCTAAGGGAAAAAAATAATCAGCTTCTCTTCAAGCCTTCCAATTCCCATTCATTAAGCAACTTACTTCAACATCAGACCTTTTAAGGCTCTTGTGTATCCCAAAGATCACGGGAAATTATCACCACCTGGTAGACACTGTCTTGAGTGCAAATAATCTTAAACTGCATTAGAGCTTTCCCTTTCCAGAGGTGTACAATGCAGGCCAGTTATGTCTCAGCTGCATTCTGGAGAGCAGTGAGATCAGCTTGTTGCAATTATCAGCAGTGCATTGATACAATTGAAATGCCCTGCTTCCCTGCAGGAGCTCATTGCAGGTGCTTTGATTTCATGCCACATCTTGCCTCCTGCATGTTGCCTCCTGATGAAGCTCATTTTGCTGCCTCTTTGCTTGCTCCAGTTGGTAAGCATTACAGCCTCCAAAAACTGAAATAGCATATGGCCTGTTATTACCCTTTCATGGTAGCATATTACCCTTTCAGGAGGTAAGAAGGTTTACATAACCTGAAATATATTCTCTTAATTAATTACTCTCAATTTCATTTTGCTTCTCTTCAGATTCCTTCTTAATCCAGGCTTCCCTGGAGAGGAACATTTGTGATTTTGCCCTAATCCATATTTGTGTTTCCTCAAGGCTCTGCGTAAATGCTAACATGTGACTGAATCACTTGTTTCATATGAAATCTAGCTTGTAAAACATCTTTACATACCATATCTTTCTTCTCATTGTCTCCTGTCACCCTTTAGCTGAAATACATACAGATGTCTTTTAATCGGATATGAACTGTAGTCAGAGCCTCAATCCTCAATCTTTTTTTTTTTTTTTTTTTTTTTAATTCCTTAAAATCTTTATCTGCGGTTCTTTATTTGGTCCTTTTTTTTTTTATTATTTTTTTTATTCCTTTATTTTTTTTTTGGGGGGGGGGAGGGGGAGATGATTCCTAAGAGATGGAAAGGGGGAACAGGTAGTTAGAAATGTTAAAGGGGCCTTGGAGAACACAACTCCTCATTTTAGTACCACGTATGCTGTTGAGTTCAGGACACATCAGAAAAGACTTCTATAATTTGCAACAAGCCAGTATTTTCAAACAGCAGGGCTTCTTTATTGTGTTTCCTAGTACCACTTTCAATAGTATTAACATTAACAAGTTTAATCTCCTTTTGGTGATCACTCATCTATCAGTTTCCTGTCCTTAAAGGGCAATATGAAAACTAAATTTACATTTTAAGATGTTTTTGAATACAATGAGGTTCTGGTTCATGATGAGATTACTTGTATGAGCAACAGATGGGTTCTCAAAGGCTGACAAGGATCTTGGTACTAGAGTCTGCCCAAAAGGCAAAAAGGATAACAAAATGTAGTGTTGTAATGATAATAAATAGTTTCTGCCAGAGTATGAGTTGCAAAGAGATCACCCGTATTTTGTTACCATGACTTTAAATTATGCAAGAATAAAGCCAGTGACCAGATTCTTTAGCTGCTTTATATTATGTTAGTTTATCTTCTCAGGTGTTTTGGTTGGTATCAATTTGTTCAGCATTATTTGTACTACACATTCACTCTGTATATGCATATTTAGTATATTACAGTATACAGTACTATATACAACATACTAGTATTTGAGAGAGGTTTTTATCCTAACACATGACTCAAGACTGACCAGAAACAGGTTACATCTTTATAAGTAGAGTGGTCACACTTTATTTAAGTGCCTGAAAATGCAAAATGAAGTTCTCCATTGAAAGAGATTTCAGTGCCTAATTTGTCCTCTTCACAATAAATGCCAGTAACTCTGGCAGAATGCACATGCAGTTCTGCGTTTCAGTGTTCTAACGCAAATGAAAAGGTCTCCTTCAGTAAACAGAAACCTTTTACTGAATGAATCAGAGACCACAACAGGCCTGAAACTGCAAATAAGTAAATTTCATTAAAGATTTAATTGGCTCCATATGTTCAGTATCAACAGTTTCTAAGGAGGATTTGTTACTGATGAAGAAGAACAACCAGCAGGAAATAGTGGCATGCTGAATTAAACTTGAACACTCTAATCAAGTCAAGGCATGGGTGTAAATTCTACTCCTTTGATGTATCACTACCCAATGCTATTTAACTATTTTTTTTTTTTTTTTTTTTCTTTGAGGAAACCAATTGGGCTGGATAATATTTATTTTTTGTACTATCAGTTAAAAGGACAAGTAAAAGGTTTTCAAAAATAATTTCAAATAAAGGAATAATGCAACAAGCAAATTAGCAATGTCACTGAAGGTGGAGGAGAAAGAAACACTATTTGATGCTGCTTATTATACACTATCATTTATTGTGTCCAAACAAAGAAATACTGAATATTTCATCATTTTAAAAAAAAGTATTTATACTGTGGGAAAACATAATGTGATCTCTGTGATGCTGAACTTATCTTATGCTTTACTAAGTGATACATGATAGCTTGGAGAAAATGAAAAATACTTGAAAATACATCTTTTTCTCCTTGTATTCACTGAGTGATAAGGATACCTGAATGGTTAGAGGAAGGTGGCAAATGGATTGCCCAGGCTGAACACAACTTAATTGCTCGTCTGTAATTATTCATTTCCAGAATACAGTAGCTGATTACATAAAGTAGCATCCCTTTTTCCTGCCTTGTCAAAGGACAAGAGTAAAGTGCAAGTTATTCAGACAATTTCTTTTTCTTTTTGTGGAAACTTCAATCATTAATCAAAACAGTAGGGTGATCAAGGCCTCCTGCCATTTAAAACTGTGTAATCATAGAATGGCTTGAGTTTGAACAGATTTTAAAGATGATCTAGTACCAACTCCCCAGCCATGGGTAGGGATGCCACCAACTGGATCAGGTTGTTTAGGACCCCATCCAACCTGATCTTGAACAACTCCACAGATGGGGCATCCACAGCTTCTCTCAGCAACCTGTTCCAGGGCCTCACCACCCTCCAAGTGAAGAATTTCCTCCTAACTTCTAATCTAAATCTCCACTCTTTTAGTTTAAAACAGTTATCCCTTGCCCTATCACTATCTGCCCATGTAAAAAGTTACTCTCCATCTTTTCTATACCCAGCCCTCTAAGTATTAAAAAGCTGCAATGAGGTCTCCCTGGACCTTTTTCTTCTTCAGGCTGAAAAGCCCCAGCTCTCTCAGCCTTTCTTCATAGGAGAGGTGTTCCAGCTCTGGTCATATCTGTGGTCCTCCTCTGGACATGCTCTTACAGGTCTACAACCTTCTTATGCTGGCGGCCCCAAACCTGGACACAGCACTCCAAGTGGGGCATCAGAAGGGCAGAGCTGAGGGGGACAATTCATTCCCTTGACCTGCTGACTGATTATTTTCATGGCCAGATATTTTGTCTCCAGGGTTTATTTCTCCACTTCCACTATTTCCGAACATCACCAAGGTTCCCTTCTTCCTCATTCACTGCTGCCTTTGCCTCCTGCATACTCACACTGATGTTGCTCAGAGGTCTGTCCAGGGAGCTTGCCTTCTTGCTCTACCCCTTTGATGGTTCTGCTTACTCTGTTTATTCTCAAAGAAAAGGACTTTCCAAAGATGGAAGGTAAACAGACCAAGTTTGAGCATGGTGTTCAGCCAAAGCTGAAGTTCCTTGGTTGCCTCAAGTCAGCAATGCACATGGTTTAAAATTTGCAATTTCTATGCTACTAAATATTCTACTCAGTCCATTGCAACACATTCTTGTATATCCTACAGACTTGATGCAGTGTTTTCTGGGGTTCAGTTTGAAAATGGAACATGGAAGAGAATGCATCATGGTAGGGCACTGTACCTGAATTTAGCAGAAACTGAGCCATGAGTGAAGATGTGCAGATTTTGATCAACAAATCCAAAATGTTTCTGACATGGTACTAGCATTTCACATTCAGAGGCATATTGAAGAAAGATGTGCCAAATCCTTTATTCCTCTATACAATATTCCAAAGACAAATCAAGTTTTCAGAGCTAAATATCTTCAGGGGGCTAAACTTTGTGGGAAAAGAAGCATCATGTATAAAGAATTTGCTGCACATATTGCATAAGATTGGGCCTACCTGCTACACAGATTCCTTCTGGGAAATGTACTGTCACTTCTGTCTGTGGATACAAAATTTAGGATGACCATTAAAATGGTATCTTTTAAATGTAAACTGTCTGACTACTGGGAAGAAACACAGTGGGTTAGAAAGAGGATGGTAACAACAAATAAGCAATTGTCCAAGAACTTTCTTTGCAGCACAAAATAATGCCAAGACTGTTCCAGTAATATTGCACCAGAATTTAAATCATTTCAATAATGAAGACTATGTTTTGAAAAGAAGCAGATGGTTCTGGTGTTAGGATCAAGAAAGCGTATCCTTTCTCAGTAGGGAGAGACCAAAGAGTAGCTCTGTTGTAAGGCTGAAATTACGCACTGCTTGTGAAACTTTGGGCACCGTGACTGCAGAGATGCTTTAATTCTGGCCTGAGGTGATAGGGAGAGCTTTCAAGTGGTAACATGCTTATCTGAATCTTCAGAGAGCATTATTCAGGAAATCAAACTGGTAATCCCATCAGATGAATCTTTTGAAAACTTTTTAATAGTAATGCCTCTTGCTGGAAGAAATCCATGGGTGGATCCAAAGCCCAACAGCAATAATTGACAACCACTGTTTATGAATGACTTCAAAGGACTTTGTATGAAACTCATTGTGACAGCAGGCTTTCCCTTGGTATTTTAATACTTCCATACCCAGCTTTATCCAAAACAGGCAGTGAACTGAGAAGCAAAAGTAAAGCAAACGTTTTTTCTTATCATGAAGGGAATCTGAAGAACAGTGTAATTATCAAAGAGAATCAGTTCTGACATGAACAGGCATGTGTGAGAAAAGAGAAGCTGTAAAGGGATCTGATGCATGATCAGTAGAAAGTGGAGGGTAATAAGAATCAAGTGCCTATGCTGCAGGTCAAACTTGCAAGGCATGGCTGCTCCACATCTGTTCCTTTCCATGTCTGGCAGTAATTCTGGAAAGTAAAAACATATGGGGCCTTTTGTTGTGCAAGCCCAAAGGTGTCTGTGGAATGGTTTAATATGATTCTGTGAGAAAAAAAAAAAGAAAAAAAAAGAAAAAAGACCAAACAAAACCAAAAAGCCACCCTAAACCCAACGTTATTTATTTTAGAGTAATCATTTTTATAACCCTACCTGTCAGATGTGGAAAACTAATTATTTACAAACAATACATGCAGTCTTCAGAGCAGCTGTGTAGTCGTAAGCTCATTTATAAGCGTTATCCGTGACAACGATACTGCTGGTTATTTATTTATTTATGAAAGTCCCAAGAAAGATTCATTGTTGAAAATTCTTGGAGTGAAATAAAGAACATATAGATAATTGTGATGGATTTTTTTTTTTTTTTTTTTTCCCAGCAGAAACATTACGTATCTTTTCCACAATTCACAAAAGTTTTTTAAAACCACATAATGTGTTTCCTTTGCTTTCTAGCTATTCAGCACAAATGTGGTTGTGTATTCAGTCCTAGTTAGCCACCTCCTTGGAAACCTTCTGTGGAAAGAAAAGAAAGGATGTAATCGATATCCCCATATTTTGAATCCTCAGCCCTTACTGAGAAATGCCTTTGCTAATATACAGATGAAGCATGTAAGATGTGTTTTGAAGCTGATTCTCTTTTGGTGTTGCAGTAGGAAGAGAAAACCCTTTGAGACCTAATTACTGTAAGGACTACTTAGCTTTTCTGATTTCCAATAGGTACTTACCAACCACAGTCATGGTTGCTTGTCAGGAAAGAATTATTGCCTTATATCACTGTGAAACGAAGGTGCATTTTAAAAGTGCTGTTACAGTAGCACAAAGGCATGAACAGATACAGAAAAGGCAGTAAGATGGCATTTGCTTTTCTTCTTTGTCCCCCTGGTATTTGTGAGTCAAGAGAAATTGGTGTGGGAAAAGGAGCCAGGAGCTTGTGCAGTCAGTCCCCACCACATATTCTGAAAAGTTCGAAATAGAGAAGGCTGTCACCTGATCAGCTGCTTAAGAAGGTTGTATTGGACTATGAATGGGAAATTTATTACCAACACATGTATTGTCATCAGGGAACAGGCAGTATGTTGTGTACCATGGAGGGGCAAGTGGTGATGTGCAAGCAACAGAAACCATCTGGCTGAATGGGAGAGTCAGGCTGACAGATTAAAAGGTATCCCCAGCTTTTTTGTTTGCTAGAGGCAAAGTACATGCTGATGGCCATGAAAACTTGTAGGCACATCAGTCAGAAACCACAGAGTAAAGGTAATATGCATGTAATCCTAATGAGCTCTAGATTTATTGCCCCTGTGACTGATTCACAGGATGAATCTGATATCACTGGGCCAAAAACTACATATGTACAGGGAAATAGCCAAGACTAGTCTTCTTCTGCTTCCTTTCATACATTTTAGCACTATATATATATATATAGAGAGAGAGAGAGAGAGAGAGAAAAGAAAAAAGGAGAGGAAGAAAGTGAGCTAGATGTTAGAGCCAATTTTACATCTGTGACCTTACCCCCTATCCAGTACATGAATTTTTAGTCTTGCACAGTGGAAGACACTTTAATGAACATTCTCTAAGTCACCTGAAGGTAATAAACACAATGGAAATCTCGTGGTTATGTCTGTGCCTGAGGGCTGGAAGAACCTGGGCTACAAATCTGTTGAAGGCAAATCACTTAAGGATTTTGTTCCTCCAGTTGTGAAAAAAAAAGAATGATAATACTGTCTCTGTGGAAAAATATGGCTACAGGTCTCTATTTTTGCTTCTGTAGATTCTGTACAGTCATTCAGCTTCAGTTCCTGTGCAGTCTCATTAGCCTTGGCTGGAATCACAGTCTTTGCCTCCTCACCCCCCTAAATCTCCTCCCCAGTTCTGTTAAGCTCCTTTCCTGGTCTGCTGCGCCTGTTCTCCCTAGGACCAGGATTTCTCATGTTTGTAGTGGGTGTATTTTTCATCTCCGCTCCCCCCTCCCCATTACCCACCCCCCTTTCCCATACACTCTGTATATTTCATTTTGCATCCTGCTTTCCTTTAACTACCTTTGGGGACCCCCAGACTTGTCACTTGTGGAAAATAGATTGCACTGTGAATAGAGTACAGGCTGAGTACAGGGCAACAAAGTAAAGATACATCTGATGAGGTAAATACTGGCCCAGACTCCTGATTAAACCACTGAGCAACATTACTATTTCCAGGCATCTGGCTCAGCAGTGATGTGTTCTCCTACTGGTTCAGCAGCGATTGCTGTTGGTGCTCTCAGAGTGCTGTTCTCCTCAGGAATGAATTGAGTAGCAGGCTAGTGGTGCTATGAAAAACATGTGATTGCTTTGGTTGTGTTGGGACAGGATGCATAAAGCATAGCTCCAAAAATCTCTTCAGCAGCACCTTCGCCTTGTCCACCAAAAGAGCAACCAGAAGCTCAGAAGAGCCTGTCCTCTCTGTTCTCTCTCTGGAGGCAGTGAACATAATTGCTGCTGTCAAGTCTGTATTGCTACCAGGATCTTTGTGGTGGTGAATGTTCAGTAGTAACTGTGATATGCATACCTCTTTAAACAAGTCACATTGCCATGACGAACACCAGCTGAAGTCACGTTTATGTGCTGACAAAGGCAACCTGCAGCCCTGCCACTGTGGTTTACAGAAATGGACAAATAATAGCACAGATGAACTGAATCCCTCTTGATGTTAAACACAGCAGTGTTATGCTGCTGTAAAGGAAAGAATAGCTAGACCTGTGAAGTCTAGGCGAGTTTAACTGAGGACACTCTGTTTAAAGGGCAACAGGTCAGCTTGTGGTTTAGTCTCCTGGCCTGCATGGGGCAAATGAGGATGCGAAACACTCCTTGCCCTCACAATCTGGCCTCTCCATATGCTTTCTCTTTGACTTCATATCCAGGCAAATGGGCAAAGGCAGCTTCTCCGGGTCCTACCTTTCCCAGTTCAAAGGTTATCAGAACTAGATTCAGCCATGAGGTTAATGGGGAACAGACAACCCCTGTCATATTTCACAAAACATCCACTGTCCTGGGCAATGACAACAGGAAGCTGGAACTCGTTTGTCTTCTTTCTGCCAGCAGGTAAAGTCCCTGGACTTTTCTAGGGGAACAGCATGGAGGATAACCATATGCTGTTGAAGAGACAGGAGAAAGAGCAGAGAAAGATGAAGGATATCTGTACTGCTGCCAACTGAAGTTGGGCGAGGATGCTGATGGATGTCAGATGTTATGCTGCAGCACATGCACAGAAATATATCTGACATCTTATACACACTTAAAGCCACTGCCTAAACATTGTAGTGTTCAAAAAAAAAAAAAAAAAAAAATCCATTTATTCCATCCCATAGAGATCTTGTTTTTTTAAAGGCTATTTGTAGCATTTGTCATACTTCTTAAAGTTCAGTTCTTTTGCTGCAGCATAAGAAGTAACAAAGGAAACAAGAACCTTTGCTGCTGCCTTTTAATCTTGACAGTATTTCAAATGCAGCATCTATTTAAGTCTGTGTCAGTGCTGCCTGAAAGGAAACCCTCTAGCAGGGGAGAGGTTGAGTGTGTTTGAGCTTATCTGGTACATGTTCCTTTTCCTTACTTGAACTTTCCCGGCAAGCTTCTACATTCTCATTAATTGCAACAGACCATAAAACCCTACAGGTGATCCAAACGCTTTATAGGCAGGATTTTCAGGGATAGAGTTTAATTGCTTATAAAACCTCCGTATACACATGGAGCTCAGGGAGGATACCTGCAGTCTCATCATCAAAAATTTACTATTTGATTTGTATTTGCCAGCTTTCCTGGTAATATAATATGCTCATGTTAATTATTTCATTAGAGGACCAAACAAGAACTTACAAGCAAAGTGAAGACATAGTATTCAAGCAGCTTAAATGTGAGTCATTAATAGTGGAAAAGGGCACAGAGGAATATGTGAACATGCAGGTGTGCAATTAGTTATCTCATAGAAAACTAACACTGATGTTTCCCAGCTTCTATTTTCATATTTGCTCAACTTTTCAGTCTTTAAGGACAAACTATTGTCATATATCTGTCAGCATCAGTTAACAAGTTTCTTTAAAAGCCTAGTGATATAATGGCAATGCTTTTTGTATTTTGGTTTCTTTATTTTTTAATAAAGGAAAACACCTCTTTCTCTTAAGAAACAAACAAATTTATGAAATGAACTTATGAATCAGACCATACAACACTACAAGAAGACTTGAGTTCATGGTCTAAAGGAATGATGAGGTAAACTATTTTGACCCTGTTTTCTAACCCAAAGTTCTCAAAAATTATGTTCAGAGAGGCCAGGAATTATCTGTCATTTCAAAAGCAGATAAATTATCACCAAAAATATCTGCTGCTGGTGTACAGGGAAAATATAAAAGTGAGATGTAGATTCCACTTGTGGTGTGAATACAATCATAACTGGGAAGAAATCATTGCATAGATGAGGTAGAAGCTATGGGGAATTTTTTTGTTGTTGTTGTTTTTTCCTGTACCAGAACAGTAAATTATATCCTGTGGGATAGGTAAAAGCCAGAACATGCTCTTTAATACCTCCTGGGATTTATTTCTCATCTGTGTAAGTTAAAGCAACCCTCAAACTACTTTATCCTACATTTGGAGGTCAAACTCTCCCAAAAATTTCTTCTTAAGGTCCTACAGTGGGTATAGCTCAGCTGAGCTTACAAAACCTCATCATGCCCAAATCTGGGGCATACTGGGTAAAACAACTACAGTAAATTATTCTTCCTTTGGAAACCTGACTACACACATTGATTTGTCTTTTTAAATTTTGTCCTGTTGTTGCAAAATGCCATTTAAAAAAATCTGTACAGTTATGATGTAGTATTTACTGACTCAGTTGTAACCCTGAACTTTGTGTTCTGATACACCTCTAAATTTCTGGAGTTCCTCATGACACTGTTGGATTTTGTACCAGCTCCAGACACACCTGGAGGCAGTCAGATACAAAACTAAACAAAAAAAAAAAGAAAAGAAAAAAAAAAGAATGAGACAAAACCAAGACATTTTGCTCTCCCCCTCTCTTTTAGGAGCTTTACCTGCAATCACCCTGTGACGTGGTGACTTGGGCACAGAGCTCCATTTCCAGTGCCGTCCAGTCTCACACAGTTGTTTTGCACTTTGCACTCTCCAACTTACACTTACTATCCAGGGCTTATATCTCCTACTCCCTGTGGGCCATGGTTTCCAGATGAGAAAGGTCTAAGGACCCTCACACAGTCAGTTATGGACTACCATCTCTGGAGACCTTCAAACAAGGGGCAATAACTAGCAACTCAGTGCTTGACGAGCATATTTGACCTTCTTTGCTGTGCTTTGCTGACCTGCACCACCTAGTCACAGAGGCTCTCCGTGAGGGACTGCTTCAAATGTGCCAGGCCTAGGAGTTGTTGATGTTTGTTCAACTTGTACATTTTGCATATGGTTTATAGATCAGTTTGTGGCTGAATCTTGAATGGCACAATTGGAAAATGCCTAATGCACTTTATTAGAGTAAATAATGATGTGAGAGGACAAAAAGGAGATGTTTCAAACAGCACTTTTGCTTAGGGAGAGGCAAAGCTTAAGTCCAAGGACTTAAAAAAGGCTCAAAACGATGCTCAGGTTGCTGCTGAAGCTGCAACATATGAGAAACTTTTTAAAAACTGGAGACAGCAAGAAGCAGAGAGACAGAGGGATTTTAACTCCCATTTCATTTAGAAAAATGTATTTGGCAAAACTCCTGCTAGCCAGACTGAAAATGGCAGCCCCATCAGTTGTCCCGACAGTCCCATCAGTTTTCATTGTGAGCATAAACCAGCAAACACTGCTCGCAGTAAGAGTAGAAACCTTGATCAGAAAAGGGAGAAAGTTTTACCAAATGTCAGCACACTTTTCTTAAGTGTTTTCTTTAGTGTTTGGAAACCTGGCAGAGGTCCCTATCTAACCCTCAGTGATCTCAGTGGAACCCCCTCACTAATTTCACTGGGATACAAACTGACCCCATAGAGAACTGGTGTAGCCAAGACGGAAAGTTAGGGTCAAATTCCTGTAATCTGCAGTACTTCTGGGAGGCTTGGTTGAAGTCTGTACCCTTCCACTCACACATGCACTGCACACCAGCCAGACAGGATACTCAGACTTACCGACTTTCTAAATAGTTCTTGAAACCTCTGGAATGTTTTGGGCAAGGTCCAGGAACTGGAAAAATATAACCTTGGAGCTTCTGGAGAAAAATAAAAAATAAAAAAATACTGGTAGTCATTTGAAAAAGCACTAATTTAGAGTGACTGAGGGAACCCGAAAATTGCTGAACGGGCAGAACAGCTGGATGAGGTTCCAGGCTAAGAGACTTGTGCTGGAAATCGAAGCCACCCAGCTGAGATTGGAGCTGCTGGGCTCACACCAAACTCTGCCTCAGGTTTGTAAGGGCTGGTAACAGCCATACACAGTGCCATCTAGTGGGTCTGGGAGAAGATACTAACCTTTTCTTTGGGGTCCCAGAGTAGCTCTGAAATCAGCTGTCTGAGCCTTGCACTTGTGCTTTTGCAGCTGAAATGCTTGGTACATCGATTTTCTCATTGGCACTGTGAAACATAGCTGTAGTGGTAAATATAGGGGAATGCATAAAATGTCAGGAAGATCAGAGTTTACTGACAACTGCACATGACTGCTGGTAAACAGCATATGCCCCATGCTCTGATGGGAGAAATATTCCTGGGATGTGTAGGATACGGTCTTAACGTGGCTTGTGAGTTCTGCTTTCTCCAAGATAACAAAGAGGCAAAAAGCATGTGCCTCTCTCACTTCCCACCACCAGCTGGTGGGTGGAAGGACAGGTTTCTTTTCTTTCCCTGGTCTCTCAATCCTTCACACTGACCTGGGACTATGAGTCAGCTGGGGCTGAAAACATTTCTCTCATGCCTGTCTGCTGCTTCTTGCTCCAATAACCAGATTTAGGTTGACTGACGTAGGTTCTGGAATTTTCCCCAGGTGAGATTAGGAAGGATCTTCTTTTTTTTTTTTTTTTTTTTGAAAATACAAAACCTCTGATATGGGGACATGCCAAGACAAGAATATTGTCTTCAGCTCCTTTTGTAGCAAAGGTCTGAAAATTATTATAAGGTATTGGGAAATACTCTGAGGGTTACCTGGTTGTGGATAGGGGATGGACTTGATGATTCATGTAATCTCTCCTTGTCCTTTGTTCCTCCCTGTGAGTTTCATCTATTCTTCTTCTTTTTTGTTTTGTTTTGTTTTGTTTTGTTTGTTTGTTTCCTAAGGAAAGAAGAATATAAAATTTCAATTTCTGGCTTAACTTCTTCTTCCTCACATTGTTTAACAATATGAATAACTGTACTGTCTATGAGATAATTCACCCATGTGAATTGGCCGGGGGTGCAAGGCCTGGCCTTGCTTGCTGTTCAGAATGTGCTTAGAGAAGGCTTTCAAACCATCAGGGAAGACTTGTTAACTCTAAATCATGGTCTGCATCTTGAGACTGGTGGGGTGTTCATGTTCCTTGAAATAACGGTTGCCTGACATGTCAGAACATAGTTTCCTTAATATCTGCACACAGTATCTTGAAAACAGAGGGAACAACCACCAATGACACAAAGAAAGGTACACAGGAGAACCAAATGCTGCAAGAAGCAAGCAAAAACCTCATCAAATTACAAATTAGTGATTTTTATTTTATTTTATTTTAGCACGAATCCATTATTAACTTTGCATTCCAGAATTAGTACTGAATATTTTAGGCTCCAGCAGAACAAATGAATCTGACAAGGGATATCAAAGACAATAAGAGCTTCTGTAAGTAGATAAGTGGCAAAAGGAAGGCAAGGAAAAACATGAACATGTAGTGAATGGGATAGGGGCTCTGGTGGCACATGACGTGGAAAGGACTGAGTTACTGAATGTCTTCTTCACCTCATTCTTTAATAGCAGGACTGGGATTCAGAAATCCTAGGTCCCAGTGACTGTAGGGGAAAGTCTGGAGTGAAGATGTACCCTTGGTTGAAGAGATTCACGTCAGAGAATAGTTAAACAAACCAGAAGTACATATGTCCATGGGTCCTCATGGGTTGCACCCACAAGTGCTGAGGGAGCTGGTTGATGTCTTTGCAAGACCACTCTCAATTATCTCCAAAGATCACGGTGAATGAGAGAAATGCCTGAGGACTGGAGGAAATCAGTATCGGGGGGAGGAGGGGTGGAGAATGGACTCAGGCTCTTTCCAGTGGTGTTCAGTGCCAGGATGAGAGCCAACAGGCACAAACTGGAAAATGAGGTTCCATCTGAACCCCAGGAAACACTTTACTGTGAAGTTGAATAAACGCTGGCACAGGTTGTGCAGAGCAGTTATGAGTTTCTCTCCATGGAGACCTTCAAAAGTTGTCTGGACATTGTCCTGGGCAAGCAGCTCTAGATGGTTCTGTTTGACCAGTGGGGTTGGACCAGATGGTCTCCAGAGGTCCCTTCCAACCTCAACCAGTTTGCAACTCTGCAATTCTGAGAAATAATGCAGTTTTCCTCCTTAGCTCAAAAGTTAATGTTAAGATGCTTTAGAGTATCGCTCAGCAGATACATTTCTTTTTTCATTGCTGTCTTATATATAAAGATTTTGTGAGGGGCCAGCATAGCACCATTTATTTATTTATTTATTTTTTGTCTTAAGTCTTAAACATGTATCATCTGAAATCAGGATTAAACTCACGCTGACTTGATCCTGTCATCAGCCTGTATGTGCAGTTTCTTTTCTGAATATTGAAGGAACTATGCAAATATCAGAGTTGTGTAAACTTGTGCTTAGGTTCCGCTTTTTCTTTTCCACCTTGGCTTACATACCTTTTTGTTCGTAATACAGCTTTACTTCTTTCTACCAAAGAAAGGATACAGGCTTACGATTTGTTCTACAAGACTCATAGTATCTGATATGAATTGACTCCCATTTCTATGCTTTAGGTTTCATTTTTGCTAGAATAGCATTGAAAATGCTGTTAACTTGGATTGATTTTATGAAGGACATTGAATCAAGAACATTATGAATGCTGAAGAGAGAGAGGAGAAAAACTGTGATTAAAATAATTACTGCATATGTGTTCTTTATCAGGCTCTCCATATCTTGTGTAAACATGCAGATATTCTTTTTTCATTCAGAAATTTTCATTTTTCATTTTTCATAGCTATATAAAACCTAATATATATAATACTTAAAATATTGTTAAAAAAAAAAAAATCATTACCATTCTCATGGTAATGATTCTCCATATACTAGTAAAAGTTCCAGAAGAAGAGTAATTTACTTCATGAAGACAAGTGCAAATGGTTAAGGAGACATTATGACCTTATAGCAAGGATTTTAGTTATCTTTCATCTGTGGAAAAAACAAATCCAAGAGTCACAAAGAAATATGAAGAGCATATAAGACTGAATATGCATGATTCTGCTAGCCAGTAAGTGAGCCAATAATTAAACAATACAGTACAGTAATGTTATAAACACATCTTAACTGTTTAGCTCTTTTTGTCCTGATCCAGGAAACTAGTTCAGCCTTTGCTCAATTCCAAATATTTGACCAGTCCCTTTGAAGTAGATAGAATAAAGCTAAGTGGAGTTAGGTCCTCAAAATGGGGTTATTCATTTATTTCCTTGAGTACCTCCAACATAGAGACAGTGTTTGACTCTGCCAGCTTGTGTGGTTATGCAAGGGTGGGATGTTTTTAGTCTCTTGTTCTTTTGGCATCTTCCTCTCCCCTCCCTTGGCATGACAGTCTTCACTCTGTCTCACCCTCTGCTTTCCGAAACCAGAACTTACCTCCTCTCATCTCTTCTCTGGCTCTGAATTACCATGGGAGGATCTCCTCCACACAGGCAAATACCACCCATCAGCAACCTAGAAAGTCAATTGCTCTGTGGCCCTTGTACCTACCTCCATGTAGGTAATTACTGATGATCAGCTGGTAAGTGCTTGTGTGTCCATGTTTTCAAAGACAGACAGCCTTGGTATAGACAGCTAGACCTGTTCCCCTGGCTGCCACCAGCAAGCTATATGGATTCAGTTTCAAGAAAGATTCCTAAATTTAATTGATTTAGGGATCATCATGAGTAGAGCCAGTCTGAAACTGTTCCAGCTCCACTAGCAGTATATACAACACAGTCTGGGAACCTCTGTCTGGAAAGATGCACATTTACTGTAGAAAACCACGATCCTTGAATATCACATACCTTCCCTCATGAGCCATCAGACACATCTTTCATTTCAGCAGGCACAGAATCAATACTTATTCCAGTAACAGATATGTGACTAATAGGTCAGAAATGTCTGGGTATGAGTCATTCACTACTATCGTTGCTTCTGTTGCTTGGTGGTCCAAAAAACAGTGAAATATACACTGGAGAAAAAAAAAAAAAAAAAAAAAAAAGAGAGAGAGAGAAAAGAAGAATGTAAATATCCACACTGTATGTAGACAATTTTTGGTGACTGTGTCTGAAAACCTTCATGTTTTTTCTACAGCACACAGACAAAATATGTTTCATTGCTTTCAGTCTCAAACATATTCTTTTGCACTATATATATATACTTTTACTTTTACTTTTATTTTTATTTTTATTTTTTATTTTTTTGTATTCCCTTGATTTTTTTCCGTATATTTTTCCTCTTTTTGCTTTTGGCTATGTACAGCTTTTTCTGTAAGAATATCTTGTATTCAGCCTCTAAGCAACTCAGTCTCATGTGCATGACTTCTGATGGGATTGAGATTGGCAGCTTGAGCTCATGGGATTTATGGTTCCCCTCACATTGCTTTTAAATTTTGGTATGGGGATAATTTTATAGTCAAAACCAGAAAATCCCATCCAACTTCTATGAATATGAGTCATGTTGCCAGCTCAACTTGCTGTGCTGGAAATCTGCTGATAGAAATCTTATCCATTAATTGCTAGCTGAAAGAATTACTTTGAATCATTTGTCTTTTTTTTTTTTTAATTATTTTATTTATTATTTTTATTTCCTCCATTATACATCCTAAGCTATTTCTTGTTCAGACAGGTGCCCACTTCCTTTTACTCTTCTCTAGAGAGCAACTCCAACCAAACCAGCATTAACTAATGGCTGATTTCCATCACCAGCAGCACATGCAATAGGAATACTACTGTGCATCCCTGAAAGCACTTTCTTATAAGTGTTTAAAGGTACACAGCCTGGGTGCTGATACTACTCATGGGATCATGATCTAGCTGCACAGCTGTAACTGGACTGATCTGCAGTGGCAACAGACCAGATGTGACCACAGGTGTTTCTTCACTGATGATTCCTCTGCCATTTTTTTCCATTTAATTTACCAAAAGTGATCAAATGGCCTCTTCTCTTATTCCCAAAGATGCTGAGATTAGTACTTCTCACTCTTTGATAGGAGAGCCTAACTTATTTTGTCTAGACACCATTCTGTACTGAAATATATGCAAGAGATTTCTATCAATTATCCACCTTGTTTGTTTCTTTCTATCATACAATTTTCAGGAAAAGAAAGATAGAAATATTTGTTAGTTTAATATATTGAAAATAGCTGATTTAAAAGGAAAAGGAAAAAGAAAAGGAAAAGGAGAAAAAGCTCAACAGGTTCATCTGAAAGAATGCCAGAATCTGAGGAATTCATTCACTAGAAGGAAAGATATGTACGTATCCACACATATACAATTGAAACTCCCAACTGAAATACTGTATATATATATATAAAGTATTTAGATAAATAATACTGTGATGTTAGGAAGTCAGGAGGAACAATGTAATCAGTGGTCAAAATTGTTTCTACTTAACACATTCTTGGTTGCTTTGGAAAATTTCACTCTCTGGACTGGAATTTTCCCTTCTGGTAGCCTCTTCTTGTACAAAAAATAGTGTAAATTTACATCACCAAAACATCACCAGCTTTGTGATTTTTAGTGAAGCATATCTAGATGCAGAGCATCCAGTAAATAACAGCTGAGTTTGTCAACATCTAACAAAGTCTTTCAGAACTTTCAGAGCAGTCAAATATTTTATACCTACAAGAAGAAACAATACATGCAGCATAACTGCATAGCCCTTAACTCTTGCTGTGATCTCCCTCCAAAGCCATGTAGCTCTGCCAAAATGAGCTAGCTTTCCATCACTTCCCAGGCATGTTGATAGGCTATACCAAGTGTTAACTCTGTAGAAGAGTTGAATGATCAGCAGTTAAAATGGTGGAAATCTTCCTGGGAAATTATTTAGAATAGTGAATAGTTTGGTTGTGTTTTCTTCCACAGAAAGTGTCCTTAGTAATTCTCTAGGAAAAACAAACAAACAGCCCCCCACCCCACCCCCAACAACCATAAATCCCCATCAGAGGAATCTTCCTTCTGTCCCTTCCTCTTCTACATCAGGATCCTCTCTTCATCAAGGAATGTTCTACCATGCTAACAATAATATGTTTGATTTGCTCTTTCTATTTTCAGAACTCAGATTTGTTAACCTCAGTCTTTTTCCTGTCCCTCCGCCCCCCCCCCCCCCCCCCCCCCCATCAGGGCTCAGAACTCTTGCTTAAATTGATTTTTTGCTCTCTCTTCACTTGTAACACTGCCAAACAAATTGACTAGAATGAATGCTGTGACCTGACTATTATTTTTAGACAAAGCCACAAGTAATCTCATTAACATAAGGATGTAGGCTAAAGAGGGACCTGAGAGACTTCATTTATAAATAGGAAATCTGTCCAGCCTCTTGAACTCACAGCCCCAGAATATGAAATCCAGGGAAGAATTTGAGCTACATATTGTCAGCGAAGGAGCATTTCTCTTCTCCTGGGAGCAGATCACATCAGCACTGCTAAAGCAAAATGGACAGGCCTGTATAGTCAGAGTAATGTATGAAGAGAAAACACAACTAGCTTTATTTAGTGCCTTGTCTTTATTTAGCATGGGCCCATATGTGGAAGTACTTGCTACTTTCCCTTATTAATATTGCTACTTTTCCTTATTAATAATAATTGTTATGTTTACAATATATATATTTTCTCATCTAAAAGGAAAAAAAAAACAAACAAACAAACAAAAAAAAAACACAAAAACATACAGAAAAGCCCAAACTCTTCTAAAAACAAATATCTGATCCTGTATGGAAGCATAGGATTGACTTTTAATGAACTCTCTAGGCTCTTTTGCTAGTTATTATGCTCAGACTTGTAACTTTTGACCTTTTCCTGGCATGCCAACCATGCCAAGTGGTTTATAGAATTATATTCACAAAATATGGGACCTTTAAAATTTATATCTTTGGATATAGTTTCCAATGCAGGAAGCTTGGGCTGGTACAAAGTGTACTCATATTTGTTCCTCATCATTAATGAATTTACTCAAATTAGATTGGAGATGTGGTGGGTATTTTATTCCCGAAAACTAACAGTATTTTTATGAGACATTTGGGATAACTTATGGCCTTCTCCTGTAATACTAGCTAACTTACTATAGCAGAGAAATATATGATAGAAAACAGAGAGTATGAAGACCTAGCAGATTATCTAATCTCTGTCTTTTCTGGTACATTGATTTCTCTGGTGAGTACTAAACAAATATGATCCTTTTCTGACTAGTCTCTAGAGTTAATATTTTAAGGTATATTTCTGAGCAAAAGTTTTCCTGGAAATATTGAGAGAATCATAGAGCAGACAAATGAAATATTTACTCTGCAGATTTCTATGTAAAAATGCCAGAATTCCCATAATATAGATCATCATTTATCACTGAAAAACAAAGCAAAGCTATATATACATCAGTGAGTTGTTGTTACTTGCTGTTAGATAAATGGAAATATTTAACACACTCAGGTGTCCAAATCCCACTCTTTCTGAATTGCCTCATTGTTTGCTCTTGGCTCACAAGCAGAGTGATGGCATGACTGGGACTTGGGAAAACACCTGTGCTTGAAGAGAATCGATAGGAAGATGAGAAAGGAGTGCCAGGTCTGAAAGCTTCCCATGAAAGAGTAATTGTGGAAGTTACCCAAACGCTGCTGAAAGAAGTGACTTATATTCATAAATATTCATCAGGTGAACAATACCTTAGTTAAATTATGAATACCACTGAAAACTTTGATAAAGTCTAGGGAGGTGAAGTTGATTTTTCAATAATTAAAGAGAATCTCTCTCTACTTATTTCTGTCTACTTATTTCCTACATTTAAATGGTCAAACATACTAAGATCATTTAATGAAACAGATATATGAATAAGGCATAAATATGCAGAGCATAGTTTAAGGTTATCCTGTGTGGTGGTTGTTTGTCAGTATGTTGTTTCCTCCTCTCTAAAGAAAACAGAGTGAAAGAAAATGCCAGGGCAATTCATTTTCATTCTGTACCCCTTTCTTAAATCCCTCCTCTACTTTTATTTATTTATTTTTTCTATTGCCTTTCCTAATCTTGTTATGAAATTATCATAACATTTACATAAATTTGGATACAGGGCTGCTGCTTCAAATTAGTGCAGTGTTTTCAGCTTTGTGTAAGATTGCTACATTGCATACAATAAAGAATTGAATGAAAATACAAAGCTTCACAGTCTAGAGAAGCATCATTACCTCATCTGCCTTATATATGACACTTGCTGGTGACACTTGTGTACTTTGTTTGCAACTGTATTGTTAAGTAAATTCTGTTTTATTATTCAAGCTGCACATCTAAATATTGATATTTACAATCATATATAATAACGATGCATAACACATAACACTTTGTAATTTTATTTATTTAACAAATTATAATAACTTTATAATAATGAGTTTTTATCTAGGTAGAACCTTTTTTAGACCATACTGGATAGCTACTTTTGGTTTGATAGCAAGCTATTGCTAACTACTATTTCGGTTTAGTTTTTCAACTGCCTATTCACCTAACCATGGTGACTTCATTTTGACTAGCAATGTGCAAACTTACTCTGGTTGTGAGAGACTACTCATAGACTGATGATTTTGTTCAACCTAAACACTTGCATAAACAACTGTATTTTGGTTAAGCCAAATTAGTTCCACTAATGACTGTCATATCCCCAAATTGGCTTGTGACTGTAATATGGGAACTCTAGATTGCACTTCTGTTGTTTGTTTATGAGGATGTTATGTAAGCATTTTCAAAAGCTTATTAAAGTCAGTCATATCATATCATATCATAATATCAATCATATCATATCACATCATATCATCTACTGCTTCCTGTCTACCATATAAACCAGTTATCCTGTCAAAGAAAGAAATTTGTTTGACCTGACAAACTCTTTTGGCTGGCATCCTACCAGCTATCAGCAGGGCCTGCCAAGATTTGTCTTGGCAACCTCTCCCATTAGAGCTAAGAAAGCTGGTAGGGCACAGAAAAGCAGATGGTGTGTTTATCCTAAGGAATTATGACATTGCTTATGATAGATCTTTTCTGTCTCTTTCTTATTGCCCTATGAGTTTTTATGTTGGTATTTTTGCAGCAGGTGAGACCCATGCCTGGAGACATTCATGATTTCCTCTGAAAAAAAAATATGGAAAAGAGGCTGGAGTTATACAAGACTGCAGAAAGGATCTTGTGATGCCTTTCCTCAAGAGAAATACAGATGGAAAAAAAAAAAAAAAAAAGACTCTGACATTAAGTCAGAGTGTCTGAGTAGTCACATTGCAGACTTGCACCCTATGAACAGTGGCTGTGTCTACCCACAGGAGAGGATCACTGGTGTGAGAAGCCATATTGTGTGGATTCCCTGATCTGCCAGGCTGGGGCACCTACCACACCAACTACACCACACTCCAGCCTTCTTCCAGACAGGCTGATGCCTTGCCTTGGCATGGAGGCAGGCCTGCAGAGGTGGGAAAGAAAAGGTGGGGGGCACAGTATACTAAAAGTAGTTGAGGAGGCACACAGCTGGGAGAGCTGGGAACCCTCCAGGCTCCACATTATCGATGTGGAGGAGGATAATGTGTTCACAGCAAGTAAAGTGGAGACAAAGCCAGGCTGCAATTCATGCCTGTAAGTCAGTTATAGACAGCATTGGACCCCTCATCATGACCATTTTGAACTATAAACACAAGGCATGGTGTCTGAATTATTTATGCCTTGAAGCAATACTAAAATCAATATGGATTTATCAAGAACAAATGATTTCAGTTCCATTTAATTTCATTCTGGGAAAGGGTAACAGCCCTTGTGGATAAGAAGTAAATGGTAGGTGTGATATTACTTGGCTCTATTAACAGTTTTCACACTATTATGTAATATTTTCTTAAGTGACGAGGGAAATGTGGTCAATAAGAAATAGTCAAATACGATGCACAATTAGCTGAAAGAAAAATAGAGAACAGCTGTCACTGGTTTGGTGTCAAAAGGGAAGGAAATGTGAAGTGAGTGTTTTTCCTACACCCAAAACTATTCAGATTCCTTTATTTACTAAAAGGTTTTATGCTTGAAAAACAGGTATGTTTTTCCAAAAATGATGGCAAAATGAGAACTTTGTAGGACAGGCAGAGAGCTCAGAATTAACTTATCATATTAGAGATACTGTCTGAAAAGGATGCTGTTCACTAAGGATGAGTGCAAAATGTTTAGTTAGGTTCACCTCATCTGAACTTTGACAGTTTCTGATCTAGTCTAATGCAGTTAAGGAGGGTCAACATCCCCAAAGTCCTTGAGATGTTGAAAAATTAGCAAAAATAATTTACTGTTTTGATTAGAGCAAAATTATTTATGCCCTAAGCCCTCTGATGATATGTCAATTGGCATCCAAACATGTACCACATATACATATCAAGACATGCCTTGTGGATCCAGGAGCTGTGCCATTTACAAGGAAAATGGAGAGGAATTAAGTATTTAGGGATAGATGGTGTTTCATCAATAGGGTGAATTCTCTAAGCAACACCCATACTAGTAAACCTTACTGATATGGCATCTGGTAGAAATTCATTTAGAGCACTGAAATAACAATATCAGTTATGTCAGTATTGAACCACCTTTGCCTTTTCATCAGCAAATCAGAAGTTTAATGGATTCATGCTTACAGTGTTTTTTGATTTCCTGCAGAAGTCAAAAGTCACTCTTTATTTAGAACAATAGTAATCCCCACTTGATTTTCACATGTATTAAAAATAAGAAAGAGATTATATTTTTCTTCTGTTTCTGTATAATTCTTCTGTATCACTGCCTCGAGATACCAGCATGGCCACTTCCTACTTTACTAGTTCCCTGTCTTAACACTGGATTTCAGCTCTCATCAGACCTCCTGAACTCCACTGGGAATCAGGGAGGGACTACTGTTTATACTCCTCCACATTTGTCTGTCTTTAAACTGAAAACTTCAGAACTTCCCAACAGTGGGTCATTCCAAAATGCATTAAAAAAAGTCAGGAAGTGTGTGAACAGTATATACACATGTGGAAGGCATCAGGCATCTTATATCCAGTGCCAGAGTGAAACATCTTGGGATGTCTGTATCAGTATTGCTGTTTTTTGCTCTCTTGATTGCCCTGTGAACATCTAGTGCACAACTTGTATGGCATGCCTAACTTCACATACTTAGACGTGTAGGGCTCCCTGCAGCTCATCTGGTGAAGAAGATACATTAATTACATCCTGACAGGAATCTTGGGGTACCCTTAACAGATACAGTACAGTCTGGTCATCAATATAGTCACAGAGATTTCAGTTTCAGAAGATAAAAGAGACCCGTTACCAGACAAGACAGAGAAAACATTAACTTCAGTTGTTCTGGGACAGACTTTATTTTTATTTTTTTTTAAATTATTTTGGTTTATTTATTTATTTACATTTAAAAAAACTATTTTGGTTTTATTTTATTTTTATTTTATTTTATTTCTTTTCTGAATATTTACTTAGTGTCATTTCTCTAGCCACACCGATCTGAAAAGATGTCAAAATGCCATACAAATTACAGTCACTGCAAAAAATGTAGTGAAAAAAAGTGTCAACAGTCCATCCCCAGGAATGAAGACAACTACTAAAAGTAACCTATTAAGTTGAAAATATTAGGATAATTGCAACCATATAAATAAAATAGCTTTTGGGAAAACAAAACAAAACAAAACAAAAAAAAAAACATGATGACACCATATTTTTTCTGATGGGCCACTGGCATAAGATATTTTATCGTTGTGAATTTTGAACACTAAATATTTAATTTTTCAAATACAAATCAAATATATACATAGTAATTAACAAAAGAAATCACAAACACATCTTTAATAATAAAAAATATCAGATTCCTACAGAATATAGTTAATTTTTATTCAATTTACAAAACTGGTTATGTGGTAGCAGTTTTCTTTGAAAACTTTGACAAGGAAATATATTTTCTTTGTCAGATCTGCCCAGATATATTTTCACAGAAATGCTCTTTTATTTTATAATCTACTTTTTTCCACCATGCTTTTGAGGATACAAGAAAATAGCAATGGGATTCTAAGGGTTTCTGGAAAGAAAACTCAACCATAGAAAATACTATTATTTATTTATTTATTTATTTATTTATTTTTGAGCCTGAGCCAACTAAAAATAGTCTCAGCATTTGTGGATTTTTTTTTTTTCATGTCTTTCTTTCTTTCTTTCTTTCTTTCATTCTTTCTTTCTTTCTTTCTTTCTTTCTTTCTTTCTTTCTTTCTTTCTTTCTTTCTTTCTGTCTTTATTTTATATTTTCTTTTCCTAATACTAGTATTTTATCTTTAAAACTTTATTAGAATGCATGGGTTCAGCAAACTACTTCAAAACTCAGCTCAGAGAAACAAGAGAAGTACAGAATGCGCTTCTTGGAAGTAGTAGAGAAGCTCGGATCACTGAGATTGTAAGAGTAATATAGCCCACTCTCACAAAATAAGTCTGAAAACATGTTTGGATATGTAAATTTCTACCAACATAAGATTAAAATGTCATTTGTCCAGGCAGAGGGCAGGAGAGCAATACCCCTGGGATATCACTGTTGGACAACAATTCAGACCTATACTGTTCCCTAGGGCTTCTTGTGCTACCCCAGGGAAACCTCTCTGAAGTTCCCTGTCCTCAGCTGTCCATTGGTTAAATATAATGTTGGCACACAGAGCTCTTACCAGATGCAAATTTGAGGTACTGTGTGATACAATATTAAAATGACTCTGTAAAATGAATAAGTACCTCTAAAGGAATCTGCTTTCTAAATTATTTGCTGTAAGCTTTAAATAAATTTGAAGCTTTTGATGAGAAGACAAGATGTATGGGGCAATTTCATTACTTTCTGATCACTAATGTTTTCCTAGCAGAATTTCATCATATTGCAATCCATGACCATCTAGTCAAGAGCAAACATCTTAGAAATTTTAATGGGAAGGGTATTTTGCCTTATAGGATAATCTTTTCATAATAGAAAGTAAGATTTCTCTCTCTCTCTCTCTTTTTTTTTAAAAAAATAAAGCAAAAATCTAGCAAAAGTCATTTTGGGGGTATGGAATAGCTCAGGGACAGAGGGAAGAAAGATTATGGTTTCCCACTTTAAGATGTAGAAAAATATACTTTAAGAATTGTGGGCACTAAAGAGGGATTAGTGTTTTGGCCAGCAGAGAGAAACAAGTACTTTACTTTGCTAAATCTGGATGTCTGGGTTCAGAACCATGTATTCAGGTTCTGGTGCATTCAAATTTCACACATTATGGAATTTTTTTAAGGTCATTAAAAAAATTCTGTGACTGTTTCTTCAATTAGTCAGATTTTCAAGTACTTGCTGGTGGAATTAAGACACATTAATCTGACAAGGTTATTTTTTTTTCTATTTTTTTGGGTGTCTACTTTCTCACTTGTTGGAAGTAGAACTATGGAAAAAAAAAAGCTTTAAAAATAAAAGTAGGATGTAGGAATTTTCTAATGTGCTATCATAGCACTTAGTACCATTGTTGAATTGCTGTATAAAAGGCGAAAAACGTACATTTATAGAAAAGAAAAGCAGAACTCACATGCGAAAATAATATGGAAGTAAAAGTTTGCATTATATACCTACTTGAAGGCATTTTATTTCTCTGTGTTGTTTAAATGTTTAATTTGATACTCTTGTGGCCAGAGTGAGAGTAAAATGAATTTTAGACAACAGTCATGTTGTGTGAAATGTGCTATCTTCTGGGAACCTATTCCTCAAATGCCTATAGCAGAAGCTTCCCTTTAATGTATTCTATCTTTTAAAGTATTAAAGAAATTGCATATTCAGTGTGCTTCCCAGTATCCTGAAGTGAGAAAATAGTCTTATTTTATAAATTCAGGGCAGATTGCAGCCCATTGTATTTGTATGCTTACATTGAGATGTATGGTATATTTCTCCTTCAGGAGCTCTATTTATCTCTATTGAATGAAGAGAAAATATAAACATTTCCTTTAAGACAACTGCTTCACCAGCTGCTTAGATTAAGACACAAATTAGGTTCCATGGTTAGGTGGACTAGCTGCTATGTTATAACGTTGCATTTTGTAACTGGGTTATCTTTCTTATCATCAGTACTGCTGTACAGGATGTAGAGTTGGTCTCTATGACACAGGGTAGAGCAGAAACTACCCTGCATCTCTTCTGGAGATGGTGGGTAGATGGTCTAAAACGGTGTAGGTTGCAAATGTGGCAAGATTAAATCCTGGTTGGCTGGTCTGTCATTGTGGAGGAGGGCTTCACCAAGAAGCATTCAACTCTTCAACCATTTACATGACTTTACCTTTGGCACAAGAGAACTTAATCAGTAGATAGTATGAAAAAATTAAATTCAAGAGATTCACTTTCAAAATGTGAAGACTTTCTCATCTTTGTCCTAGAACCAATCAGTTAGTTATATCTGAAGGCATCCAAAGAAGAGCAATGGTATCATAAGAAAGGTGTTTTCCATTTTGGGCTGGTACGGTCATTTAAAATTTTACCAGATAAGCAGAGAAAATAATGAAAATAAATAAATAAATCTTACAAGACCTATGTGGAGTTATCAGTGACCTTTATCCAATAAAATGATGGAATAAACAAATTTCAATAACAAACTCATTTCAACAATAAAAACTAATAAAGTTTGGACTAGATGATCTTAGAGGTTTTTTCCACCCTAAATGATTATATGATTAGCTAATTCTGACTCATGGCCAAGACTTAGGGGAAATTTATGGTATAAAAATAATTTATATCAATTAAGACCTGATCACATATACTTTAGTTTCAGTGGAGTAATTCTGCTTTTATACAGATACAGAAGGAGGATTCAGAATAAGTCCAGTAATTTGTCTGAAAGAATAATCAGTACACAAATCTTTAGATTTAACCCTGATGGGTTTCCTCCTGACCACAAGTAAGAACAAGTTGAAAGAAAATCTTGCCTGAATGTTTGCTGATCAGTGAGTTTAATTAATTTACCTTCAGAGGATAATTTTCACAACATATCAAGATGAAAGATATCTGGAAACATAATTATTAAAACCAAATTCTATTTTAATTTGTTGTTGGATCAAAAAACACAAAAAGGATTAATAAAATGAACTGCCTATCATCTCAGCTGAGATGCAAGCAATAACTTTTTTTTTTTTTTTTTTTTTTTTTTTTTTTTTTTTTTGGTGGTAAATGCTTATCTCTGGTCAGGAACTTCTAATTTCCATTGAAGTATGAAATATCACCATACCATGAGCATACTACGACCAAGTTAAACGCAAACCAAAATTACTATTTTCTCCCCCAGACCTTCTTCCATTATCACATTGCACCACAGTACTCCAAATCATAGAGGCCCTCAGCCTAACACTCTCTTTTTAATAGTTGTTACTAATTAATGAATAGAGATAACTAAATGGGCCAGAGCTCTTAGAACAAACATTGGAATTGAATTTCATAAGAAACTTACATCTTTCTCAAAATTATTATTATTATTATTTTCTTTTTAGAAGAATGTCTTATAAAAGAATGGTCTACAATAAAACTGTATTCATGATAAGTTATGGTAATGTTTAATTACACAAAACACAATTATCTGTACCAAGTAATAAGTCTGCTAATGATGATGATGACTGGTGTAGGTGATAACTCTCCTAGGGTCCTGTTCTTGTTCTTGTTCAATTTAGTCAATGTGCATTTTGGAAAGATGATTTACAGATGCCATGAGATAAAGATTTGTAATTATATAAAGAACTATACTAACTAATCTCTTAAAAATTAGAGAAAGATAGACTAGATCCTGAGAACTGAGAAGGGCAAATATATGACTTTGACTATAGGACAAGACGAATCTGACTGATCTTTTAAACATCATTATCTGGAAAGGTGTTGGTGCAGCTGTCTTCTGAATATTGACACATACAATGCACATAATATAGCAAGATTGAGAGAAACCGCTCATACAGCTCTATCGTAACAAAACACTCCAAAGTAAATGGACTTTGACTAGTTCAGTTATGTGGCATCTAAGAATGGTGGGGATGGAAGAAGTGAATACAATAGGGTGGCCTTTAATAAGGTTTTTGACAGCCTTTTACAAGAATGACAGCTCACACACTAATTAGTAAAATATGAACTGCAAGAAATTGGTGTAAATTGGATGCAAACTGTAGGTAAAAGCAATTATCACTGGCACAGTCTAAAACTTGAATTGTCTGGGATTCTCTGACAATTTCTTATTGGAAAAGCACCAAATGTGTTTACAGCACTGGATGCAAAGTACCTCCATCTTAGTGTGGATAACGCTTGCCTAGGGGAGGTTGGAGCTTTTTCACAGACAGGGTGAATTCCACATTCTGAGTCTTGTTAGTCACTGACTGCTTGATCTTGAACATTTGAATTATAAGAGCTTCATGAATTTCATGGGAACAGGGCTTAAATTCTTCATATTATTCTAGAACAGAAAGAATTTGTCATTTTATTTTCTTAAATCAAAAACTTTAAGTGGAAAAATTTCCATACAGTCCTTTCCTGTTTTAATACTAGATATCCAGAGATACCATTTCTGTAACTCCTTCCTTTGTACAAGTTGCATATTGTCATCTTTCACTTCAGCTGCATGCAGCCATATAATTCAAAACTGTGCTTCTCACATTATCCCTCAGAGCTGAAGCAAAGATAAGAAGAGCACTCCGGCACCACTTCTTCAGCTTTTGAACAATGGCAGGACAATGGCAGAAGTAATGAACTAGTCAAAGTATTATTTTAAGTTTGGACTATCACACTTGGTTATGGAATTAGAAATGGAAACTTAATCCTAAGAATTACATTAAAATGAAAATTACTTGGCCTGAGAAACTGGTCAATATCTGGGGCTTTGCTTTTTTGGTTCTGTTTAGAAAATTTTATTATTATTACTTTCATTTGATAATTTACCAAATCCCATACACAAAACCCTATTTTCCAGAACATAGTAGGAATAAGACACCTAGGGGAATTTCTCTGTGTTGCTTTCACATTCCTAACATTCTATTTTGAGCTCTACCTAAGAAACTCCTTTCTCCCACTCCTATGTTCTTTTAAGGTTATACTCACTAATTGTTTGGATGCATCCTTATTCTCTTCATGTTCACTGGCTGCCTCTCATTTCCTTCTGACAGATTAATACAAATAGCTTCATTAATTAATTCGCAGCCTCTGTATTTTCCTTTGGTTCAGTTTGTGCTATGGCATTCATTATACATTATATATATATATATACATATATATATATATATATATTTTTTTCCTTTGGTAATCATTGCTTATTTTAGTATTACTGGAAGGAAGTGAATGTGGTCTTCAACAGGCTTTTTATTTGGAACAGTGATGAAAAATTCTTTTCTGGTTTACTTTAATTACCATTTCCAGGCATTCTCAAAAGATAAGTTGTTGGTATAGATCCAGGAAAATTTTTATACTTTTTTTATTATTATTATTTATTTATTATTATTATTATTTTTTTGCTTAGGTATGGCAACCACACAGCCACAGGAACAACAAAATTCTCCTAGGGTCAGAGACTTGCAGTGTGCAAGAAGAAAATGAAGCGTGGGCAAAATGGATGAAAAGTCTAGTTAAAAGAAGATTCTAATTTACTACTACAATTAATGTAAATTTTTAATCCTTTTTTTTTTAATCATAACATATGTTTAGTAATTAATGATAACATAGTTCATAAAATAGATGAATCTGTGAAGTTCCATGATTTACTGTAATAAATTAATTTGCATCTGAATATGGTAAAAACTAGTTATGTGTCACCTTTTATATTCAAAGGCATTACCATTTTACATGGCTGCCACATAAACTGAAAATGACATTGATTTCAAGAGAATAAACACTAATTTTCATTTATTCTATGGTTATGCTGCTTTGTCAAGACTGGTTTTGTTGTTTATCTCCAGTAAAATATTTAATGAGGAAAGCTTGTGAAAAAGGCACATGTTGATTTTCCAAGGTGGCATTGTTAAAGCATGAAGACTGGTGGTTATAGAGATATACAGAAAATCCTGAAACAAAGAGTGTGCCTACTTGTGGTATTTTTTCTTCTGTTAACTGTCATTATTGATGGGCTTAATTCCTATACTTGAGGAAATTGGCCCCTTAATTCTTGCTGTGTATGTTAGAACGTCCAAGTCAGACCCCATCCCACTTCCACATCCACAGACAGGTGTACCTGAAACTCACTTTTTATATGAATTTCGACATCTTAGCAAGGCATTAATCCGCTTACAGGATTTAGATGACCAGATCCCAATGTCTAATTAAGAGGTTTTAGACACCAGTCTGGCAATTAGAGTGCTTAGTCAGGAAGTGGGAGACCTGGTTATTAGAGCTGCTTTAGCTGAAGAAAATGCACCTATCACCTAACATTTTTCACAGCAAGCAATCCTCAGTCTGAGTGATGATGGGTTCTGGTACAGCCAGGAATGCAAGAGAACAAACTGGCTCTGAAATGTAGTAGTTAGAGAACTCAGCTTGCTTTTGGAAAAGCTTGGTTCCTGGGCCATGTGCCCAGAACTGTTTGTGCATTTTACTTCAGATCATCTCTGGATAAAAAAACAGAAACGCTGAAGAGAACAATGACTGGAACTGCACTTCTCTGCCTTTCCAGCAAAGTTCTTGAGACATTACAGTAATAAGTTAAGCACCCATTGCCACTGTGGTTTTAACTGTCGATGAATCCAGCATCAACAAGAGGTATGGAAATTGAACACTTTTCTAGCATGATTTATTGTTTAATACTTCAAGCAAACTAGATCACATATGCAGAAATTAGATCTTAAATGAAGAACAGCCTTCAATGCCATCTGAAGGTTGGAAACTTATCATAGGTTTTTCAGCTAATCTCACAGAAGTATGCTATAAACACATCTCACATATTAGGATGCAAGAGAGACTCAGTTATGATAATGGCTTTCTGGATAGCAGTTTTATGTTGGGGAAGGAATTTATTACATTGCAAAAGGTGATCACACATGATAACTAAATAAGGCTAGAAACTGTAAGTATGCAAGTTCTCTAATGTAGGTGTAGCTGGACTAACAGATGATTAAAAGATCACCCAAAAGATGGACTTTCAATTGAATTTAGGCAATGAACTTGTTCTTAGACAACTGTAATGTTTTCTAGATCTTCTTCCAACTTCCCTGAATAGATGGCCTTGTGCACATTTTTTTGTATGGAATAACCCTGACTGAGGCTCAACACATCTGCCAGTTCTTGATTTTGTGCAGTTGTCTTGAATCTTTACTTTAAGCTTTAAAGGTATACCAGTGAGCTTTTTGTTATGTTTCTCATTTGTCTGCTAGAGTTCAGCCAAACTGAGGACAGGACTCATGTTGGCCATATACTCAACATGTTAGCAATAAAAAAATAAATAAATAAATAAATCTCAAAAAACATATGAAAGATGTAAGTATATTAAAAAAAAAAAAAAAAAAAAAAAACATACTTTATTTAATAACATTTGACTATAGAAGACTGAACTGCTGGGATAGTTAAGTAAAAGAATGTTCCAAATGTTTGACTTTGTAGACTGTTATAATAGCTTGTCTTTAGGTTCCTAAAATGTATGGTGTCCAGGACAAGTGAAGATATTCTCACAATAGCTTCAGAAAATGTTTCCAGTGTCCTCAACAACATCTCTCTGATTTCCTGCTTTTCTTCCATTCTAGTTATTCCTTTTATATCTCTTTCCTGAAAAAAGCTCTGGACTAGGGAAATTTCCACTGGTGTATTAGAAAGGGCTTTGTTTGTCCTATCCCAGCTTCAATCTTCTCTTTATCATTGGTAAAATGAATATTTCATAGTATTACAAGGGATAGAAAAATATTTTCAGTATATGAAAGTATTATGAGTAAACCTTCAGATAGCAAAAAGCTTTACAGTATTTTTGAGTTGATTTAAAAATCAATTAGATTTCAAGGGTCTGTGTCTGATTTTGATTCTCAGAATGACTCCTGAGGAAATAAACTTCCCAATCAATTTAATTACACTATCTACATCTGTTTATATTTATATAGATTTTATGAGATGGATCAAGAGTGTTGCCAACTGTTATGATTTTATTACAAGTCTAATGAGATTTAGTTGAGAGTTTTCTATATCTCACATGATCTCATATTTATTGCTTCAAACCTCATGAAACCTTTCTCATGTAGAATTTGTTCCTTTTACTTTCTGCAGAGCTTTTGCTGCAGTACCATCATTCCCTACAGCCTTTGTCTTGACAGTGAGAACTTGCCTACGGGAAATATGACAGACATCAACAGCATTTCAAGATCTTTTCAAATATAAGGAATATCTGTATCCATGACTGAGGATAGATAGATATCCATGACTGTTAGGAAAGATATGAATAAAGAGGAAGAGATGAAAGTATAAGACATATGTCTTAATGTGGAAGGCAAGAGACTGAAAGGAGTTCAAGAAAATTTGGGTCACAGAAAAGAAACAGGGAAGGTTCATGAAAACCTGCTGAGGGTAAAGGAAATGTCAGATAGATAAAGTAAGCCCTAGAATTGCTGCAAAATATCTATATTTAAGAAGGAGAAACTGTGTTTTGGGTTCTAGAATATATTTTGAAAAGAAGGACAGCGAAAGGCATGATAACCACTGGGAAAGAAGTTAAAAAGCCTTATGGATTCATGTGAAACTAATTGAAAAACTTCCTTGACAGGAGTACAAACATTCAAGACAAAACCAAACCAAATCAAAGCAAACTAAACCAAACCAGCAACAGAAACCATTAACAAAACAAAATAAAACAAGCAAACAAACAAACCCCCACAATGAATCTAATCTATCTGGAGATCATTAACAGACATAATACAGTTCCACAAAGAAAACTATGGGCACTTTGCCAGAGTTTGACAAGAAGTGCCTTAAGGAGTGTTGTGATTTAACCCAGCAGGCTGCTCTGCACCACACAGCTGTTCTCATTCTGCCCAGATGGGACGGGGGAAAGAATTAGAAAGGTAAAAGTGTGAGAACTCATGGATTGGGATAAAGACAGTTTACTAAGTAAAACAAAAACTGCACTTGCAAGCAAAGCAAAGCAAGAAATTAATTTGCTACTCCTGCAGGCAGGAGTTCAGCCACCCCCAGGAAACAGGGCTCATCATGTGTAACAGTTTCTTGGGAAGATGCACACCATCACTCCAAATGTCCCCCTTTCCTCCTTCTTTACCCCAGTTTTATTGCTGAGCATGACGCCACCTGGTGTAGGACATCCCGTTGGCCAGCTTGGGCCAGCTGTCCTGGCTCTGTCCCCTCTCAGCTCCTGGTGCACCACCAGCTCCTTGCTGGCAAGGCAGTATGAGGCGTAGGAAAAGCCTTTCCTCTGTGTAAGCACTAATCTGCAACAACTAAAACAGTTATCACCACTGTTTTCATCAAAACTCCAAAACTCCAAAATACCACGTTGTGTGAGCCTCTGTAAAGAAAATTAATCCTGTCCCAGCCAAAACCAAGATAAGAAGAGATGTGTTGCCTGAGAAAGAAATTCTCAGGCAACAGAATAGAAATCACAGTGGAGTTCCTTTGCAGTTAGTTCAGGGATCACTTTCTTTTAATTTACTCATTACTAATGAAAACAAAACACGTAAGTGTTTTTGTTTTGTAACAACAAAAAACATTTCTGTTGTTCATGAGATCCATTACTGTTGCCCATAGTTACTATTACCAATACTAAAGAAAATTGAACATTTATAGTGAAATTTCATGGGGAACTTGGCTAATCTTGAAGTAGTGGATGAAAATACACTAGTATTATATGTAACACAGATTTTATTTATTTGTTTATTTATTTATTTATTCTTTTTTAAAGATAGCACCTATGTAGTGAATTTGACCTGTAAAAAGTTAAATGTTTTGTGTTGCTAGATTTAACTTGTGACCTATACAAGTTTAACCTTGCTGAATTATTTTCCTATAAATTTCTCACTGAAACTGACATGATCCTGAAAGAGGAATACAGCTAGTAAATAGTGTGTTTTAGCCCCAGAAAAAATAGTAACAGAAAAACAAGCAAACCTTGGTTTATATGAACTCATAAAGAAAAATACATTGTTTAAAGGTTTTGGCATTTCCTTTGGGTTCTTAGAAAAATGGGTATGTCTTGTTCACTTTTGTATCTTTCTAAAGACTTCAAGTTTCATGGAGTCTGTTTCAAGATAAATTACAAAAAAAGAAAAAAAATGAAAAAATTGGCAAGCAAAATAAAACTCTACATAAGCCTAAATAAATTGTCTTCATGTTTATAACATTAATTGAAATCAGTCACAGAATTATAAACAAAGAGTGGAAACGTAAACATGTATAGGTAGGCCATATTTTATCTATCTAGAACTCTTCTATGTAAACAAAAGTGTTTCCTGTTGACTTCCTATTATTTCAAAACACTGTCCCATTTGGCACAGATATTTACTGATAGAGATTAAATGTAATTTGCCTTGGGACAGAAACTGTTAGTTTCACTGATGCCCTGGAAAGGAGCCAGCATCAGTAATTAAAGAAACCAATCTATATTTTTCCTTTGAAGCTTACAGCTATTGCATGGTCACAGGATGTAAGTAAGTGGAGGGTCTGGGCCAGTATTTGTGTCAAAAGTATCAACAAGTTTTACGAGGAGTGGCTGAGGGAGCTGGGATTGTTCAGCCTGGAGAAGAGGAGGCTCAGGGGTGATCTTATTGCACTCTACAGGTACCTGAAAGGTGGCTGTAGCGAGGTGGGGGTTGCCTATTCTCCAACCTGCCTGGTGACAGGACGAGGGGGAATGGGCTAAAGTTGTGTCAGGGGAGGTTTAGGTTGGATATTAGGAAAAACTTCTTTACTGAAAGGGTTGTTAGTCACTGGAATAGGCTGCCCAGGGAAGTGGTTGAGTCACCATCCCTGGAGGTCTTTAAAAGACGTTTAGATGTAGAGCTTAGGGATATGGTTTAGTGGAGGACTTGTTAGTGTTAGGTCAGAGGTTGGACTCGGTGATCTTGGAGGTCTCTTCCAACCTAGACTATTCTGTGATTCTGTGATTCTGTTTAACTCGGCTGTGACTCTGCCGTGACAGTTTCTGTAGTGGAGATGGAGACTCTACCCTACCTCCAGCTTCTTCACAGTCTATGCTGAAGAATATTCTGATGAACGGAGAATTTTGTTAGAAATTAAGGCAATATAAAGCTTATAAAGCTTTTAAATGTCTTTTTCTGTAGGGGCTTAAAACAGAACTCCTGATCCCTCTATTTTAGCCATTGGAAAACTTTTCATTCTGAAAGGTCTGACAAACCTGGTTGTCATCTAATACTCTCTTGAATTTAAATTCCAACCTTGTACTTCACTCTATTATATCTGTAGGAGGTCATCTGAATAGAACTCAAAGTTCACCAAAGGGTTTACATTAAGCAGTACCTCTTATCTGGTAACCCATACTGTCTTGGACTTTTTGGTAGGAACCAGTGAATTCAAATGAAGTGTCATAGAGGTATAATTTCAGAAAATGTCCTATCAAAGTCTCTCTATACTTGTTTTCCTAATTTTGAAGCATGCTGTTCATTTCCCAAAATTCTTCACCTAATGTTTCAAAGCCTAATGAAGAAAAGAATGTTCTATCATGCTGCTAGAGGTCAATATATCTGTAGCCGGATATACATGGGTTCTTTGCACTCATGTGTAGTTCATCTCAGTACAACTTTATTACATCTGCCAACAACAGCGAGCTGGAACAGCACCATAGAGGACAAGATTAGAATTTAACCATGATCTTGGCATATTGGAGGGGAGATAAGAGACAAGAAGGGTGTGATTGAGTAAAGACAGGTGAAGAGCTTTGTATTTAGCCAGGAATTGTCAATTACATAAACACAGAATGGGAAAAAACTGGCTACCTATTAGTTCTGTTCAGAAGGATCCTAAGGTTGCAGTGGACCACAGCTAGACATGAGTCAATGGCATCACAGTATGTAGCAAGGAAGGCAAGCCTAATACTGGGTGCAATAGAGTCATGCCTTTTGTAAGACATATGAAGAATTTCTGATGAACTGAATTTCTGAAATTCTTCATATGAAGAATTTCTTTAGTATCACTTTAGCTGAAGAACTGTCTCCAGTTAGTGGAGAGTTACTTTAAGAAATGTGTGCATCACTTTGTAGGAGAAAAGCACAGAGAATAGTAAGATCCTAGAAAATATAATGGATAAAGAAAGATGTAAATATTATAGTTTGGTCTACAGAAGGGAAGACTGATGGGAGACATGATAAAAATCTTCAAATATTTAAAAGCTACTACACAGCTGAAGGGAATATATCAGTAGTGGATAGTGTAAGAAATAATTGGCTTAAACTACAGCAAAGGAGACTTAGGCTAGACATTAGGAAAAACTTTCTAAAGACAGGGAAATGCCAAGACAGATTGCCTAAAGAAAGTTATGTAATACTTGTCTACATTGTTAGGGACTGTTAAGGATTGGTTAAACAGGTATCTGCCAGGAATATTTTAACTAAGCACTTATAATTGAAGTGTACATGTAGTTGAAGGGATTTATATTGAAATAAAGGTGTGTTGCTGGTGTTGAAATCACCCCAGTTCTAGAATCAGGTGTCAAGCACTCAGCCAGTGTAACCTATTATGGTGTAAAGAATCTTTCATGATGATTAACAGAGACTTAGAGTATGACTGAGTATCCTTGTGATTCATGCAGCCATAATGTGCTATGTGTCAGACAATGCATATCCTGCCTATTGCCCTGCTACAGTGAGTGAGCTCTTTTATGACCTTGGGGATATTGTTGAGAATAGCCAGATGTTTTGGACTTATTCCTGGTCATCTCATTTCTACAGGATGATGTAATCCTGCCTGGAATAATTCTCTCCCTGACAGAAGATTGCAACCAATACCTGGGTGGGAAGGTGCAATGTTGCTGTCCATACAACCCTGCCTTTTCTCAGGGTTTTGGTCAAGAATGGCTTGATTGCCCAGTTCCACTGGGTATGAGTGACCCAAGCAGTGACCCAGGGTCTTAGCCTCACCCATGTCCTCAACATTAGCCACATATTGAAAATCTTTCAGATCATGAAGAGCAGAAGCTCAGGGTTGCTGCTGAATTTGGTTCGCTTTGTTTTAATTCAAATTGTAGTAGTGTAGCTACCTAAATTGAAACAGAGTGCATTACAGAGTGGGAAAAACAGCTGAAATAGTTATCAAGTGCGTGTGAGATAATCTGGACAGGCAGAATGGATGGCAGCAGCCTACCACCAACATCGCTAAGGTTTACTGATGTGAATATCAGCTAATATGCCCCACTCAGTGCGGAGACTCTACATCAGCAAGACAAGGTAGTTGCACCCCTAGGTTTCCTCTTTGCAATTTCCTCTCTTCATTGCAGAGAAAGGTTTTCAAAAACTGTCTGTACTATCAACCAGTAATTTTTTTTTTCAGGGAGCTTTTTTTTTTTTTTTTTTTTTTTTTTCAGGGAGACCTCTTTATGGGCTGCTTGGAGCTGATAATGGTGCTTATAGCATAACTGAGTTCTTAAAATTAAAATCACAGAATCACAGAATCACAGAACTGTAGGGGTTGGAAGGGACCTTGAAAGATCATCGGGTCCAACCCCCCTGCCAAAGCAGGTTCCTCAGAGCAGGCTGCCCAGGTAGGCATCCAGACGGGCCTTGAATATCTCCAGAGAAGGAGACTCCACAACCTCTCTAGGCAGCCTGTTCCAGTGCTCCGTCACCCTCACCATGAAGAAGTTCTTTCGCATGTCGGTGCGGAACTTCCTGTGTTCTATTTTGTGGCCGTTGCTCCTTGTCCTATCCCCACAAACCACTGAGAAGAGGTTAGCTACATCCTTCTGTCTCCCACCCCTCAGATATTTGTACATATTGATAAGATCCCCTCTCAGTCTTCTCTTGCTCCAGGCCTCGTATCATCTTTGTGGCCCTCCGCTACACTCTTTCCAGGAGGTCCCTGTCTTTTTTGTACCGGGGAGCCCAGAAGTGGACAGAGTACTCCAGGTGAAGCCTGACCAGGGCAGAGTAGAGGGGGAGGATCACCTCCCTTGACCTGCTGGCCACACTCCTTTTAATGCACGCCAGGATCCCATTAGCCCTCTTGGCCACCAGGGCACACTGCTAGCTCATGGTCAACCTGTCATCCACCAGGACCCCCAAGTCCTTCTCCCCAGTGCTCCTCTCCAGCAGGTCATCCCCAAGCCTGTACTGATACTTGCAGTTGTTCCTTCCCAGTTGCAGGACTCTACACTTGCTCTAACTAAACTGCATTAGGTTTCTTCCTGCCCATTTTTCCAGTCGGTCCAGGTCTCAGGTCTCACTGAATGGCAGCACAGCCTTCTGGCATGTCAGCCACTCCTCCCAGCTTTGTGTCGTTGGCGTACTTGCTGAGGGCAGACACTATTCCCTCATCAAGGTCGTCGATGAAGATGTTGAACAAGACCGGACCCAGCACTGACCCCTGGGGAACACAGCTAGTCACAGGCCTCCAGCCAGACTCTGCTCCACCGATCACCACCCTCTGAGCTCGGCTAGTCAGCCAGTTCTCAACCCACCTCACCGTCCACTCATCTATCCCACACTTTCTCAACTTTGCCAGTAGGATGTCATGGAGACAGTGTCGAAAGCATTGCTGAAGTCAAGGTAGATGACATTCACCACTCTTCCCCCATCTACCCAGCTGGTGATGCCATCATAGAAGGCAACAAGTTTGGTCGAACACGACTTCCCCTTGGTGAATCCATGCTGACTACTCCTCATAACATTCTTCTCTTCCAATTGCTTGGAGATGGCATCCAGAACAAGCTGCTCCAACACCTTTCCATAGACAGAGGTGAGACTGACTGGCCTGTAGTTTCCCGGATCCTCCTTCCTGCCCTTGAAGACCGGAGTGACATTGGCTATCCTCCAGTCTCCAGGCACCTCACCCATTCTCCAGGACCTTTCAAAGATGATAGAGAGCAGTTCGGCAATCACATCTGCCAGCTCCCTTAGCACACATGGATGCATCCCATCGGGACCCATGGATTTGTGTGCGTTGAGCCCACTCAGACGCTCCCAAACCACTCTCACGTCCACCAGGGGGGAGCCCTCCATTTCCCAGACCCTTTGTCCTACTGCCAGGGGTGAGGAGTCCCGGGGGAGTGTCCTTGAAGCAAAGACTGAAGCAAAGAAAGCATTCAGTACCTCTGCCTTCTTGACGTCTTCCGTGACCAGTACCCCCCCCCCTCATTCAGCAAGGGACCCAGATTATCCCTAGTCTTCCTCTTGCTGTTTACATACTTGAAAAAACCCTTCTTCTTATCCTTTATCTCTTTGGCAAGCCTCATCTCTAGGTGGGCTTTAGCCTTCCTCCATGTGTCCCTGCAGGCCCTGACAACATGTCTATATTCCTCCCAAGAGGACAGGCCCTTTTTCCACATTTCATAGACCTTCCTCTTCCTTTTGATCCTATTGATGAGCTCCTTGCTCATCCACACAGGTTTCCTGTCCCCCTTCCCCGATTTCCTATTCTTCAGGATGCACTGATCCCGAGCATGGAAGTAGTGTTTCTTAAATGTATCCCAGCTCTCACAAGCACCCTAGCCTTCTAGCAACCTAGCCCATGAGATACTCCCAAGCAGGTCCTGGAAGAGGTCGAAGTTGGCTCTTCGAAAGTCCAGGGTAGCAATCCTGCTTTTAGCCTTACTTCCTCTGCCTAGTTCCATCTGGAACTCCACCATCTCATGGTCTCTGCATCCCAGGCTGCCCCCAACCTTCACATCCCTAACAAGGCCATCCCTGTTGGTAAAAAACAGGGTAAAAATAGGAAAAGACTTTGAAGACCAAAAGCTTTTCCATTTTATTCTACAAGAACACAACTGTGAAAATTTACTTTAGGTAAGAATCATAGAATCATAGAATGTCTCAGGTTGAAAGGGACCTTAAAGATCATCTAGTTCGAACCCCTCCTGCCATAGGCAGGGACATCACCCACTAGATCAGGTTGCTCAGGGCCACATCTAACCTGGTCTTGATCAACTCCAGGGATGAGGCATCTACAGCCTCTCTGGGCAATCTGTTCCAATGCCTCACCACCCCCTGAGCGAAGAATTTCCTCCTAACCTCCAAACTAAATCTACCCAATCTGAGTTTAAAACCATCCCTGTTCGTCCTGTCATTATCTGATTGAGCAAAGAGTTGCTCTCCATCTTTTTCATAAGTCCCCTTTAAGTACTGAAAAGCCGCAATGAGGTCACCCCCGAGCCTTCTCTTCTTTAGGCTGAACATCCCCAGTTCTCTCAGCCTTTCTTTATAGGAGAGGTGCTTCAGACTTCTGATCATCTTCATGGCACTCCTCTGGACTTGCTCTAACAGCCCCACATCCTTCTTGTGCTGGGGCCCCAGGCCTGGATGCAGTACTCATCGCAAGTGTGGCATCACAAGTGCAGGGGGGACAACCACCTCCCTCGACCTGCTGTCCACCCTTCTTTTGATGAAGCCCAGGATGCAGTTGGACTTCTGGGCTGCAAGCACACACTGCTGGCTCATGTCGACCTTTTCATCCACCAGAACCCCAAGACCTTCTCTGCAGGGAAGCTCTCAATGAGTTCTTCTCCCTGTCTGTACTCATGGCCAGGATTGCCCCAGCCCATATGCAGCACCTACCTTGCACCTGGCCTTGTTGAACCTCATTAGGTTCACATGGGCCCAATTCTCAAGCTTGTCCAAGTCCCTTTGGATGGCATCTCTTCCTTCTATTGTATTAGCTATACCACTCAGCTTGATGCCATCTGCAAATTTGCTGAGAGTGCATCGATCCCACAGCCTATGTCACTGGTAAAGATATTAAACAGTCCCAGTCCCAGAACAGACCCCTGAGACACACTGCTCATCACTGGCCTACACCTGGACAGAGAGCCATTGACCACCACTCTCCGGGTGAGACCTTCAAGCAAACTCCTTATCCACTGAATGGTCCACCCGTCAAATCCATATCTCTTCAATTTGGAGACCAGGATGTCATGTGTCAAAAGCCTTACAGAAGTCCAGGTAGATAACATGGAATGGTCTTCCTTTGTCAACTGATGCAGTCACTTCACCGTAGAAGGCCACCGGATTGGTCAGGCATGATTTAGCCATGGTGAAGCCCTGCTGGTTGTCTTGGATCACCTCTTTGTCTTGCATGTGCCTTGACAGTACTTCCAGAAGGATCTTTTCTATGATCTTGCCAGGCACAGAGGTGAGGCTCACTGGTCTGTAGTTCCCCAGGTCTTTCTTTCCACTCTTTTTAAAAATGGGACTGATGGGACTTTTCCCAGCCACTGACGACTTCACCTGACTGCCATGACTTTTCAAGTATGATGGAGAGAGGCTTGGCAACTACATCAGCCACTTCCTTCTGGACTCTGGGATGCATGGCTTCAGGCCACATAGACTTGAACTTGTTTAGTTTCATCAGGTGGTCTCGAGCCTGATCTTCACTTACAGTGGGTGGGACTTTGTTCCCACAGCCTCCAGCTACGGGTTCAGGGAAAAGAAAGACTTGGGAAACCTGACTGGCAGTGAAGACTGAGGCAAATAAGTTGTTGAGTACCTCAGCCTTCTCCATGTCTGTCGTTACTAGTTCACCCTTCTCATCCATCAGAGAGGGGACACTCTCCTTGGCATTTTTTTTCTGAGCAATGTACCTTTCCTGTTATTCTTTGTATCCCTTGCCAAACTCAATTCCATCCATGCCTGGGCTTTCCTGATCCCATCCCTGCACATCTGGACTGCATCCCTTACTCTTCCCAGGCCACGTGTCCCTGCTTTCACTGCCTGTATATTTCCTTCTTGCACCTCAGTTTGACCAGCAGGTCCTTGCTCAGCCATCCCGGTTGTCTGCCCTCCCTGCCTATTTTTTACACAGGGGTATGGAAAGTCCTTGTGCTCTAAGGAACACATCCTTAAAAAGCTGCCAGCTCTGCTCAGTTCCTTTGTCCCTAAGGATGGTGTTTCAGGGGATCTTATCTGTTCTTATCTATTAGGTCTTATCTATTAGGTCTTTCTTATCTATTTCTTATCTATTATCTATCTATTATCTATCTATTATCTATCTATCTATCTATCTTATCTATTTCTTATCTATTAGGTCTTATCTATTAGGTCTTTAAACAGCTTGAATTTTGCTCTTCAGAAGTTTGGGACTCTGCTCTTTGCCAGGTCTATATTCTTTGAGATCACAAACTCAACCAGGGCATGGTTATCGTAGCCCAGACTGCTTCCAATCTTGACCTCTTTAATGAGCTCTTTTGTGTTGGTGAGCCCCAGGTCAAGTAATGCTTCTCTTCCGGTTGGTTTGTCTAATGCCTGGACCAGGAAGTTCTCTTGAGTGTACTCTAAGAATCTTCCAGACTGCTTACAGCCTTCTGTGTAGTTCCCAGCAGACATTGGGGTGGTTCAAGTCCCCCATCAGGATGAGATCTTGAGAGTGTGGCACTTCTTGTAGTTGAAGCAAGTACACCCCATCCATGGACTGCCCTTGATTGGGCAGCCTGTACTAGGCTTCAACCACAAGCTGTCCTTTATTGGTGTGGTCCTTAGCTTACATCCACAAACTCTCAACCTGTCCTCTCATAGGCATCTGTTTGCAGTCAATCACTTCCCTTATGTAGAGAGCAGCACCCCCTGCCTTCCTTCCCTATCTATCTCTTCTGGAGAGCTTGTAGCCCTCTATTCCAGTGTTCCAGTTATATGACTCATCCCATCACATTTCTGTGATAGCAATCAGATCATATTTGTCTGACTGTGCCATGGTTTCCAACTCCTCCTGCTTGTTTCCCATGCTGCGTGTATTGGTGTAGAGGCACTTCAGCTGGGCAACTGGTTGTATCACATTTCCAGAACCCTTCCTGGTTGCATTGTAATGGTTCACAAGTATTTCCCGGTTGTTATTTAGAATGATAATGTTCAGGTAATCTTCCTTCACTCAGAGGTGCATCCTCTTCCTTCACCAAATCTAGATTCCATCCTTCTAAAAAGAGACAAAGGGACTATGAAGAATGAATATCTAAATAATGAGTAAAAGTGAAGTAAATATCAAATCATGTGAATTAAGAGCGAATTTATAATGCAGTTAATAAAGTGATGGCATATTGATGGTTGATTGAGCAAAAGATAGTAAGATGTCTTTTAAACATGAATTTAGAACAGGGAAAGGTGATTTACAGTGAATTGTGGGTGAGTAGGAAGAAATGCCCTATAGGTTGCTCATCTGTATTTTTATGATGTAGCATGGGGAGTTCAATATATAGTTCTTCTCACATGAAATGTTTCAACAATGTCTCTGAATCTCTTTTCACTAAGATTAAATATTCTCACACCACTAGGCTCCTGTAGACTACATATGCAATAGCATCAATAGTATTAACTAATACAGAATTACTATTCGTACAAGGTGTTTTATTTTTTTTTTTTTCTCCAGAGAAATATTTAAAATAAACATTGCAAGATAATAAATATTTAAACTCAACTAAATTTTTTTGACTAAAATTCAGGATTTTGTACAAATTCATTCCATCTGTGGTTAATGACTTGTAAAAACTCATTTGCTCATTTTTTCTTTATTTTCTTAGTTCTTTTTCTAGATTCATATATTAGGTTTGTCCTGCTGTTCAGTCAGCACATCCTGTTCTTTGTTGCCTGCTGTTTACTACAATTCCCCTAGTTGTCACAAATTTCTACAGTCGTATGGCTGACAAGATCTATGGTTCCTTCTAGACATTTCCCTGGCCCAACCTTGTTACTTACATAAAGAATAATATTAAAGAGTTAATAAATAATAGTGCCAGTTATATCCAATGATTTTGAAACTGTTGCAAAACTTGTTGTTTCTAATGGGTCATTGGTTAAATCTCAAATGAGGACATGCTCTCACAGAACTGAAAGAAAAATGCTATCATAGTGTAAACAGTATTTTATCATTATTTTTTCTGGCAAAGTTTTCCTTACAAAGTAGCACTCTGACCATCTGTGCTCATGCAAGTGAAACTGAGCAATTTCTTTTTATTCTGATTTAGATTCCAGGCTTCCCAGCTTTTTTAGTTTTTGACCTCAGAAACGTTACCTACTTTTTTAAGAAGCTTTTAAATTCTTTTCTGATTTTAATACTTATTGATATATTCATAGATTTTTTTTTCACCAAAATAGTATCAAAAGGAACTCCAAAGTTTCATAAATTTATTCTGTGTTTTATAGACCTGTTAATATCACCCAAATGAACCATTGTCTATTAAAAATTTCTGAAAACAGTAACAGAAAACTGAAAGAGATTAATCTTTCCTCAAAGGTGGCAAGATAGTTGAGACCTATATAAATGGTGTAAGCAAGTCAGATATGAGATTCCAGATGATCACTGAACTGCAAGTCAGGTTACAGAAGGAGGGAAAAGCTTACTTGTTCTGGGAAACAAACAAGCAAGCACATGCACAAACAAGCAAACATCAACCAGCCAAACAAACAAAACCCCTCCTTCCAAAAGAGAGAACCAGTGACCAGTATAAATTTTGTTCAGCATACCTTAATCAGGCACCAGGGAGGCTTCTGTGTGCACAGCTGAGCGCTGATCTGCCTTTCTCACAATGCTGATGTTTTCAGTTATAAGCTTAGCAATCTGTGATCAATGCCTGATGCTGTAGAGAAAGATAAAACTGTCTGATCAAAGTTGACCTCATTTTTAATTCATCTTATGCAATTACTGCTAACCTTCTGAACCTAAAGATTTAGGAGTAAGTATCATTGGGCTATAAAGCCACAAACATTGTATTCTAAGGCAAAAAAGGGGCTGTCCTAACCCACCATCTGACTTCACCTGATTGAGGCAGGAAACAAACCATGTCTTTTAAAACATTAATCTTATTGTGCCTCAAGAATCCTAACCAAAGGTAGATCCACTATCATCTTTGGACCACCCTCCCCAGTGTTTAATCCTACACCTGCTGTCAGGCTGCCTCTAGCACACATGGCAAAAGGTCTTCTATAATTCCAGAGCATTTTAATGGCGGTGCTGAAATCTCCAGCAAAATCCTGGAAAAAAGGTCAGATAACAATGCCTGGTTAAGTAAGGATGGGAGTGTAACAGCATGTGAAGGGGCACCCAAAACTGAGTGTTTGCCCCATACTGATCATGTTAAAGAGCAAGACGAAAATAAGCCAATTCAACAGTATCCTACAAATAGGCTTTGGAAACAAGGTAGGCATCAGTTTGAGAAGCAGTATAAGGTAAGCAAGAAAGATCATAATGTGGTTGGGGGAGAGGCATTGGAGTGCGAGGAGGAGCAGTGACACTGGTTAGGCACTTCCGGTTGTCACCCCACGTCATACCCAGCCCTGCTTGGGACATGACCAGAAGCTCTCCATGGGGTGCAGAAGTAGCTTGCATCTATCCAGTGGCTCACAGTATGGGGGTAGAAGGAGGGCAACCCTCCTTGTGGTGCAGGTGAGGCTGTGCAGGGCACCCACAGACTTCCTTAGTGGAGTGCAGGCACAGCTGGAGCACATGCATCTCCACAGAAGGGTTTGATGGTTAATGCTGTATGGCTGATGCTGATATCAAAAATACAGTTCACTGATGACTGATTAGTTATGTGTCCTTAGCAAACCACTAAACCCCTTCCATCCTAATTTGTTTCAGCTAGGTGAACTGAGTAGTTTTCCCTGAGACAGTCCCATGCATCCATCTTCTCTTTGGCATTGCTCTCTACTCTGAAAGCAATGCACCTTGCTGCATAGCTCACATAGTGTGTTCCCAGAACTAATACTTTTTGTTAAGTTGCATTGAACAAGTCTGGCTGAATTCTAACAATTTCAGAAAACTATCTAGAATGCTTTGTGTCAGTTACTTATCCTAATTGCTTACTTTCATGGATTTGTTTTTATTTCTGTTTATTTTTTACCAGAAATATTTGATAAAATAAACAGACTTGCTAGCATTAGTTCAAGACATTTTCTCACTAGTAAATCCTTTCTCATTCATATATTGGGTTTGTAAATTTGTATGTTGAGATCTTTCAAAAAGATAGCTTTCAAGTTATTTATTTTTGCTGTGTTATTTGTGTATAGTGCAATATTAAAAATATCATATAGTAATAATCAAATACTGAATGTAAAAATCACAATGTGCTATCTTCCAAATATACTATATCAGTGTTATTGCTGTTGAAAACCAGATTTGTATTGCTGTCAATATAGACCACACATTTTTTGTTACATAACTTTTGTCTGTGAACAAGGTTGATATTTAAAATCCATATTTTATCTTTCTTTATATATATATATATATATATATATGAATCTCTTTAAATTTGTTTGCTTTAGCTTTCCTATAAGTCAGGGTAACTTATTTGTACTTCACAGGATTATTCATTTTATCCTGTTTAAATGTTGGAACCACATTTGTAGTTATCCAATCATTTGGAATTTCTTCCGTTTCCCAGGACTTGTTAAATATCACATGAGTTGTTCTGAAAGCTCCCAGATGGTTTTCTTAGGGCTCTTGGGTGTCAGTTATCTGGGCCTGTTGATTTGCAAATGTTTAATTTCAACAGATGTTCCTCTATATCTTTCATTGCTACACATGGTAAATTTGCTATTACAGCAGAAACAGCATCTGGGATACATACATCCTTATGCTTCTCTCCACATACAGCACATAAAGGTCTATTGGCCATTTCTGCATTGTGATTCATATTTTTGCCAGAGTCATCTAGATGTACATGTACCTGTAATCCATTCCTCTTAATATTAACTTTCCTTCTGTTCCAGCAGGGCTTTGACATCTCTTTTTTACTAGGTTGGACTCCTACACAAAATAATCTTTTTTTTTTTTTCTTTTTTTTTTTCTTTTTTTTTTTTTTCATGTCTTTGGAATTGTGGTTTATGGGGTACCCAATAAGATATTCATGAACAATTCCTGGCTTTTATTAAAAGACTCCGCATTAAACACATGTGCTTCGTCAGTTATTATCGGTTGCTTCAAATTTGGTAAAACTGACTGCTTCAAGGTTCATGTATGCTATTAATAGGCAAGTGCTGTGTTCTGTTCTCGTAACAGAAATCTAACCAGATTAAAATCACTGGCATCTTCTTTTTTTTTTTTTTTTTTTTTTTTTTTTAGGCAAGTCATTGCCACATCTCTGCCAGTAGGAATTGTGTCCAAACACTTACTCTTATTTACTCTTGGCTACTCAACTTGTCCAACAAAGACCCCTTGAGCTGAAGTCACTCTTGGCAACACTAGTTTTCTTCCTACTCCATCTCAGTAGTGGTTGAAGGAGCAGATTGCAATGTGCATGTAAGATTAAGCCTATAACAGAAAGGTACCGTCGTTAGTTTCATTAACCAGAACTGCAGTCCATAACATTTCATTGTGCAGTGTTTGGACTCCTCTGTGGCTGCAACATCATTGATGTGAACTGTTACTGCCTCTTTACCAGCCCTCCTCCAGCTCTTTTTGCCATTCCCTTTCTCTAAATGCAAATTACATGATAATTCGCAAGGATGACTTCTTCCTACACGTAGAGAATTATAAGGTCACAGATTTCATGTACATATCTCAGTTTATATCCTTTAAATACAATGCTATTATACTGCTCTACTTAGGTAACTGCAGAATCTTTCTGGCTGCCCTTTGCTGCAGAGTAAAGGATCATCAAATCTGTAGAATGATCTTTTTATGACAATTAACAACACCTTACCCAAATTACACATTTCTCTCTCCACTCACATAGAACAGATTTTTATTTGTAGTACATATTGCCTTATATATATATATATATATTACTCAAGAAACAGAAGGGATTTCTGAAAATACCAGAGGGCTACCCCATCAACTTCCTACACAGTTTCTAGCCCAGGAGGTAACAGAGTTAATTTTTAAATTTGGAAGATGACTTGGTAGATGCCAGACAGATAATACAAAAAGTTTTGCATAGAAAGCTCCTAAGCTGGCAGACTTTTAGAAGCTCACTTTTCCTATCTTAGAAAGTACAAAGAGTTTAAAACAACAAAACTTCTTTGAGTATAAAATTTACATGAGACTATTACTTCATCCTGGAACATTGTCCAATATGAATGACCCCTGCAGCTTGGCAGGTTCAATGGACATAAGAAAATGAAGTTTAGCACCACTGAGTCATGAAGTAGCAATATTTTTAAGGCACAGAATGTACTTACTGTTGCATAACAATGTAAAGAAATTTACAATAAAATTTTGGCTCTTTACAGTCAGGATTTCACCCTAACTGTGCACCCATGAATATCATGAACAAAATCTGAATTCAGACATCTGACCATAGCCTATAGACTTAGCAGAAATGCAGACTCCTTTTTTTTTTTTTTTTTTTTTTTTCCTTTTTTTTCCCTCTGAACTAGTTTGATTTGAATTTAAAAATTACTTTTCAGAGTATAAAGGATGAAAATTAGAAGAGGGAAGGAGAAAAGAAAAATAATATCTTAAGACCTGCATAATTGTTTTAGTACGCTGTCTTCACTCTTTCAGAATGGATAGTTTGACATAATCAAACTATCAAATATTTTTTAATGTAGTACTGCAAAGAGAAGTCTAGTGTTATTACTGGTATAATAACACTAGACTAAACTGTATTAGTTTAATTTAATTTTTCATACAGATATTGCAGGTGCATGCAATAACGTGAAATCCATATATGATGTAAAGGAGGTGAGAAAAGGGAGAAGAGCTTGATTTATTTTCTATAACATTTATTACCTCTTTGGGAATAATTTTTCTACTGAGTTACAGGTAGTTTTTCACAGTGATTTTCTGTAATAAAACGTTCTATTTAATTTCTCTATTGGTTAACTAAACAAGGTTTTTAATCTTGTTTTTACATACCAAACTACTTTAAAAAAATCTGAAAAGAACTAAAAAATACCTTCTTAAATGAATAGGCAAAGTAGTATTTAGAGGATTAAAATATTACGCTTAACTGCTATGTTATTAATTTGAATAGGACAGAATCTAACGTTCAAAATAAGAGCTTGTCGAGCAATGAATAACACTTGAGAAATCCCCATTGTGAGATATATATTATGTTTTGAATAGATTTACAGTTACTGACACTGAAGGTGATATTCAATACCACAACCAAAACAGACTAGTTCATTTGACAGAATGATCAGGAAATTTCTGTTGTCCAAAGACACATTAGGAGACAGAGAAGATATAGTGGACAAAGGGAAGAAGGAGTCATATGGAAGATACCTTTAGAAAGGAAGATGGGTTACTTAAAATAAAGTTTTCTCTGCCACTGAAATGTAACACTGCTACAGGAATGAATCACCGCATAGATACTCTTAGGCTTCACAGGTCTCTATACCTGGCAGAAAATTCTGTGCGGAGAGGGGTCCTGCCTGTGGCAAAGAGGGAGAGTGCTTTGTGTATCTTCAGTAAACCAAACATGGACTAAAATCCATGGAAACAGGTGGGATGCAGCATGGTGAACTGGCAGAGGCCACTGCAAGGCTGATCTCCATTGTCACTGCACAAGACAAGACAAACAAACATTGCACCCATCTTCCAAGAGGGCTGAATCATCCACAGAGAAGGAGATATCAATAACTGCAGACCAGTCAGCTTCACCTCAATCCTTAAAAAATTGTAGAGAAAATCCTCCGGGAAAGAGGATTCATGCACTGAACATCTAACAGAAAAGGTGGCTTAATCTTGAAGAATTTTGTTTTCAGATGCACATGCAAATTAGAAAATGTATTTCCCTGTTTCTTCTTCAGTCCCATGCCCTGTTCTTCTTCTTCTTTATTATTTATTTTTATTAATTGGCTAGCTTGTGGCAAAAGCATAGCCATGTTATTTTAGATTCTATGTATATTTGTCTTTGGAATAGACACATTATAGAAATATAGTAGGAAATATATTTAGAGTGAGGATCACTTCTGATTGCTCAGCTGCCATTGTTGCTTTATTTATTCTTTTATTTTTTAAGTTATTTATTTTTAAGTTATTTACTTATTCATTTACATGTAGTTGCAGAAAACTTCTATTTGACTTGGTTACAAAATTGGTTTTGAAACCAAAAAAGTTAAACTAACCAAAACAATATTTCACTCTAAAAATTACAGTCATTTTGTAAAACTGCAGTGAATTTAATCAGATTCCTTGGGATGAATTCCCCAACATACATTTGAAGAACATATGTCAGTCTTCCTTACCTTGCCTTGCCTTGCTTTGCCTTGCTTTTGCTTTGTCTGGTTTTCCCTTTTCTTGGTAGCTAATTTCCCTTCTAATGAAGACATATATGGAGTTAATAAGGAAATGGAGTAACTCTGGGCTAATGCAGCTGATGGCATACCATCACTTGTCTCATTCTGCTGCCTGTTCTCTCCATCTCTGCTGTTTGTCTCCCACATCTATTTGTGCTTGCTACAGAACAAACTGTACACAACACATGCACTGTGGAGACTTTTTCAGTGAGCTCCTGAGGCTTACTGTAATATCTATAATAGCAAATAATTTAATGTGGCAACTGCTCAGCAAGGACAGGAAAAAAATAAATGGCATTTAGGTCACATTCCTAATTACTGAGAAAATACTGAGGGGCAGAAGAAGGAAAAATACTTCTGTCTGGAAAAATCACTCATGTAGCTAAATCCCCCAGCACAAAAAAAGAACTGTGTCACAGACATAGATGAGGTTAAGAATAGACTTGTTACATCATCTTCTGCACAATGCAGTAGTGGGAAAAGAGAGGAAATGAGGCCTTCGGAGAGGAATAAATAAATTACAGCCAGATTTTATAGAAAAATGGCTAGACTGGAAGCTTCTTAGGAAAACTCTGGATTGTGTTCCATGTTAGATACAGGTGAGGAAAGAATAGAAAAAACTACTCTAACAAAAAGAAAAAAATATTTATGGTTACTGGTGACATGGAAGCAATGGTCAAAGGATATCCGTTTGAGCTTTAGAGAGCAGTCAATTCATTTTTTCATTAAGAGATCCTACAGCTGCTTCTGGCATGTTAGCAGTGGCAGCAAGCTGTACGGCAGCCTTTCAAACCCCAGTCCTCTTAAGCCCAAGAAGAAAAATGTATACAAATCTCTGAATAGTTTTATCCCCACACAAGACTTCATCCAAGACTGCAATCAAATTAGTAAAGAGAAGGTTCTCATGAGAGTAAATTCTACTGTCAGTACCATATTTCTGGCACCTAGTCTGCAGCATGTGGAAAAAAAATGAGTCCTGTGAGAACATAAAACATTTATGGGATGGGAGCTCTACTCAGCAGTGGCAACATCCTATCCTTCTTGGAAAAAAGTGACACCCAGTTGCCAGTTGGGGTGTGCAAATGATCTCATAATAAAGGTAACCCATAAGTTAGCTGAGTGGTAGGCTTCTTTGCATCAAACAAACAAAAGATTCAAAAGTTCTTTCTTTCTTCATTGGTGGCCTTAGTCATCAGTAATCCAAAAAGTTTACTCAAATTGTTAAATCATAATGGAAGGAGCTGAGCTGGATGGCCTGCCAGCATCAAAAGAAACATAGCTAGCAGGTTGAGAGAGCTTATTCTCCCCTTCTACTCTGTTCTGTTGAGAACCCACATTTAGTACTGTGTTTGGCACTGGGACCCTCAACATCCTGGGAAGGATGTGGACCTCTTGGAGCAAGTCCAGAGGAGGTCCATGAGAATGATTAGAGGCCTAGAACGCTTCTCTTATGAAGACAGGCTGAGATAGTTGGGGTTGTTTAGTCTTGAGAAGAGAAGGCTCTGGGGAGACCTTACAGAGGCCTTCCAGTACCTAAAGGCAGGCCTACAGGAACTCTTTGTCAGGGAGTGTAGTAATAGGACAAGGGGGAATGGCTTTAAACTAAGAGAGCGTAGATTTAGATTAGATATAAAGAAGAAATTCTTTACTCAGAGGGTGGTGAGACACTGATTGCTCAAGAGCTGCGGATGCCCCATCCCTGGAAGTGTTCTAGACCAGATTGGATGGGACTTTGAGCAACCTGGTGTAGTGTCTTGGCCCTCAGCAGGGGTGTTAGAAGTAGCTGTTCTTTAAAGTCCCGTCCAATCCAAACCATTCTATGAATCTATGATCTAAATCTGGGGTAGGAGTTTATAGTAAGACCTGCTCTGTGCTTCCATTTCTAGCCTGGAGCAGAGAAGTGGAGGGAAGGAGAAAATTATTTGCTTGGCATTTCTTAGTTCAGCTGAAAAAACAACAACCAAAAAAAAAAAAAAAAAAAAAACTAACAATCGCAGCTCTGAAAGTATAGACTGAAAACCTGAAAGCAATTTAAACCGTTTGGATAAAAGTTTGGAAAAATAAACAGAGTATATGGTTACATGGGAAAAATGCTGGATACTAAATGATTAAGTTAGAAGCAGGTGTCAGACAAAAATTGTAAAAGCTATAGCCTAGGGAAAGAGATGAACTGCGGATGATAAAATATGTCTGCTAAAACCAACTACTAGCTCAGTTCTGGAGCTCTGCATCCATTCTTGGGAGAGGTTGGGATCTGTTTACTGGGAACTCTTTCTTCTCTAAAGACTAGAAAGATGGAAACATATTCTGCAACATCATGGAATCTAGTATATTTCATTGTTCTGTATTTTTAAGAATTATACTAATATCTGAATTGTGATTTAAAATTCTTCAGCATGTCAGTATATTTTTTCTTCATGCAACAAGCGGATTCAGGAAAGGTGTATGTCATATGAAGAACCAAAGCTTCTAACTGCACTGTCACTTGAGACCTCTTTCTAGGAAAATTTGTGTCTTTAACAGACAAAGGAGCTGTCTGTAAGAGGTTTCCTTTCACACCCACATGTATATCCAAAATAAGCCAGTGACAATGTAAGATGTGCTCACCTTGCAGGACACATCCTTCTTCAGAGAATCAGGTCTTAGAATATAACAGGCAATTCACAAAGGAGATAAAGTCTAATGAAAACTGTGGAGAGACACTGTGAGTCAGGAAACCTTTTGCTTCAACCACAGCCACCTGTTTCAGGTCAACACTGGCCTTGTGCTAGCCTTCAGAAGATGAGGTAATGGCTTCCTTCCATTGCTTCCTTCTTCTCAGTGGCTTCCTGACCCTGCTGGTTTCATTTCACAAATTAATTGAAGCAAAGTTCTTAGGCAGCTGTGGGTATGTTCTCATTTATAGAGACTTGACAGATGAAACTGCATACGTACATGTGACAGGTGTAAGTTAAAGGTGATTGAGAAAAAAGAACTGGCCTTTTCAGCTTTTGATGTTCACATTTGCAACTATAGCATCTTTGAATATTATTGTTAATTCATTTTCTATTTTATATAAAATAAAGTGAAAGAAATGATCATTTTGGTTTATGCAGAGATAAAAAATACTATCATTTTAACTGTTGTACAATCAGTGATACTCAACATACAGGAACATACAATAGAAATGTATGCACTTGGATATATTTTTAAAGGAGGAAAAAATGTTAATTTATTAATTTATTAATTTATTAATAAATGTTTAATTTAAATGTTAATTCAATGTTAATTTAGATTTTGTCAGTTCAGAAAAAAATGTCTTAAAAGAATGCTTCCCATTACAATTCGAGATGATAGTTTCCTTATTCCCAATAGGTTACCTATTCTCAGACCTCCAAAGTAAGCCAGTTCAAAAAAAAAAACACAACCAAACCAAAACACACACACGCACACACACAAAACAAATCAAAACAATGACAACAAAAACAAAACACAAAAATATATCAACTAAACAAAGAAAGAAAGAAAGAAAAACAAACCCAGAGCTATAGAGGATTAAGCTGTCAGAAGTGTAAGTCCATATGTAGGTAAAACCTGCTCTGTTTGCTATTTTGATCTGAACAGACACTAGCTCCATCTATCACAAAATAAAAATAAATTTGAAATGGACATGAGAAAGTCAAATACTTTACAGGTGCTCTGCCTGGAATGACTTACCTAAGCGGGGTCACTATGTCTGAATTCTGAGACCATTTAAGAAATAACTAGAAAGAGAATTGGTGTATTATTGAAGTCTTCATTGTTTCCATTATTACCACAATTTTATAGTGTTTAGAACCCTTTTACAGTTTAAAATGTCATATCCCAACCAAAACTCAGTGTGGTAATATTATTGCAATAAATCCCCTCAAAAATAATTTTTTTAGGTTTCATGTTAAGTTTGGCAAATGCAATAAAATAGATAGCATGATTTGGCTTGTATTTGCATGGCAGTCCCCCACAAATCTGCCTTGCCAGCAGAGCAGTTCAAAGCCTTTCATCACTGGAAGCAAAACTTAAATTCTACCACTATGTTTGGACTGGGGAGTTCCTGTCTGGGGGGTGAGGGAGAAGGGTAAGTGGTGGAGTTGAGGTGGGGGATTTGGAAGGGAAACAAATGCTGCTGCTATTCTTAGACTATCATATGCACTCCAATCTGTCTCTTGGCAGCTGCTGCTGCTGCAGGCAGTGGCTTTTCAGGCTTCTAGCACAGTCAAAAAGCCTCTGACAAATCCATTTCGCTGCTGCTTTGTGTAACTGTTTTTTTCCACATATGCCAGTATAAGTGTCCAGTCCCACAGGTGTGTCCCACAAGGATAAGGTCAAGAATCAGTGGGTAAAGCCCCTCCCATGACTACCTCATGGCCTGCTGTGATGATCTTTGTCAGATACTACTGGTGGCAATACTGCCAGTTAATCTACAGTCCAGGAAATATGACCTTAATTCCCTGTTCAGTACATGTCTCCACATACATCTTCATTTTAAATATAGATCCAAAGTGGGGCTTACTGGTTCTTGATTGCTTTGTGTGGTAAAAAGTCCCAGGACCTCTCCAGGATAGGGGAAGAGAGAAGAAAGGGGAAACAGTAACGTGGAAGAGTGTATTACAGCAGAAATGAGCTGAGACATTCTAGCTGCTTTCTAGAACTAACTCCACTTATTTTTTACTTAATTTATATGGAAATATTGTCCAGAATTCTAAGTGGCTTTGTTTTCATACTCTGTAGAAATACTCAGTCTGAAATCTGCTCCTTTAACAATGGTCCTGAGCTTTCTTGCATGTTTGTACTTATCTTGATTGTCTGCGTGTGATATTTTAATACTGGAACTCTAAGGGTAATTGACATGTTACTAATGGAATGTGATCAAACATCATGCCAAATGCAGATATTTGTCTACAAGCAGTTTTATGATGGATTTTAAGATTGTATTCCCTTCTGGAGAGATGTTAGCACACCAGCGGGGAGGAGTGGGAGTTGGAATGACATAGAAGGGAACGATGTTATGAACCAGCGTAGACTTGTTTTTCGTGTTGGCATTTTGCCTTCCAGTCTGGAAGTCCTCTTCTGGAAGACATTTTGCCTTACAGTCTTGGTTTTCAGACACCTAATAGCAAAGAATCTTCTTGCTGGCATTAATCTTTAACGTATTGGAAGTATATTGGAATTTATGGCTCAATAGATTTGTACATTGATTGCTGATGATTGCATGCATATAAATCTCTTATATTAAAAAAACAAAACAAAACAAAACAAAACAAAAAAAACAACTATCAAGAACTGTTCAGTTCATTATTAACTCATGAGGTATTATACATATTAGTAATTTTATATCACATGACATACTTTTAGGAGCACTATTTAGCAGCTGAAATGAACTTTCTTACACAAAAGTAAACATATAGCTATGAAACAAGCTGTTCTTGTCTCTTGGACACATTTTTCTTCTTTAATGTCCTGCAGGTAATTTTATTAATATCTTTGATCTTGGTATAAAAAATGGAGGAAAATATTTCAAGGCAGGCTAAAAACAAACAAACAAAAAAAAAAACAAAAAACAGATTTTAGAAATTTAGATTTTTGATATTTTCTGCTTGTCAGGTGTTTTAATTTTCAATTCTGTAGGAAGTGGTAGCTCATCATAACTAGGTCAAAATAAAAGAATATAGTTCAGCAATAGCTTTCCAACCCCAAGTGCATAAATGTTATTTTATATGTTAAGAATATAAATAGCTGAAAGTGTTTGAATCATTCTCCATTAATTTCCCTTCCCTTCCCTTCCCTTCCCTTCCCTTCCCTTCCCTTCCCTTCCCTTCCCTTCCCTTCCCTTCCCTTCCCTTCCCTTCCTCCATGAGGCTGGATAACTTCAGTAAAGCAAGAGGTCTTAAGAGGGCTTGTATTCATTTCCTTTATTAACTGTAACTTTCCCTATTGCTTAAGAGAGCATTACAAGACTGATAGTTTTCTACAAACAAACCATCAACCAATCTGTTCCTTACTGGAAACATCTGCTGAAATGATGAAAAAGAGAACAAGAAACTTAGATACCATAGAACTCTGCTATGACCACAGTTTGAATGAATCTGTTTTCTATCTTTGGTATTGCTTTTCTTTATTTTCTTGTCTTTTTGCTTGTATTTTTGGATGCGTATGACAAACAATGATGACTAAGACCGTGATTGAAGGACTAATCCTCTATTTTCTTTTTGGTTAAGTGAACCAAATTAAACAAATGATCACAAAATTTAACTTTCCTTGGTATCAAGAAGCATCTGGAGCTGTTTATTTTGAATATGTACCTTTTTGAAATATAGATCCATGAAACATTTCCAGCTAGTCTCATGAGGCTCAGTTCTTCTCTCCTTTATCTTGAATAAGCCAGGAATTATTCCACTCAGTGGAGAATGCTAGGTTGCTCAAGTAAATGAAAATTTCAAGTAAATGAGAGCAGATTTCATCAGCTGCATTTTTTTTTTTTTTTCAGCTTTTGCATTTGCTTATGTGACAGATAAAATGGCAGCTTCCCAAGTCTCTGAGAGTAATAAGAGAATTATAACTTATTCTTTCTTGTTCCAATAGCACTATGTGAATTTTAGGATTGAGGTTTGACTTCCAGCTCCTCTCTCTGCTATATGTCCCACTTGTTTCCTGACTTCACTGGAGGGAAACCTGTCCCCAGTCAGTAAACTCACAGTGCTGTGTCTAGTGTCTGGACACTGGGGAAAAAGGCAGGAACATATATACTCTGTGAATATATATACATCGGTCTTGTCAGTGAAGGTCACCAGAGGATTTTCACCTGGGGAGTTTTTATGCAGCATGAGGATGTATAAATATTTTGATTACATTTTGAGATGAACAATGACATTCCAGCATAAAATTGTATTGATTTCTCTTCACCAATGTCTGCTCTGCATTATCATGATTCTTTATTAAAACACTGTACCAAGACATACAGTTTTGATTTCTGTTATTTGCATATTGTACATTCTTTGAGCTCTTAAAGAACTTTTGCTAGTTCTATGGAAATTCTATGCACAGTCTGCTGGTAAGATTAAGAGGAAACAGACTCAGAGGAGGCTAAGCAAATATTTCACATCACCATTTAATTACCACGAGCCATTCCTGAAATATTTTTTTCTATTGTTTGAAATTAATGTGTCTCACTTCAGTAAAATTAATTACTTTTGACTTCCTTTTCCCAATGAGGATAAAATGAATAAATATATGGATTTATACATCCAGTATTCTGAAAGACTAAATAAATCTTGAAGTTCCCTCAGAAGGTACTTATGAAATACACTATATTTCATGGTCACTACTACTGAAATTTGTAGTTTAATTTTGTATTCTGCCTGAACACAAGGGAACTGATCTTCTAGTGAAATGATGTAGCATGAAACTTTTTATGCTTTCCTACTCATAGTAGACCCATTCCTTGCATTAGCAATGACATATTTTTGCTTCAAGATGGAATGAGAGGTGTATCAGTAACCATCTTGAATAACCATCTATTTCCACTGAAGAGAGTCCTCAATGTTGACTGGGCTTTTATGGAAGATGTAGTTCTCTATTTGTGTACAGATATCTAGCTGGCACTGTGACATCTTTGTGCTGGTACTGGCTACATCTGAAAAAAAAAAAATACAAGACTGCTTTTCACCATATTTTTGCTGATTTTGGAAGCCAATTTGTTTCTCAACTTCAGTCTTAATCAAGGCCAACAGGAAAGACTCATTCAGAAAACAGATATTTTAGGAAGTTGAACAATTATCCCGTTGGTCTATAGGTCTTGCTGAAAAGTGTAGTTGAAAGTATTGTGCTCTCTGCTATGGGTATTCTGTTTCCACGATTATTCTGTTCTCTGTTCTTCTGACATGACAGTTTTCATGAAAGAGTTTTGAATTCCATAGGAGTTCTGCTTTATATTTTTTTTTATATATATATATTTTTTTTAAGTTACAATTAAGAGCGACCATTGCTTGGGAGTATATCTTTCCTTTTCTAATGTTGAATCCAATATTGAAAATGCTTTATTTTATTTTTATTTTAATATATGGGAGCTAGAAATATTTCCCATAAGAGTGACTTGCAAATGTTTTTGTCATTGTTTTTCTCCTACTAAAATTTTATGGATCTGATAAGACCTCCCAGAGGGCAAAGAACATTTGCTGGTTTGCTGTTCTTTCTATACATATCAGTATGTTACTCTACATCAGTATGTTACTTCTAAACATATTACATATCTCGTGTTATACTAAAGAGTACTGAGTAACAGCATACCTGAAGAAAAAGGGGCAGAAACAAACGGGGTGAAGGAATTTCCAATTTTTTTTTGCCAGCCTCTAAAAAATACTAGATATGTTTATTGTTTATGTAATTTTGAAAGTAAAAAGTTTAATTGAAACTCAAACATTATCCTGTTGAAACAACAAACAAGCACCCTACTAAGCTCCAAAGGGCCACATTCTTGAATGCATTTGTGGAGGTATTTAGAACTGAGTGTCATCAAATAGTCACAAAAAGCAGAACTGAAAAATAAGCTGGTACCTGAAGTCAGTGACACAATGTGTTCTGCTGGAATTTCCTCATCCAACAATTCACAGATCAGACAAATTTATTTTTTGAGGTATTAGATGTGACTGTTCATAACCATTATTTTATGTGAATGTGACAGGATAAGTAATAAGAAGGCAATAGCATAGTAAAATCATATTACTTTGAGCCTTACTATACTTATCCATCACTTTTTAAATGGTTTTAAGGTATTTAATGTTAGGCTTTGTCTCTTTGTAAGTCTGTAACCTCAGGCATCTAAAATATGTTTTGAATGAAAAGATAGTAAAATAAAAGAACCCTTGCATACAACCCACAGAGCAGCACTATGGAAATTCAGGAGCACAATAGGTTTGTGGGTTTTTGAGTAAGACAAAGGAACTCAGAAAGAAACTCAATCTAGGTCCACAGCAGCAAAAATTTGTTTACCTGAAGGGTTACAAAACTGGTGAAGGGTCTGGAGAACAAGTCTTATGAGGAGCAGCTGAGGGATCTGGGACAGTTTAGCCTGGAGAAGAGGAGGCTCAGGGGTGACCTTATTGCACTCTACAGGTCCCTAAAAGGAGGCTGTAGAGAGGTGGGGGTTGGTCTATTCTCCCACATGCCTGGTGACAGGACGAGGGGGAATGGGCTAAAATTGCGCCAGGGGAGGTTTAGGTTGGATATTAGGAAGAACTTCTTTACTGAAAGGGTTGTTAGTCACTGGAATAGGCTGCCCAGGGAAGTGGTTGAGTCACCATCCCTGGAGGTCTTTAAAAGACGTTTAGATGTAGAGCTTAGGGATATGGTTTAGTGGAGGACTTGTTAGTGTTAGGTCAGAGGTTGGACTCGGTGATCTTGGAGGTCTCTTCCAACCTAGACTATTCTGTGATTCTGTGATTCTGTGATACCTAGATACATCATATAAAAGTCTAATGAATTTTGAGGAGACATAATTTTGCTTAGACAAGCAAGAAGAGTCATAAAGTGGCATGTGTGACAAAGATGATAAATTGATTTTTTCTCTCCTAAGTGCTTAGAGTCTTGTCATTATAGTATACTGATTAATTCATCCAGCAACTAGGTTCAATTTCCCCAAGCAATTGACTATAAATCAGATGAAGTCTGTTACCTCAAGCCTCAATACCTTCTTATCCAGGACCTTTTAATTCTAACTGGCCAGGTCTCATGAATTAGGAAGTTCAGAACTTAGATTTTAGTTGAAATCACAGAGCTAAACCACCAATGTCTTGAAGACAGAAGACCCCAGAGGGGTCATATGATCCCATCCATGTGATACCAAAGACATCAAGTGAGATTTGAACCAGAAAATTTCAAAAGCATTCTGATGATAAAAGTCAAGGTATTACTTCTTAGTATGGACGTTATCTTGTTATATCAACAGGTGAATCTTTAAGATATGCTATCTTTAATGAAAAACAAACTTCCAAACGTAAGAGTCACCAGTATTTCCATGAGATTCTCTCTCTGTGGAAGAATAAAATAAGGAAGAGAGTCTCCTGAATTCCTGAAGGATTACGTGCGATCTTGCTAATTCAAGAAAGATGAAGGACTGGCAGCTGAACGTCTGAAAAGGGCAGAATGGATTTTTGTCAGAGGCAACACATCCTATTCTTTATATGGCCATTTATTTTGTAGTGATATTTTATCTTATTGTAGGTTCTTTGTTAATGGAAGTGTTGACTCAGGTTTTATCTCCACAACCTTGTCGGGAATGTAAGATCTGGTGTACAATGGCCACAAGGGGACTCTTGGGCTGGAGGTAAGAAGCTTTGGAAAAAGGAAATAAAGCAAATCTTTTCATCGCCCTAGCCACAGTTCATCTGCAATTACCTTAGTTTTCAGTTCCTGCATTGTGTTTGCACTCCTAGCAACTGGAAAAAATATTTGTACTTGGAAAGCAAGTGTGTTTGTACTGGAAGACACTGGGATCCATTCATGATGATACTAAAAACGCCATCTTACAGAGCAAAAAACAAGATCAAAGTAACAGTTTAATTTAAACATGTGCTTGAGACTGCATTTTATAGAAGAGAAGACATCACCAAAACCCTAGGAACTCCAGAACTAGGCTCTTGTTTTAAGCCCAACTGAAATAAGTAATGTTTATCTCATTCTTCTTGTCATACATTAACTATATTTCTGTTCCTGATGCAGTAGGACTGAGGACTGAGGAAGCACAGGTAGAACAGAGATCTTATCCCATAACTTTATCAGTCTCTGAAAGGGATTAGGTGATCCAATTACTTGCAGTAACATAGGAAGCGACTTAAAGACAAAGGGAATCTCTTCACCACTGTGTTTTATGATTTCAGCAACTAAATCTATTAAAAAAAAATCTGACCCACTGTTTACCATTGAATGAGTGATGATGAAGTAGGCTAGAATGAGGTTAAATTTTAGTTATCTGTGTGGCACACTTACAGTACTCCAATAATGTTCATTCCATCCATCCTGTATTTGATGCTGACTCAATTCCACAAGTTAGTCTGCACCTTAGGACCAAGTCAAAACACCAGATCATTCTCCTATTCCTTTGGTTAGAAATCTGGAACTGGATACATTTTTAGACTCACCGAAAAAATGCTAGGAAACTCCCATGACTAACTAGGTTATCACAAAAGCTTCATCCAAATATGGAACTGTTAGCTGATCTTTTTCCTCAGGGACCAAATGGATGGCTGTACAAAACAACATAATGTTCCAGATGACACACTTGCTACTGGCTGTGTCCCTGGGTAAAATGAAACTCAAAGCACAATGGAGGGGGGGAGGGCGGGGGGGGGGGAGAAGAAAGGAAAAACACCACATTTTTTCTTTTACCTATTGTCTGTCTATATGTATGTTCAATATTCTTATCACAGATATAAGAAAAGCTTACCTTTACATTTTCCATCACTTTATATCTGTTATTTCAACATTAATAAATATAGCTTCATGGATAGGAAGAAAATATGAATCATCCTTGAGATTCTTTCAAGAGAAAGAGCACTTCTTCATAGCATTTATATATAAGAAAATAAGACTAATTAGGTGGTAATGTAGTGCATTTATGAGTTTATCTCTAAAGACATCAAATGTTTGTGTCATGGCTAGTTTTGGAGTCTGTGAGAGCTAGTAAATTTAGTAAAGGTCCAGACAGAGAAGCATTCATAAAACACATGAAAAATGAATATCTGCCGACATTTTGTCAAACTGCACAGCATTTGGAGCCAGGATTTTAATTTGGAATCATTGAACACTTCTCAGCTACACATAGATTTACTTTGTCAGGTCTTGATAAATTGTTTTTATACATGCAAGCAACAAAAAAGTATTATTTTTATACAAAGGAAATAAATTTGGAAGAGTGAACTAATACAAACCTTTTATATGGAGAGAGCAAAAATACAGATTGTCACATACTGTGAATACCATTTTCACTCAATAGCAATTAGCAGTTGACTACTGTTAAAAAATGTGATAGAATAGTGGAATGATACCTCTATGTTACTATGGACATGACAAAGATCATTTTCTGAAAAAACACAGCCTGTGCCTTAAGCAATTCTCCTGAGATTTTAATGGTACTTTTCATTTTAAAATGTTCTTGGGTCCCTAAGTAGCACACAATGTTTAGGAAAAAGGAATTGACCAATAACTCATTGTATGAACACATATAAACCCAAGAAACATGTTAGATCAATGGACAGTTTCCCAGTATTTCTCAGGCTGTGAAATTATTATCTGCCTGGAAGTGTTTACCTGGTTGAACCTTTCTGTAGTACAGTCTTTATATGTGTTACATGAGAATGAAACAGAAGAAATCAAATTACCTATTGTCATTTTGTCTTTAAGCTTCAAATCACATTGTGCTTTGCACCTAATGTTCTGTCCAGGGCATACACTTGAATATCACTTCAATTTATCCTGTCAGCACTGCACTTTGGAAAGGGGTATTCAAAAAAGGACCTGAGACTCAAAGTTTCCCAGAGTTTAAGTTTAAACATGATCAGTATGAGTCAGGATGATCAGTATGAGTCAGGAACTAAATGCTCTGCTCTTAATTTTCTTGCTGTGCCCTTTATATTAGCTTCTTGCCTTGCTAGGAAATTTTATATATATATATATATATATATATATATAAGTCTCTCTCTTGCACTCTCTCTTTCTCTCCCCCTTCTATTTGGGTCCCAAAAAGAAGTACATTTGGTACCTTTGGTATTTAGGAACCTGGATCACCATGGATCACTAAAGTCAAAAATACTTTTATTCCTGATTTTGGTTGGAGAAAAGATCTAAACTACTGCTAGCTGTAAGCATAAAGATTTTGTGTTGTGTATATTGGCCTCAGTGCTGTTACTAAAATAGATTTTCAGATTCTGCACTTGAAATTTGATATGAAGAATCCAGCCTTCATGTAATTATGCACCATTAGCTAGGTTTAACAAGTGCTTTAAACTCTCAGACTGAAGCAATAATTTTGATTATGACTATAGTGATATAAACCAGGCCTGAAATATAACAGTAAGATTCCCTGGAGAATGAGCAGTAAAAATGAAAAGCAATGTTCAGTGAGGTGTTCCAGTACAAGTGTGCAGGGCCTTTTGTGAATGAGATTCAACGTGTCACTTTTCCAACGTGCTTGGACAGGGCTGTGTGTACAAAGGATACATATGGAAGAACCTCTGTGTTTGTTTTAGGATGGCCTGTGTGAGAAACTGGCAATGCTAGTGCATAAATGGGAGCAGTTAGTAATTCCCTCTTGAAATGCCATGTATCCTACATGCTGCTGGCTCTTGTTCTGTAGTGCAGATGATTTCTTCTCTGAGTATCAATAAAAGTATTCTGTTTGCATTGTCATGTACAGTTTTCCTTTAAGAGAGTAAAGTGTCTTTGATTTATGTCTATATTTAAGCTAGGCACACAAACACAGTCAATTAACACAAACACACACAACTGTTTTGACAAATAACTTGTAAATTATGGTTTTACTTTGTGTTAATAGATGTGAATGTGAGCCCCTGACACCACTAAGTAGATAAGGTAAGTACAGGTTAATTTGTCAATGTGACTTGACAAACAACATACATACATTTACTTTTGGCAAGTGGTTTTCACTGGCTAAATCTTCTGAATAGCATGGTGGGTTTTTAGACTGATCAAAAGTAAACATGTATTAATCAGACCACAAAGCTTGTTTGGTTTGTAACCTAAACTACTCTTAAAACAGCAGATGGAAAAACTGAGTAAAAGCAAAGGGTACTTGAGTTTTCCTTGAGGGTAAATCTCACACAAACTCTTGAAACTTTAAAAAGATGGTGTTACTATGAAAGAGTATAATTCAATTTTTAGTTTCAAGACAACTTTGCTTGACCTAACTGAAAAAAAAAAAATAAATAAATCTGGAAATACTTTGTAACTTCCTAGGTTTTACTGATTTCAAATCCCAAATACTAAGAATCAATTTGCAAACATTCATAAGGGAAAATCTAGTGGCAGCTTGTGCTCATTCTCTGAACCATGTTATCACTGAATTTAAAACAATCAAGTTTCAAAATTCTGCAGTGTTCTTTATATCAGTATTGCATGCAGGCCTTCCTGCTCAAGACTTGGTATTATTTTTGTAGTAAATTGACTCCTTTAATGAATATGAGTATTGCTTGCAATTCCATTTATAACTGGAGTAATAGTTGCTTAAGCAATACCAGAACATACTCATTAACTAATTAACAGAAGACGGATCACAGATCTTGGACAGAAGACCTCAGACAGTCTTCTGTTTGCATATTTTCCCCAGATCTCACTTGTGTACATTTTACCACCTGAACTCCATGGCCGAATGACAGGGGATATTCTAGCAGACTATAGGAAGATAAATTACCCCATTTATGTCCCTTGAAGGTAATATCTTCATATGTCCACATGAAGATAACAGGAGGGTGAAATTAGATCAGGAGCAAAAGAGCAATTATAGAAAGGTGAGAGTGGAGGACAGTAATGAGAGAGAGCATGTGGAAACACTGATAGAAAGGTAAAATAAAGGGAAGACTGAATTCAGCACTAAGTCATATAATCCTAAAAGGAATAATAATTTATGAAAAAGAACTTGACAGTTGGAAGCTAAAGACTGGAATGATGGAGATTGCTTGACAAGGGCCAAATGAGGTCTGCAGTGTCTTTAATGAGAGAATATGCATTCAAAAGAGCTTGCAAGTGTGATTTGTAGTACTGCCAATGCACTCATGACTTCTCAAATCTAGAATTCCCTGTGTATTTTCCCAGTACTTATTTTGCAGTTTATCTCTTTAGCAAAAGAGTGCATCCCTCCTACTTATTCTGTAAATGACAGCTCCGTGTTTGTTATGATCTGCAGAAATGTCAAGTTCCTTTTTATTTTCCTTCTTCCAACAGAGTTTTGTCAAGAATAAGCATGCAATTTTAGTAATTCAGAAGAGAAAATTTTAAAAGAGGGAGATTTATATTTTGCCTGGAAAGATACCTAATCTCTCATTTTCACCAGCTCACCCAAGATCCTGGTACAAAATTGGATTCAGATGGTGGATTCTTCTTGAAGCATGTACAAAAGTGTTCAAGAGAACTCTGAAAGGTGATAAAAAGATGCTATAATAGTAAGAAATGATCAGCTGGAAATGTTTATCTATAATCAATATATCAATTACTTGGCACTATTATTTTCTGAGTTACAATCTTGTTAAATAAATGTACAATTATTTTTTCTTCACAGTTATTGATTTTTTTATGTGCAAAGAGCCATTCAAGAAATCCAAAAACAACAAAGATTTTTGTGTTAGTCTGTTGTAATGTACAGATAATTTCATTCCATATTTTCCATAGAAAATTCTAGAAGGGTAATGAAAATATGACACTTACGATCTGTTAATCACACAAAACATCTAACCATAGAATGCTTGCATTTCCCCAAAGTCTTCCTAGAACCCAAAAGCTGGTACATGGTATGTAGCTTTATATCATATCAAATTAAATAATATGCATAAAATGTATATGTTGACAGGGAATAGCTAAAATTGGTGAATCTAATTAATCCTTCAGAATCACCAGTCCATGCAAGAGTCACAGTTAGAATGAAGAATTGAAAATCAAATACTAGAAACTTAACAATCTTAAAATAGGAGATTTATTTTAAAGTGGTTAGTAATGTTTATAGATTTTTAGTAATTAAATGTTATTATATTCATTATGAAAATTAAATTTTAAAATATATCCTTCCTTAAGGATATAAAAAGCTGTAAAGAAATAAAATTTTCATGACTTGAAAATGAGTAAGACACAAGAATAAATATTTTGATTACAATTATCTGATAAATGTGTCCAATCTGTCAGCTACATACTATTTGCATAATGGTGAGGTAAGTAATGATCTATGCCTTTATTAAAATAGGGAGGTAAATCTGAAATAGTTTCTTCCTTAACTGAATTTCTGAGATTAGCACAAGCTTTAAGATAGTCTTAATCAAATCCTGTTTACTTTACTTTTTCCCTTGTGGGAAAACTCTGCAATCTGTCTAGTATAAGACAAACAAAGGTGGCATGCTTTATATTCAGACTGACACCTAATGCAACCAGCCTACAAACTTAATTACTGGAAACACTACAGGTCATAAGACTGGCGAATAAAACTAACTGAGATCCTCCTTGCAAGGCAGATGCAAAGTGAAGACCCCACAAAGACATACTTGAGGAGGCCCATAGAAAACAAGTTCTAGACAATTTACTTGAAACTACTGATGTCAGAATGTGGAAAAAAAAAAAAAAACAAAAAAAAAAAAAAACACCTCCATAGAAAGACACTCTTAGATGAAAAATCTGAGGACGAGGTATCCTCTACAATGTTCATAAGAGAACACATCATTGATTGGCAAGCTGAAGGAATGGTTTTTCATATGATTAGGCTCAAAATAGATACAAGAAAAATGACCAAATACAAGTAATTTGACCTTGGGAAAGCTAGGCCATAAGTTACAACTGAACAGCAGATGGAAGTTGCACTAGTCCTGAAACAAAACCTAAGAGGTGAGATCGGAAATTAGGCTGATGTACATTGGGAGGTTGGATGCAACAGCAAAAGAGGAGCTATACATAGGAGACAAGGGAGACAAGTAACAAGAGCTCAGGAACCTTAGATTAGTAATTATTAGAAAAGCATGCCTGAAAGAAGAGAGAATAAGTGCAGAGCAGAAAAGTACAATGCAATTGAGAACCACCTGCTGAGAGAGCAATTTGGTGGTCTTCTTTTTAACTGTCACATAGAATAAGAAAATGGAGAGAATCATGGCCTCATTTTTTTAAAAAATAAATTTAGAAATGTCAATAAAAGTCAGAAATGACACTAAGATAAAAGAGTTTGGGAAAAAAAAAAAAACAAAAACAAAAACAACAAAACAAACAAACAAACAAACAAAACAAAACAAACAAACAAACAAACAAACAAACAAAAACAGAGAAAGCAAGTTGTCCATACTATAACTTTAGCAGTAATCTTGTCATTGATACAATGTCCAGACCATGGATGGAATAACCTTCATTCACTGCAAAAATACAGTGGCAAATTAAATTACATTTTCTATTGCACAAAATCCCCAGAAATAAACATACTGGGAATCTACAGATGAAAATCCTTGAAATCACTCATCTTGGTGAAAATCCCTCATAAGTAGCATAAATAAAATTACAAATAATAGTAAAGGAAAGCATATAAGTCCACATTTGATGTCTTTTGAGATACCGAGAATAAGAACAATCTTATTGCAAAAATCTTTCAGTTCAATGTCTAGATCTGAATGTTGTTACAACTAAAAGCAAATTAGGCAATTACATGCCATAGGTCATTTAGCTTTTTTTAGAACTTTATGTTACAGTTGGATGAATAACTTACTGAATGTACCTATTTTTCACCATTATCTAAAATGAGAGTCTATAAAACTAGTTTGAGTGTAGTCATTGATAGCAGTTTAAGGAAAGACGTTGTCACATGGGCAAGTTCCTACTGATGACAGTCACATCAAGTCTTAGTGTTTTGGTTTTCCCTACAGATGGTGAGTAGAATCTGAAAGGGCTGCAATGGAAGCATAAAGCAGCAAAGTGAGTGTCAAATTTCAGTTCAGATAATGTTACCAAATATTCTCATAATCTCAGCAAAATTCTTTTGAAGTGATATAATATTGGCAGAGATCATGGCATTTATGCTAAGAATAGAAATATACAACCTGTGTGTTTATTTCCATTTTTACAAACCCAGCATTTTCCAAAAGAGACAGGTAATGTAACAGGATGGGAGAATTGCCTAAAAAGCACTTATTGTAAGGAAGAGTGTCTTTTTCATATTTATTAGTATATAATCTAATATTAAAGATGTGTTTAAGCATTTTCAGCATGAAAAATGAGTCGTATTTCAAAACCTTTTAACAGTTGCTTATTATTGATATTATTTGGAGTTCAACTTTTCACATAAATACCAAAAAAAAATAATGATTACCACATAAATCTGAAGCATTTAAAATTCTCCCTTTGTTTCTCAGGCCTTGAAGATGTAGTGAATTTGCAGTAACATGTAGGCAGCTTTGTCTAATATCAGTCACAACTTATGACATTATTTATGGACTTGCAAAACTTTCCTCTATTACGGGAAAAAACAAGGCATGTCTTCTTCTCCTTTTAATATTTTTGTTTATAAAGCTGCAATTTTAGAATGCCTAGAAATGCAGACCATACAAGTCCAGTACACTCAAAACATGAGGATACACTTAAAAATTTGACAAAGTGATTATACAGCATGGTAGTATATATAAAAATGATACATTCACACCATGAGCAGTAAAGAATGGAATTAATTTTAATGTGACAATTGGTAGTCAATTTTACTAAGGTTGCCCTGTTGAATTCTATATCTCTTATGCAAAATATATGAATATTTAAACATGTTACGATCAAATAAGGATTAAAATGCAAAAATCTATTTTCTCACAAAACCTACATATAGATGTACCATCTGCAGCAGCAGATTGCTGATTATGTAATAAAAATTTTATAGCTATTGCAGTCAGAAATTGGGAATGGAAATATGCAATCAAATCCACTGCATAATGAAAATTATATAATCTTACAATCTTCTCCTTCCAACAAGTTGTAGCTGAATTGGAGCACATATTTTAGGAAAACATCTAATCTTTACTTAAAAACTTCAACTAACGGACAAATCTCACTCTCCTTCACTTTTTCTTGTTGTGAATTACATCCTGCTAAACCAAAAGATCTGAAACTAAAATAGTTGAGATTGAAATACCCAACTAAAAAATGTATTTCCGTGATAACAAAGCTGTTCATAAATTTTAATATTGTGAATATTGTCTTTATGAACAAAAGGAAGGCTTATTTTAAAAACTCTGCAGATGACATGCTTAAGGTACTTGTGATATTTCAAAAAGCAGTGGTCCCAGATCTGACAGTCTGGCAGGCAATGTTGCCACAGCTCCATGTCCCATGTCCAGTCTGTAGTGCACTTGACCTGAGCATGTGTTCCCAATAGGCACACACACATGCGTGCACATATATATCTGGCTACACAAATTAACATGCAGAAACACTGGCACAAAACATAGATGGCACATGTGGCCTAAGCCTGTCCCACTCACAGCAGCATCTTTCATTTAGTGGGAAATGTACATGAAAATGTGTATATATTCAACACGCTTGTCCCCAATATCTGGTCTTAGACACTCACCTGCCCATTTACTGGTGCTGTACCTCCTAGCTTTTCAGTTATCTCACTTGCCAACACACACTGTATAACCCACATGTATGCACTATGAATCCTTCCATAGCTGGGGACCATAGCCCTGCTCCTGCTGCTTGCTCTGAGCACACACCAAGACACTGCGAGTTTCTCACATAACTGGCCTCAGACTCCATTTACATTGGGCAAACAAGCAATCGAGTGGATTTCTCATTCAACCCCATGAACCACAGTCTCCCCAGTTGCTTGTACATCCTGATTCCTCCAGTAATCAACTCTCAAGCCCTTTGGTTTCTCCAGTATGCAGTTAACTTTGCTTGCAACCTTTTTCAACTTTTGTATATTTTTGGTCAGCAACTGTATTAGTCTGTCTGTGACCATCTAACAGATTTTTGTTTGTTGTTTTTTTTTTTTTTTTTTTTTTTTCCTCTGGAGTTTTTGGATTATTAGTAATGCATGAAAATTTGCATGATAATTCAGGGTGGCTTGCTTTTTATTTTTTATTAATAAAACAGCATGGGACAGAATGGACTTTTGGCATACTTCACTGTAGAGATTTCATCAAAATCTTTATAACAGATTCAGTATGATGTAATAGCTTAAAAGCAATTATTTAGAGCAAATGAGACAGAGCCACACAGCTGGTCTTGTAATGTCATTTGTTTATTATTTATGTCATTTCAGGACAGAAGAAAGCCAAAGATGTTAATCAAATAATGAAAATGTTACCATGTTGTATGCAATGTAAATAGAAATAAGGGAACTGGAAAATGGTGCACTATTATGACAGGAAATATAAAACATGAATACTTTGCCATGCATGTCATATGGAAACCAGTAACAAGCAACAGCTCTCTGTGTTCATGTTCACGTTTTCTGTTCATGTTGAAAGACCAGGAAAAGATTGAACATGCAATTTTAATCACTGTTCATAAAAGGCATGAGTAGGAGAAAACTCCTATTAGTCCCTACTGACAGTAGGGAAAAGTTTAATCTCAGGGACTCATAGAGCTTAGGGATATGGTTTAGTGGAAGATTTGTTAGTGTTAGGTCAGAGATTGGACTCAGTGATTTTGGAGGTGTGATGGTTTTACTCAAGTGGGCAGCCGAGCTCCACCACAATCGCTCTCTCACTCCTCCCCTCCTCAAAGAGGAAGGGGGAGAAAAGACAACACAAAGAGCTCGAGGTTTGAGATGAGAATGATTTAATTAAAGGGAAGGGGAATGGGGAGGAAAAGAAACAAAAGAAACAAAAGAAACAACAAGGCCGCGCGGAAGCACAGAGAGAAAGGAAAAAAAAGTTATTCTCTACTTCCTATCAACGAGCGATGTTCGTCCACATCCCGGGAAGCAGGGCCTCAAAACGCGTACCGGTTGTTCAGGAGAGACCCTCCCCCATGAAAGGCCCCCTTTTATTGCTGAGTGTGACATCAGGTGTTATGGAATATCCCTTTGGTTGGTTTAGGTCAGCTGCCCTGGTGATGTCCCCTCCCCATCAATTGCCCACCCCCAGCCTGCTGGCTCTTGGGGGCTTGGAGGGAGTTCTGATGTTGTGCCAGCACTATGCAGCAATAGACACAACACTGGAGTGATACCAGTGCTGTCCCAGCTATGAGTGCAGAGCACAGCACTGTGTGGGCTGCTGCAGGGAAAGGTGACTCCATCCCAGACAGACCCAACACAGGAGGTCTCTTCCAACCTAGACTATTCTGTGATTCTGTGATTCTGTGACTTAAAAGAAGTATATTTTATACCTTCACAGACTAATTGGTCAGCTGAGGCATTTTCAAGAATTCTTTGTCTCTGAAAGGTACAGACTTACTGAAACTTTAAGTGTTCTTAGAAAAAGTGAATGTCATAAAATTTCTCAATTAAAAACAAAACAAAATGAACTTTAAACATAAAAATATATATTTTTTGTTAAACAATATGTTCTTGTTTTCTCATTTGAGGTGTCATCTTCTTCTGAGAGCCAGCTAATTATAGAAACATTTAGAAACGTAGTAATGTAAACTAAATATTATGTAAAACTTTTGTTGCCCAAGTTGTTTTAAAAAGATCAGTTTTATTGTGAAGATTGATCAAGATTTTTACATTTCTTCCTGATAACATGCAGCAAAATTCTATAACAACAAATAGGCATCTTTTATTCTTTACATGAAAATATCATGCTAAAATGTCACATTTAAAAGATTCCTAGGATTTATATTTCAGGCTAGATTTCTTAATCATCAAATATATGCACTTCCAGTTTTAATCTGTTTTTCAAGAAGTTGAGTTATATATTTCTAAGTTTCATTACCCCATCTAATCACCTTGAACAAATAAATGGGTTTGTGTTGTCAACTCAAGGGAAATATATTGCAGTGCAGTGGACTTTCTACTGAGAAAATTAACCAGCAACCTAAATATTTAATTCTATTGACATTTAGCATGACATCTCCTGCTGGCAGAAACTGTTAGAGGGACTCATTAAAAGAAGGATGGTGTCACTGATAACCAGGTTGCAAGAGATACAAATATCATGTGATACAGTGTGGGAGATCAAAGTTTGTGTGGTAACATAATTCCTTAGCATGCCATTCCAGATGGGCTAATTAATACCTGAAGAAATATTATACTACCCAGGGGAGAATTTTGTGACATTCATTTTACACAGAAATGCTCATAATGTCTTTAAAAAACAAAGTCTGTAGCTTGAGTCACAAATCATGAATCATGGACCTGGAGATTATTCACTGTGACTGAATGACCCTGGGGAAGAGCCCCATTCAGGGTTTTTGACAGTTAGGGTCTGTGTTTGGAAGAAAAAATGCCAGAGTGCAAATGTTCTTGTTTACCTTCCTATTAAATGTTGAATACCATATTATTAGTAGGGCAAAGGAGGACTCTATATTTTTCAGTTTCCTCTCTACTAGCTTTAGCTTCGTCTTGTGCAGACTGAGCCTTGGGTACTGTTCCCTTCATCCTTACTTTTAAAAAACAGTTTGAAAACTCAAGCATCTTTCTCTCAGGACTTGGTTAAAAGACCAGTTATCAGTTGGCCAACTTTTCTATACTTTCTATACTTGTAGCCCTACAGCCAGAATTATCTCCATGTCTTTGTGTCATTTCATTCATGCATTGTGTCAAGAATGACACAGAAAAGACCTACAAGATCTCAGACAAGGCCACATTTTTGTGGTCTCTCAAACCTGATGGAGAATGTCTCATTTTCTTTTTTAGCGATCAGAAGTCTGTTTTCTAACTGAGTTTGGAAGGTATTATGGGTATTTCAAATAACAAAGTCTGTGTTTTTCTACTATGGTTCAACAAGCTCATTGTATCGATGCCCCAGTCATTCTTTCCACTTTGTATAATATATTTGTGTAAATCAAAATGGAAAACATTTGAAACTGAATATAGACTTGCCCATCCAGGGGAAAAAAATAAAAAATATATAAAAAAACTGTTACTGCAGAATAAGCTTTCTGTGACACTGAATAGGTATTGATATGAGAGAATAAATGTATGTAAAATTTACCTTTCTGATAATTGCTTACCCTAAGTGAGATGAGATTGTGTTCTTTCTTTTTCTCTTTCTTTCTTTTTCTTTCTTTCTTTCTTTCTTTCTTTCTTTCTTTCTTTCTTTCTTTCTTTCTTTCTTTCTTTCTTTCTTTCTTTCTTTCTTTCTTTCTTTTTCTTTCTTTCTTTCTTTCTTTCTTTCTTTCTTTCTTTCTTTCTTTCTTTCTTTCTT
>NC_048895.1:86144269-86170030 GCF_011077185.1 Oxyura jamaicensis
AGAAAGAAAGAAAGAAAGAAAGAAAGAAAGAAAGAAAGAAAGAAAGAAAGAAAGAAAGAAAGAAAGAAAGAAAGAAAGAGGTACATTGTTTTCCTCTTGGTATGCAATTGTATTTCTTTCTAGCAGAAACTGGCATGTATGGGGTGGATGCTGTATGCCCACACCACATCCTCACATGGAACCAGGACACTCTTGAATGCCCACCCACGCCTGGCAGCCAGAGAGCATTCTCATTTGAAGAGTTTAGACTTCCCCGGGATAATTACACTCTGTAGAGAACAAAAACAGTAGTCTTTTGATATGGAGAGAGGAGAGAAAGGTCATGTTGAAGGCAAGATTTCTGTCATGTTGATTATGGAGATTATATTTTCACATCACACTTTATTTCTATCTCCACTAGTATGTTAACCCATGTGTTTCATCCTGTTACAGTATTAGCTTATCAGAAATTAATTTTCATTTACTCTTTTGATTTTACTAAATAATGTATCATGGCTTCTACTGCTTATGCTCTCCTCATCAATCTGCTGGCAAACAGACATTATATACAGTGTTTTTAATGTAATGGGTGCCATGTGAACCCAGCAATACCCAGAAGCATGGACTCATTCAGCTAGCATGAAAATTAACAAAGTGGAATGAAAGCCTTCCCAAGGAAAAACTGAATGAAGGGAAAGGTTTATTATTATTATTATTATTTTTCTGCAGTCAGTTGGCTTTTTTTTTTTTTTTTTTTTTTTTTTTTTAAGCTCAGTTAGAAAGCCACTGAATTCTTTCTGAAGTGCTCATTAGCTACACTTAGCGGATAACACTGCATTTATTTTGGCACAAAGCTGCAGGGCAGAGAGAATTAGAAGGCAATTTGAAGGATTTAAATAGCTTTAATGCCAGTGGAAGGAGTGCATGGTCTGAGCAAGTGCAAAAGAGAAAACAAACACTGAAGAAATTAGCACACTATTTCCTTTCTGCACTACAGGTGAAAGGGGTGAACTAGGGCCTGCAGTAAAACAAGTTTTCTTCTTATATATACATTTTTTTACGGTTAGTTCTTGTTTTTTATAACGTTGCCAAGAATAGTCAAAACTTCTCACTTTTATAGTTGGAGCCAAATGTATTGTGAATAAAGGAGGACACTGAGTGAAAGATCTCAGGTACCTCTAGTCTGCATAGTGGTGCCACTTGCAGTTATTAATCTTAGGCAATGCAACCTATATATCTCCTTGAAACAAGCAACATGATCCCGTATCATGTAACATTGCTGTAGAACTGTGGATTTCCAAATCGTAGAGACATTTTGGAGCAATGTTTGCATATCTGCAATATTACAAAACGTTGTTAAAACTGAACATAAGAAATATGAGGCATAAGAAACATACCATCCAGGCAACCTACACTTTGCTGTGTCTGTGCAAAAGGAACATTTAATTTTATGCTTAACAGGCTTGGTCAAAAGTTTAATGAAGCCAAAAGGAATCTTTCCATTGACTTAACTGGAATACAGGTGCAACCTAACCTCCTTCAGACTTGAGCTGCAGTCAAAGCCAGCAGCAAATCAGTAATACTGCACTCAGTTAATGGTCTGCCAGACTTCTTACCCATTGCAACCTCTTCTTAAAGGCATTTTCTGGGAGGTGTAGAAGCTGATGGAGAGCAGAGACTTAATATGACTGCCTGTGACAAATGGCAAAAGAGGTTAAAAAAATAGAAGTTTTTATGTCCAGAATATGTGCATCTTAGGTTGATTGCATGTGCAAGTATGAAGTAGCAAGAAAGAACACCCTGTAGTGTAATTGAATGTTTAATATAAACTTTCACCAAATCAAAATAATACATATAGCTTCAATTCTAAGGTCCAAGGTGAGGACAAGAATTGAAACTGAATCCATATTGATAGCCAGGTAGCCAGCAGTGCAATGGTTCTATTAAAATGTCATTGAACAGCTGTGGGGCTCTGGCAGATTATGTCTTTTCCTCTCAGATCTACAGAGGGAAAATACTCCCATCATGTATCAGCTTGAAAAATATGTTGTAATATCCCCCTAAGTACACTGACTCAGCAGAACATCATGTTGTCTGAGCACTGCTAATGAACCGAGATCCATTTATGGTATGAAAAACAGAGATTCAGCAGTTCATCTCCATCAGGTGTCTACTGAACTGTATGAATGCAGTGTCTGGAAACACAAAATTTGCTCAGTCAAGGTACAATATTGAAATCAGCCCAAGGACAGTTGTGAGTTCTATAGGTCAGGCCAGAAGTACCACTTTGGGAAAGGCTATAAATTTTGCTTAGTTTTATTGGCTGCTTTCCTAGCTGAAGCCTTTTACAAGATCTGACATACATGACATGCCACTAGCTAAAACAGAGCAAAAACAGGGCAGCTGCCCTCAAACACAAGCAAGACTAAGGATTCATTTTAGTTAGTAGAAGGAGAACAACCATATTTGTCAAAGTCTTACAAATGTATAATCCCTAAAAATTTGATTATTTGTGTGATTTAAACTTTACAATCTGATCAAACACTTTTTTTTTCTTTTTTTGCTTTCTAAGTGGCATCAGTAAAGTTAGAAATAATGAAATAATTATTTATGAAAAATAACTTTTAAAAGCGCTAGTGCAAATCACATGCAAGTTGTCTTCTGTTTGCATGATAAAAAGTTTTCAACTGTGCCTGAGAGGTTGGGGTGCCAAATTTCCTTAACATTAGTGGAAACTAATTCTATGTGGCTTCTGAAAATCCCATACCTCCCATTCCCTAGATGGGAATAGATGGAATAGATGGAATTTTCTAATGTGAAACATTGTTTGAAAAATCACATATATTATGCAGAACAGAAGTTTGTATTTCTGACTCATAGTGATCTCATCTATAAATAGCTGCTTCAAAGAGAATACAAATCACTGGAGGGTAGTGTTCTGATGGGGTTGTGGTTTTGAAAACAAGGTTACTTAACACAAGACAAACATGGAGCAAACTGTTCAAGCTTTAAAACAGCTTCTAAAGTTGTCAAAACTAAATTTCTGAAGAAAGCAAGTGGGAAGATATCCTTTCCAACAAAAATATGTAAGAGAAGATGAGGAAAGGAATGCCTTGCAGGCAGTGTAAAAATTAGTTCAGCATTCATTTGTCACCAGAATTCACAATAGAAACAGAAGTTACAGACCTTTCACTAAATACAGTGAGAAATCTAAGGGATACGTGAAATCTCCTGTACATGGTGAAAAAGATAGACATCTCACAATCAATGCAAAATTAGAATGGTCATCTACTGTCTGTATGGCCAAAATAAATAAACAGATAAATTGGTTTCTTTGTGAATTCCAGAGGTGTCTGAATGGACATCACTAAAAATACTTTCCCCTACACATGGTCAGGAATCCACCAACATTCCTGGTAAGGAAAGTTACATTGCTCTCAAGATGATCACGATACTGTGATCTACTGTGAACTACTGAGTTGGAGTTACTTTGTTTGGAATGACATTTCAAGAACAGCAAGTGGCTTTCTCTATTGGATGTGAAACATCATTGGGAATACCATGTGCTGGGAAATATTTGTAGCAGATGATTATCAAACAATTGCATGCAAGACCAAAAAAAAAAAAAAAATGACCTGAAACATTATGTAATTATTTTTTTTAATGTTTTATGAATCTCCCTTAAAAAATGAAAACATATCTATTTTTAATATTTTCTTCCTTGTCTACACATCTGTCTATGTTGGGCTTGACCAAATGATTTCTTATTGATTTCCCTTTTTTCTTTATCTTTTAAAGCTTATTTCTTGTTATATATTCCTGGCCATGCCCTTTTTCCCTGCCATTAAGCCCTACTGACCGTGACAGCACTATCCTGTTGCAGTACTGACCCAACTTACAATTTTATGTTCCTTCTTGCCACTTGATCATTGCCTGCCATGTCTTCCAGCAAAACAAAGACCTCTTTGAAACTAACATCTCTTGTGAGAAACCTCTTTGTGATAATCAATTTAGTAATGGTATAATCTCACCTCAGCACATCAGACTTCTGAGCTATGACAATACAGAAACTCCTCAGGGACTGCATTTTCAGAATGTAGACATAAAACACAAAATCTGCAGCTTAAAAGTCAGCACACAGCCCTCTGGATAACCAAATTGCATTGTCCTGATGATTAAAAGGGAACACATCTTCCTTATTCACAGGCAACTGGTTAAACACCTGAGTTTAAGCCAACAGAAGTTTACCATAAGATAAACATAAAGCCAAACAAAATAATGTATCATTTTAATTAGCTGTAGGAACCAATAGGTAGTAAAATTGATCCCCTTCACCCCTTACACAGCTGCAGTAGTCATAGCCAAGCCCTTCTCAGGATGATGAACCAAGAGCCCAACTTTTCTTCTCTCTACACATTGACCATATTTGACAAAAGGGTGTCCCAATCAATCTGTTATTCTTAAAAGATGTTCTGTTCTTAGGCTTTTGCATTCCCTCCCAGTTCAGTCAATGTCCTGTGCTGAGCATAAGAGTTGTATCAGAGTCTGCACAGTAAATGGCTGAAGATGGCAGAGTGGGTCTTAACTCCCTTTGGACTCAAAACCAAGAATCCCTGCTTACTAGGTTTGCTAGTGGACAGTCCCATGATGAGTCTGATGCCATCCTTTGTGTTTTGGCTGTTTAGAAAATGATTGGTGATATTCAGATTAGGTGTTGGGTGAGAGCCATCATTGCGCTGTACATGTTCTGCAATATAGCCAGACTGTTGAGATGTTCAGAGAGGTTTTGACAGTCCAGTTGCTGATCAAGACTGAAACAGGGCACATCCTAAAAACATTGGAGAAGGTCCAATTTTTACTGCCTAAAAATCAAAATAAAGGAAAGGAATGAATGACATTCAACTTTAGCATCTATGAACATGATCTGTACAGTTGTGCTTCTCTTAACTAGATTACTGGAATGCAGAAGCAACTTCATAAAGTAGATCCATAAGCATGAGTTGCTTAGCTGTCTAAAAACGTGGGAGAAAGGCCTTAAGAAATAAAGTAGTTGAAGCCTTTCCTATTTATTCTACAATCCCCAATTAGTATTTTACAGTATATCTGATTGTTAATTGACAAATAAACAGCATATTACATACATAGGAAATTAAAAGAAAGGAAAATGAAAACATATATCCTTTTATCTAGCTAAAAATACTAGAATAAATGGTCTCTGTGATTACTGAACAACAATTAGTTGAATAACCCAGTGAACAGTTCTTTCTCTTTTGCAGGTTTATTTTTAAAATCCAAAGGAAAAATAACTTCCTAGATTTTTCATGCTAATGTGGAAATTCAATTGCTTTCTAAACCTACAGGCTAAATTAGTGTTACTCTACAAGAAACAAGCTATGCCACATAGCAACACACTAACATATATATTTTGTTCCTTCTTTTTTTTTTGGGGGGGGGGGGCGGGGGGAGGATTTTTTATTCTTTATCAATGTTGTAATTTCAGAACTAGTGGGGTGGATAAACAAGGCTTTTTCACAATCACTAGTTTTAAACACAGAGACCATTCTAAATTAAGCTTCACTCCTGAGTCATTCTCCAAAGACTGTCTCTGTCTCTTTGTCTCTTTCCTTCTCTCTCCCTCTTTCTTTTTCCCTAAAGAGTCTGGGGAAGAGATTAGCCTCCATGAATGCTTCCTCTAGTACTGTCATGTTTTCCTGAAAACTTGACTACTTGTATCTTAAACAAAGGCAAATAGGACCTTATTAAAAAATAAAAATAAAAATCACCCCTCAACTACAATGAAAAAAAAAAAGAGGTGACCTTTGACAATGACACATACTAGAATACAGCTGAGACATATCATTCATTTAAATAGGGCATAGAATTAAAGTGTATATCTGTGTTGTTCCCTGTTAATACAAGTCACATTTGTTTTCTTAATTTCTCTCTCATTTACAAATTATTTTAACTTTAGTAAGGTTGAAAGAACCTAAAGACAGTAGTCTTGAAAGGATTCCAACAAGTTGTGCTACATATGTGCAAAAGTTTATGTCTTCTTAAAACTTTTTCTCCCTTTTTTCACCAAGCTGTAATAAAACTATGTGCAAAATATAAATATAAACAGTTGGGGGTGTGCACACTGTTTCCAAACTAGGAGATAACCCATGCAAATGTGTTCTGGAATTGGGGCAGTACTGTACCAGTCAGCAAGGGATAAATGAGATTAGAAATTTTGTTACATAGTAACTTTTTAACTGCATGAAATAAAGAAATAAATAAATAAATTTAAGCTTTTCTGTTTTGAGTTGAGGATTTCTAAGGATTTGCTGGAAAACACCCAGAGCCAATAGCAGTTTGAAAAAAAATATCAGCACTATAAAACATTAGAGACTGTGACATAAATCCTGAGTAAATTGTGCAACACTGTTTACATGTTGAGCAGCAAAACCTTACTTGAAGTGTATAGTGTTTAAATGTTTTGAGATGCAACATAGGTTGCATTTTAATCCCTAACATTCTGTGATGCTGTCCTGATCTAGGTGTTCCTGCCCCAGCAGGGGGACTGAACCAGATGATCTTTCAAGGTCCCTTCCAATCCCTAGCATTCTTGTATTCTGTGATTTTAACATGATATTCCATACATCTATGGAGAAAATATGCAAATGTTAAATGACAATAAAACAAAGAAAGATAATGAATGTCAGCCTTTTTCTCCTGAGGTATTTATATGGTGTTTTAATAAGCAAAATATCAAAAGATAGCTTCTCTTGTAACTAAATTGTGGTGTTTATTCTGGTAACTGTCATCTAAACAATGTAAATGTTTAATATTCTGTTCCCCATACATGGTATTGGAGCAGCGTACTAATAAATAATAACAATAATTCAAGTTTACAGCTTACCCAAATCTAATAAAAGACTCAAAATAAATTAGGATCAAAATATTCAAGCTGTGATTCAGTAAGACCCTTTAAATAAACACATGGGAAAACTATTAGAAACAGGGAGAACTCAGTTTGATAATACATGACATTCCACTTATGGAAAAAAATGCTTTGCTTTATTGCCTAACACAGGAAGCTTTCTGCTACTAGTTAATACCAAAGCATATTCAAAAAAAAAAAAATAATAATAAAAAAAAATGTCAAAACATTACTGCTTTTCCCTATTTGAACTATTTAGATATACAGATCCAAGAGAACTCATGAGTGACAGCAGTGACTTAGAGGAGAAATATGCCATTTTCAGTTACCATACTTGGAATAAGAGATAAAAAAACGATTGTAGCAATAAAATCTGACTCAAGTACTAACCAAATGTAAAAGAACACAGTGATTTTTATTTGAACAATTTAAAGCACCTTCACAAATATTGATTATGTAATGACTGCAATTTCTGGAGGTAAGAAAGATTAGTAATGTTACACTTACATTAAAAATTAACACCTGGGAGTGTCTTGACTACAGGAATTTGAATGTAAGTATTCTAACTCCCAGACTCTTCCCTGTGTTAGACACAACATATCAGTAGGAACCATGTGTTATCTAGCTTTATGAATGTAAAAACATGTCTGCTTCCAGTACTCTTAACTGAGATTCAGTAGGGTTTTCCAGATTTCTAGAATGAAAAAATATCAGGACTGTTTGTGTCGTACCATATGGAATGATCACAGAAATGCCAATAGCTCACAGTCAGAAAAGTTACCCAGAAGTCATATGTGTGCTTATATTTACTGTGCAAATTAGGAATAGAAAGTGTTGCATGTAAGCTTTTAAAAAGACATTGTTTTCTTCTTTAGGGTGGAATAACACCTCTCAAAACATATTTGTTGCCCTGTGAAGAATGTCAGAAACACCACACCATCTGGGCAACAACTATTTCTGAAGGTGAGCAGTGATCATGGGATGAAAAAGGGAAGTAGGAGCTGTGGTAAGCAGCTGGCAGAGATGGATCTCCTCTTCCTGTGCATCAAAGCTGTGAACTTCTCAACCTGAGTAAGCCAGGGAAGGCAGCATTGCCTTCTATGCTGAGAATGCCTGGCATGGCCTAGAGGAAACAGCAGTAGCAGGAAGCAAAGCAGATTGAAAGTGAAATTTTAACAGGTGATTTGGGAATTGGCTGTGATTTTAACAGCTAATTTAACTGACCAGGACCAAACCTTTCTTAGTACTACCCTGAAGAGAGTAATAAAATTCAGAACAAGCAACTTTGAATGCAAGGACCATAAGAAGTAAAACAATCTATCACGTGGCATTCAGCTAACTGTCTAGAAATTAAAATGAGATTAAATACTCTCTGGAAATGTTCCCAATGCAATTAGAATTTACTGTTCCAACTAAATTACCACTGATCAAAAAACCTTGGATTTGGCTGTAGAATAAGATAAATTTAAATTTTTATAACTGTGATTGCAGAAATCAATAATAACCAAAGAATATTAAGAAATAATATTTTATTGTGGAATGTATGGGAAAGTGGGAAAAAAGATAGGTTAGAAAGGCCACAAGGAGAAAAAGTGATGCTAATTCTGACAATGAATTTCAACATAGAAAAATTACAGAAATGTGACCTTTTGCAAGTTTTTCAGTATAAAGCACTTTAAAATTTGCATTAAAGTTGACTATTCAGTTGTCAGCAGGTGTTAAGCCAATTGACAGCAGCAGTAGTTAAAAGAGGCTAATGTGTGCATGTTTCTGCCTCTTAACATCAGAAGGTTTACTGGCTGAGTATCATTCTGACTAATGATTTATAAACAGAAATAATATTAGCTTAATTCTTTTGGTCTGGAACTCAGAAACAATTTTGTTTTGTTTAGCAAATAAAGAATGAAGTAGTGTTCAAATATATTTCCAAAGAGCATCTTTCTTTAATTAAAGTGATTGCAATGACCACAACATTTTCAGACAGCATAAATACACTTCTACAGAAATTAAAACAATTTGCTTATGAGGTTCTTACACTTTTCTTTTTTCAAAATGTTATCAAGGAGGGAATGGGTGGAAATTGATACTATCTTTACTTTGGTGAATGAGATGGTAGAGAAAGATAGAAGCTAGTGACCATATCAGTATACCAAAATGAAAGTAATTTAATTCAAAGGTATTTAATGTACTGCATAACTAAGGTGCTGAAAAAAAATATGTATGGTTCTGCAAAGGGCAAATAATATATATATATATTCCTGAATATAATAGATGAGTTGAAATATGGTCAAGATTTTTTTTCTCAAATACTTTTGAAAAGGAAAAAAAAAATAGAGAAAACACGACACTTTCCAAAGAAAAATGCATTTATTTGAACTTAAAAGGAAGAGACACAATAATCAAGCCATTTGCCAGATGTACTTTTTTTTTTTTTTTTTTTTTTTTTTTTTTTTTAAGCAACATCACATTTGGGAACTCAAAACTTTTTACAGTGTATGTCTTGACATCACTGTAGCAAACCTTTTCATTTATTTCTTTAGTCATGATGAAGATAAAATAATAAAAAATTTAAATATAAACAAGTATTCAGTGTAGATCTCTAATTATTTCACTTCAATCCTATGTGTACAGCTTGGTTGCAATCTACTTAATCTGTTTCAGTGTATGATGACGCACTTAATGTGCACCCCTTAGTGGATTTACTTTTGAGCATAATGCTTCTAAGTTCTGAGATCAGTATGCAAGCTTGGCACAATAATATTAGAGGCTCAATATACCCTCTGCTCTTGTATCTTTACCTCTTCTTGGTGTGTCTTTCTCCATAACCCCTACAACAATTTTCCCCCTTCACCAGCAGTCCATGTTCCCATGATCCCAGGCACCCATCAGGCACAGCAAGGCCACCTGGGCTCAGACTTCTGCTTAGTCATGAAAGAACTGTGAGAGAGTCTGTTGAAAGATAACAAAGGTAGAGGTGTGATTGTTGGAATGGGATTGTTAGCTCAAGGTTTCAAGAGGAGAAACATCAACTTGGCAATGTATATAATACTCATGGAAAAAAAAATGAAGGAGTCTGCTTAAGGTTGGTTAGAAAGGTTTGGATTGAGTTATCAGAGTCACCAGTGTTAATGGATCAACAACTGTGGATTAACAGCTGTGGATCAACAACAACTCAACAGGTCTAAGGGCTTGTCCCCAGAAACTGCAAGGGCCAACCTTCCCCTCCTGCCTGGCCAGCAAAGAATTTTGGTGTGCTGTATTGGACTGCTAAGCACATGGATTCTTGATCTAACTTCTCCTTTAATCCTAGAGATATTTTATGTGCAATAATAGATTAAAAATCACTTTTTATTTTCAGATTGCATATATATTTCTTGCAGTGTCTCTGTAACAAGTTAAAGATGATTGGACAAATTGACCCAAAAAAGGGGAGGTAACATTAATCTCTTTTCATCCACTCCTCTTCCTCCTTTTCTCCCCCACCATGATGTCACTACCTCTTTTCCTAGACTGCACCAGGTGGTAAAACTTAAAGCTATTTGTCCTCTTTTGCTGTACCCCTTTTTATTCCCATGGCACCGATACTACAGAAATATTATATGGGAGTCATTTGTCCACTCTGCCTACATCTGTTAGGAAAATGCTAATCACAGCCATTAATACCCATTTTAGCTGATGTATGGAAATGTCATCCTCAATTAGGCAGATATTTTTCTGAAGTTGAAACCAAATATTCTTTTGTAGAGCTGTATAAACATAAGATCTAACTCCAATGTTCCAATAGCTATTGCTTTGGTATTAACTTTGTAAAGATATCATATCAAGAATGCTAATGTAGCTTAAAAGACATTAAAAAGAAACCTTCATTTCCCTACTAATAGATGTGGTGGAAACGAGACAAAAACAGTGAGAAAGATTTGGTGACGTTCACTGTTTCACAAGTGAAATTTAGACTGAGTTATTTAATAGATTTCTGAAGGTGTGAGGACGCTTGACTTTAATACATCAGTTTTAATTTAAGGCTATCCATATTTTCCAGGTAACTTTGTGTCACCAAAGGAAAATATGGATCTGTTGCAGGAGAGGATATGAAATATTGTAGAACTTTCAGGACTTCTTGCTTGAATGTTATGATATATGGAAAGAGTTACGGATAAAGAATATAAATCTCATTTGGGGTGAGTGAGGTAATTTGTTATTGACCAGGACAAGTGTTTTTGAAGAGTGGAATTAAAATTCTTCATTGAGTAGGGACAGGACATTGATGTGTGGTTATTACAGCAAAGAAGAACGGTGCTCTTGACCTACTACTACCTACCCTTTGACATAAGATAACAAGAATATATTGTTGCTTTTTGTTCTCTGCTGCTTAAAGTTCTACACTGGAATTCAAACCTGCTTTCATGTGGCTTCAAGTACTCTGCATTTCTTAAGAAGCATGGTGATCTGTGGCAGAAGTTCTGGTGGAAAAGTCATTTTGCTGCCAGTATACCAAACATGCTGGAATAATTCATGTCCTTACTACACTTTTTAAAATTTTCTGATTTCATGAGCCATTTTCCTGGCATCTCAGAATGGCTAAATTCTGGTTTTATAAGGGGAAAGTACTGGATATATTTTTTTCCATCCTCAAATCCACTCTATCTCAAAGGGGCTTTTACGCATGTTAGTTTTGTTACACAGTGGGAACACAGTCTAAGCAGATGTTCCTATACAATGATGATGCAAAGAAGAAGCATTTATTTCCTTTTTGTATATGGCTGGCTTTCGAAGTGTGCTGTCAGCTGTTAAATATTAAATGTGGCTAGCGATTTCAAGTAATTGCTGAACAAAAAAGGTTATTTATAAACAATGAATTGTTCCAAATAAAAGTCAAAATTCTGTGTCCTTTCTCTGGGCACTCTATGTGGAATTCAGCTGACCAAACACAGATTGTTACCCTGCCAGTATCAACAACTGAGATAGTGGTCTGCACCCTCTTTACAAGTTAATAGAGGAAAAACAGCACTAGAGTGAGATGTGGTTTACTTCACCCTAATGTAGATGTCTAAACCAAGAAGAACTTGTTCCCTAAATGTGGCTGTTTCTCTTCATCAAATGTGACAGGCGCTGATGGTAATTGATCACAAATAGACATCAGCTTTATACTTGAATAAATACAAATCTAAACTTTTATTGCTTTTTGACTCTGCATGCAACTGTCCATCTCTTCTCTTGTCACTTAGCTCTGGCAAACCTTAGCTTGTCTACCTGTAGAGGAACTATCACCAGGTCCTAAATCATGGAATCACTTAGATTGGAAAAGATCTCTAAGATCATCTAGTCCAACTTTTAATCTAGCACTACCAAGTCCACCATTAAACTATGTCACTAAGCTCTACACCTACATGTTTTTTGAAGACCTCCAGGGATGGTAACTCAACTACTTCCCAAGGCAGGCTGCTCTAATACTTCACTACCTTCAATGCTGCTTTGGCTTCTAGACTCCTTACCCAGCTGCAGATATCCCAAGTCTTTTCCTCACAACTGCGTCCTGAGATGAGAGCACCTCACCTCCCTACAGCATCTCAGGAGTTTGGAACAAGAAGCTGATGCCAGTGGCAGACAGTTTGAATGTATCCTCAGCCCCTTGAGGGAGCTCTGATTCTGCCAAGGGCAGCACAGTAACATCATCTGAGGAAACAGGCACTGACTGGTTGAAAACCAATTGTCCTCTTTTATGTGAATATTTGGTCAGCAGGAAGAATAGATTGGGCACCTCAGAAAGCAAAAAAGGGTGAATTTAATGGCTACGTTAAGAGAACACATCATAGTCACACTGTTTAAATAAGATCTTTATCTTGTATCATGATATAATTTGTGTGTTGATTGTATGTTGTAGCCGACCATGAGTCTTTCTTGGAGACGAACTATTTCCTTCTTTCAAGCATTCATTTATATCAGAATGAGTCTGTAAATGTTTGTAATGAGGACATATACCACTGTCTTAATGGAAATAAGCAGTTAACAGACTTCAGAGGGAATGATAAGGCATTAACAGACTTTGGAGTGGAGGCTTTACTTTGAAGAAATCACCCATACACTTTTTTTTTTTTTTTAGGAAAACAGAAACTGTTAACCTTAGGATCCAGAGGGGAACTGGAAGATTGAGTATAATGTCAGAGAAAAGGGGTAGATGTGATTTTGTACAATAATTTTAACTGCATTATTACAAGGCTTTTTGTATTAATTTGTGATTTGGTTTATTTGACTGTTAAAAATGGATTGGACTGGTAATAAATTAATAGCTTCTTATGTGTGATATGTTCTATTTTACCCATAGCGACATTATGAGAGTATTATCATTGGTTGAAGAAAGCAGCAGATAATGAAGCAATAGGCCTGTTTACATACAAGGGAATGACAGAAAAGAATGTTAAAGAAAATTAAATAAATTAAGCCAAAACTAGTTGTCTCTGGTGAAGAGAGAGAGAGAAATGTATTTTAACATAAATATAGCCATTTTGAATAATTATATTATTGCAATTATGGAAAACACATAAAGAAATTCAGAGTTAAAACAAGGAAAAACACAGAACCTTTATCATGATGTTTTTTGAAGAAACTGGAAAATAAATTAAGTGCTTCTGACTAAATGCAAACAGTGAAAGAAGGTCAATGGTGGACACAAATATGACAAATGAAAGTTAGGACATAATAACTATTACAGAGTCCTGGTTTATCCCAAAGGAAGAGGCTGGGTAAGAGAGTTACAGGATGTTCCAAAAGAAAATGTTCAGCATAGAAAAACAGAAGTGGAAAGGGAGTATATCTTTGTACTGTAGGAAAGTTAAAAGAAATCTTGAATGAAAAACAAAATCAATTTGGCAAAATTAGTGTGGAGCAAATGTCTAAGCACCAAAAATATAAAATGGTAACATAAAGACTTTTTATTGCCAAATAAGTACAGAACAGAGGACATAAAATTTCTCAGCTGCTCAAAGTTATTACAGTTCACTTGCTTTCACTGGAGCTACAATGATTTGAATCATCTAAAGATAAATGAAAAAACAGTCTAGATAGAAAGAGAAGATGAAAGATGACAGCTGTATTCCTAAGCAGGAAATCATAGAGGAACTTAAATGACACTATCATAGTTGATTCCTTTTGGGGCTGGGTTTTATTAATTTTATCTGATCTCAGATTCACTTAGGCTTTGGAGCACTTAAGGCTAGATTCCACTTAAAAGCACTTTGATTTGTTTTTTTCTCATAAGAAACCTTGTAAAAGGAGGAGTGGGAAAAAATGGAGGAAAAAATAAAAACAGAATGACAGCTGGAAAAAAAAAAAAAAAAAAAAAGTGCATTAGGAACTTAGCATAATAGCTTAGTAAACCGATTCTTCACTCTTTTGAGTCAGAGTGATGTTCCAGTCCTGATCTATCTGTGACTTTGGTTGGCTTTGTGGTCATCTCTAACTGTATGGGGCATAATCCTTCATGAAATGTAACTGTGGAAAAGAACACTACAAAATTTGTAAATCTCCTATAGCAAAAAATAAATGATAATTAATATATATATATATACACACACCCTGTGTTCCACTCTCTTTTAATAGCATTTGCAGGTTCAGGCTAAGAATTAACTCTGTGTTTCTTAGCATTTTTTATTAGAGCATGTTGTTAATTCCTATGCAATAAATATATAATTTAAATGAACGTGATTCTGATGGAAAGGTCAAAAATAAGCAAAGAAAACACAAAAATAATAGATGACTTGGGGGTAGGGGTTATGTGTAAGTACAGAATATAGTACGGACTCAGAGTTTGAATTCCCCTCATGTGTTGGAATTTACATTTGGAAATATAATGAATTTCAGATGCTTGTTAGAGTTGCACCTTTGTCCTACTCTTCGACCCAATCCCTGCTGACAAGATAGGTTTCACTGACCTCTGGTGTCTGTACACATTTTTTCTCTACTATGTAACCCATTTTGGTTCCAAATAAAGATTGCCTTGCAATGTTTCAGCTTTTTTTTTTTTTTTCTTAACAGAAATAGTCAAATATAATAGAAATATTATTCTCATACACTAAATTGTCTGAATTCAGCAGGGTGTAGTCAATAGCTTTTAATTTATATTTTGTGTTTAGAGTTTTAGTTTTCCTTAGTAAAATAATTAATTCACTTGATGTCAGAAAATATGAAGGAAAAAAAAAATTGTAGCAATTGCTTTTACACCCTCTTTAATATATATATATATATATATATATATATATATATACATATAATTTTAGAGAAAAAGTTGTTTCCATGACAGAATAGTTTTACAGACTCTAAACATTGGGTCACATTTTGTTGTCCTTATTGCTTTTTAATGCTACCTTAGTCTAGAATGTCCTTAACGGAGATCGTTGAGGAATTTGTAAAATTATGTACAAACCAAGGCTTAAAAGGTCAGAATCTGTATCATAAATAGCAAACAGAGACAGAAAGAGACTGACGGGGCCAAGCTGAAATGCATCTTGATGAATATTCTGAAATTATAGATTCTAAATCTACAGTGTGAGAAAATATAGCCTCCATATTCACCTTAGTGATTTAAGTCTAATTTTCAAAATCAGTTTAGGCATTAGAGAGAAATCAGCATAATGTGTAAAAATGCTTTATGATTCCCTTAATAAAAATATGGCACACAAAGATGACGTCTGTTTCCTTTCCTACAACTACGATACTAAGAGAGTGGTTAAAAACAGGAACAGGTTGCCCAAATAAGTTGTGGATACCCCATCCCTGGAAATGTTCAAGGCCAGGATGGATGGGGCTTTGGGCAACCTGATCTGGTGGGAGGTGCCCCTGCCCATGGCAGGGGGGTGGAATTAGGTTCTTAAGGTTGCCTTCCAACCCAAAACATTCTATGATTCAATGATTCTATGATAAAACTCTCAGCTTAAAACATTATAAAATCTATATTTTAGGCCTAGGTCATAAAATAGATAACTTGCAAGATTATGAAAGTACTCTTCCATGAAATTTATAGCTATCTTTGTAAATACAAAACTGAAACAGGACCTTAACTCAAGCACCCTAGGACTTGTGTGGAACAACCCCTGCTCACCATCAGTGGCAGTGGATCTCGCTTGTGCTTCTAAATGGAATTTTTTGCACAATTAGAAATCTGTCTTTACTTGTTTCTGCTATCAGAATTCTCATCCATCAGACTACTTAATGTGCAGTGTAATTTTCAAACATTTGTTTTCTGTAACTACTATGGGAAATATTGAATAAAAAAAAAAAAAAAAAACAATTTGAATCAAAAGATATCTGGAAACATTGGCAAGCATTAATAATTTTTCAAATATTTAAAATTTGTAGGCAGGAAACAAAATATGGAACATATATTTGATTCTTCCCTGCTTTATTTACAGGGCTTCTACACATGGCAGAGAGCATGTCTTGGAGGACAAGAAAAAAAAAGATAGCTGTGGAATCATAGAATGATTTGGATCTGAAAAGATCTTAAAGATCTAGTTCCAAACCCTCTGCCATGGGCAGGGACACTTTTCACTAGATCAGATTGCTCAAAGCCCCAAACTGCCCTGGCCTTGAAATATACAAGGTGGTCTGTTTATGCCTCGTGAAAGACATTGCCTTTAAGGTATACCATGACCATCATATAACTGATGTCTTATTCCATGAGAACCTTATTCTTTGTTACAATCCAACATAGATGGGGAAGAAGCTATTTTCATATAAACAAAACCAGCTATCTCTGTTGTCAGTGGAGAAAGGGAGAAAGAACAATGCCTGAAGAGGACAAATCAAAGCAGCAAAGTTAGTTTATAAATAACATTCATATTTGCAGAGGTATATTTCTCTGTGTTGACCATAGAGGGAGCCCTATCTCGTAACCCAGGTAACCGCTGAAGATGTCAATGGATGACATGTCATAAAGATGTCAACAGGAGAAAGATGTCATAAATAACCCTCTAAAATAGCTCTTTTATTAATGAATCATGTATAGTTATGAGAGGTAGATTTGTTTTTTTTTTTTTTTTCTCTGCTAATTTTATTTTATTATATATATATATATGGCAGTTAAAACCTGTATTTATTTCCAGGCCACAAAATACCTTCCAAATTAATTTCCAGTACATTCTCCAAAAGTTTCATCTGGCAAGCAATAGAAATTTCCAACCTTTTAATATGTACAAACACAGTAAATTGGCCATATAGAAAGAGGAATTCTCATAAGCCCTTGTAGTGACTGGAACAGACCTGCACTATTATCTTCCCTTCACAAGCCTTGAAACATAAAGGAAGCACATGCACTCTCTGCAGGAATTTTGTCTCACTCCAGTTTATTAATACTCCCATTAGTGGGTCCAACTTCTACATATGCTTAGACAGAAAACCAGAGTTTTGTACTTTGTTCTCTCTGTTTTTGTTTTGTGTTTTTTTGTTTTTTTTTGGTTTGTTTGTTTGGTTGGTTGGTTTAGCCCGCTTGTATGCTTAAGGAAAATTCACATTTAACTTATACCTAGTAGAATGTTTTGTGTGCAAGTGAAAAAAATGCTGTACTGAAAAGACATGCAAGACAGGAAATTCATGTTGAAAAACACACACAAGTGGAATGTCCACTAATTAATTCCTGCCACGGTGGAAAGTATCTGTTGAAATAACAGAGGCTTGTAACCCTGTTAGACAGAGATAAACTGACTATCTGAAGCATCGTTTTGCCTCTGCACTAGGCTCAACCAACATCATCTGTAATTGCAGTTTTCCGTTTTATATGGATCCACTTTTACAAGCTTGTGCATGCAATGGAGTTAACAGCAAGTGCATGTGTTGAAAATCTCTTCAGGATACTCTAAGCTTCTTTTCCCAACCTGTACACGTTTTCAGCTGTTCAGCACTTATCAGCTGATAGTTTGCCACACACCAGAGCAAGAGAGGGGAAAATGAGAAACCTCTTCCCCCTACTCCTCAACTACCCACTCCCCACAACCTTCCCCCTCCCCCAGTGGATATTTTTTCAGTAAATTCTTTTTTTCTGGTCTCAGGTAATTTTTCTCTAAGCAAGAAAAACTTATCTGTTTCACAGATTGGTATTTTGTATGAAAAATCACACTATGAATCTTAAGAGGTATTTTCTGGAGAAGACAAAAATGTTACTTTTAGAAAGAGAATCTCCTCTATGCTTAATCATTATTTGATGAAAGGAACAATCTTACCAACTGCAGACAAGATCACCTAGATTATGCAAGGAAAACTAGAAATGAGCTTTTGTGTGTGGTGCAGGCTAGCTAGGAAGAACACTGAAAGGACTGCTGCTGCCACTGTGTCCAGGTCCTGAAGAACTTCACATAAACACACTGCACAGACTGACTTTTGTTGGAATTGCCTTATGGCCATATGTTTTTGCTGTTCTCTTTGCTGGTCCTAGGTAGAATGTGGAAATAAGATTATCTTATTAAAATGGATTTATTTTTATTTCTCATTGTATGCATGAGAATCTTTAACAAATATTTAACAGCAAATGAAATATCAAGTATATTAGATTAAGTTCTAGGCTGTCTTGTAGGTGTATATAAGCATTTTTGTTTTGTAATATGAATAAATAATAAGACCACAGCAAAGATATCCAAACTCGATCAAGATAAATTGCAATGAAGAACCTTTAAGTTTTTGAACTTCATCTCATTTCCAAGGTGTTAGTGATTATTGCCACTTATCAGTAATTTATGGTGGCACTGATTCATCTCACTGAAGTCTAGCTTTTCAGAAGAAAAGATTAATTGAGAGAGACAGGAAAATGGATCCATATCCTCAGTCATGGGTCTTAGGATACCACATTGCTGTATAATACCATGTAGCCAACAAAAATGGAGCATATGTGAATGTGAGTACGTCAGCAATAAATTAGTCAATATTATTCTTTTAAAATAATGTTTTGTACAACTTCATATAGATTTATGAAAGAGGTTCCTAGTATGGCAGTAAATAAACAAATAAACCTTTTTTCTTTTTTTTTCCCAAGATACTCTTCTATGCTTCTATAAATAAAATAAAATTAAAATAAATAAAAAAATAATAAAGTCATATTCTCCTAAAGTTCATTAAGAGAGGTATCTTCTAGTTTTGAATTTGGAGGAATGTGTAAGGATACAATGTAGCTTTAGTACTTCTATTCAAGGCATCAGAAAAAAAAAACTTTTTCTCAAGAAACATCAACATTGAACTTCATAGGTTGGTAAAAATAAATTACACAGGTACGTAGTTGTAATCCATGACTTTACTGTACATTTAAGAATGCTGTGTTAAAATAGGGTACAATTACATATTTTTGTTATGACTCATAAACAGGGAACATACTATATGTTGTATTTGGACCTGCTTCCATCAGAATCTGCTTTAAAAAATGAGTAGGGAAAATTATTATTTTCTTATGGAAATTTTGGTAATCTCTCACAGAGAGATTCAGCAAGAGATCATATACATTCAACACATATTCTCATGGTAGAGAATCAGTTGAGAATCTAACTTTTTGAAATAGCACCTGGTGTCTTTGGAATTTAGCCTTATTTAAGCTTTCCCATCCTTAATATTTCCCTCAATTCTCTCTCTCTCTTTTTTTTTTTTTTTTTTTTCCAGATTCAATGGAATGAGAGAAGCGCCACAACCAAAGGCTTAAGAGATTGTGCACAAAGCTAAAATATTCCTTGAACATCCTACCCTTTCTTCTATTTGGTCTTGGTCATGTTGAGATTCAGCCGGCTCACAGTCCCTTAGATATACTTTTCTGAGAAAGCTATTTAAACTTAATCACAGCTAAAATTTGTTGGAGACTCAAATGTGTGCAAGACATAAACTTAACTCTTCATCATAATGATGCTATCAAAAACTCCATGAGCAAGATATATGGTGCTGTCATCCAAAAAGTGGGCGGGCCTGACTCAATACTTTCATGCTCATTGAATTTATTAAGTTTCAGTGCACTCAGTATAAACTTTAGGAATTTGTCTATCAAACCAATTTTTGGAATGAGAGACTAGCCCTAGTGTTTAGCTCTCCTCCCTGTTCCACCCTATTCCACTGTTAGCTTTGCACCAGTATGATATAGAATCACAGAACCATAGAATCATCAAGTTATGAAGACCTTCAAGATCACCAACTCCAACCATCAAGCTGACCTACCAAGTCCTATCACTAAACCATGTCCCGTAGTGCCATGTCCACATGTCTTAAGTAGCTCTAGGGATGGGGACTCCACTTCCTTGGGCAGCCCGTTCCGATGCTTGACCACTTTTTCTGTGAAGAAATTGTTCCTAATGTCCAATCTAAGCCTCCGCTTCTCTCCGCCCTGCCCCCTGCCCCCCCCGTGACGGGGATTCCGTGGTGCAATTTGAGACTGGTCACCTGAGAAAAGGGACTGACATCCTCCTCCTTGCAACCTCTTTTCAGGTACTCATAGACAGCAATGAGGCTTCCCCTCAGAATCCTCTTCTCTAGACCAAACAACCCCAAATCTCTTAGTCACGCCTAAGTCTATATAATCCCTTCACCAGTTTCATTGCTGTTCTCTGCACATGCTCAAGCAACTCAATATACTTCCTGTAGTGAGATCCCCAAATTGGACACAATATTTGAGGTTTGGTCTCAGCAGTGCCACATACAAGGGGACAATCACTTCCCTAGTCCTTCTGGCCACACTATTTCTGATGCAGACCAGGATGCTATTAGTTTTTTTGGCTGGCCCATGGTCAGCCGGCTGTTGACCAGCACCCCTAGGTCCTTTTCAGCTGGGCAAATTTCCAGCCACTCTTCACCAAACCAAAACTGATGCCTGCGGTTGTTATGACCCAAGTGAAAGGACCCAGCACAAACCCTTGTTGAACGTCATGTGATTGGACTCTGTCCATCTATCCAGACTATTCAGATAGGCTGCAGAGCCTTTCTACTCTCAAGTGGATCAACAATCCAGTCTAACTTGGTATCACCTGCAAATTTATTGAGGGTGCACTTGATTCCCTCATCTAGGTCATTGATAAAAACATTAAAAAAAACTGGACCCAGCCCTGGAGAATGCCACTGATGACCAGCTGCCAACTGGATTGAACTCCATTCACTATAATTTTTTGAGCACAGCCATCCAGCCAATTCTCTGCCCAGTGAACTGTACACCTATCCAAGCCACAAGCAGCCAGGTAAATACTGTGAGAAATTATGACAAATGCTTTAGTAAAATCCAAGCTAAAGAACATCCACAGCCTTTCCCTTATCTGCTTAGCAGGTCACCTTTTCATAGAAGGATGTTGAGTAAGTCAGGCAGGACCTGCCTTTCATAAACACTTGCTAGTTTCTTCTGTTCACTTGATTATCACTTGTGTGTTGCGTGGCATGCAAGATGATCTGTACCACAGCTTTCCCTGGTACTGAGGTCAGACTCACTGGCTTGTAATTCTCATCCTTCTTCCTGCCGTTCTTGTAGATTGGGGTCACAATTGTTAACCTCCAGTCAACTGGGACCGCCCCACTTGGCCAGGACTGCTGCTAGATTGAACACTAAAAGATAAATATATACTCAAGGATAAAGGTGTAGAAGAGGAAACAAGTGATTTAAAGCTAAGAATATGAGATCGCATCAGATCTCCAGCAAGTAGATTGTTGACCTTTTAATTTATTTTCATTTTTTTTTTGACTGGTAGCTTCAGCAACATGAGCCTTCTCCTCAACTGACCAAACTGGTGTAAATGGTGACAGGGGAACAATTGCTTAAGTAGTTGTTCTTCAGTAAATTTAGCAGTTAGAGTAGATCCCAGTCTGAACGTCACCGAACTATATAGTGTAACAATGTTCTATGGTATTTTGTCGGAATGTAGCTTGAAAGAGACATGAAATAAACTTCTGCTTTGTCAACAACAGGAAGGCATCAGATATATCTAGTTTTGGATAAGTCTTGCAAAAAGATGTAGAGAAAAACAAGGAAAAGAAAGAAAAAAAAAAACTAGAAAGATTAAAATACAAAAGGTGAAAGATGAAGGAGAAGAGGAAGCACTTAATAACTTTTAAATACATAAACTTTAAGGAAGGTAGATGGAACAATATGCCCATTTCAACACATGGGATGAACTGCAGCAGAGAAAATCTGTTTACATATTAGGATACTTTCTTACCCTAAGGAGGCAATGTGTGCCTTGGAGAGCTCAAGAAACCAAGAAATGTCCACAGTTGTAGGGGTCCTAGACATTAACTTAAATAAACTGCTTTCTGAAGGGACAAAAGTATATATGTTTCTAGACAAAATGGAGACATGGACTGGGAGACCCCAAAAAACACATTTTCTGGATACTATATGGATACTTTTTTTTTTTTTTTTTTCCCTTTCTGTCTAGTGTAAGACTCTCAATTATCTTCCTATGTCAGTTTCAAAAGGAAGCAAACTGTCAGTTTGAAGGAACACATATTGTTACCCAGGTAGCCATCGTATAACTGAATGCTTGGCAGACTTTAGGACAATAGCTTGAATGTTTTGGCTGTGCACGTAATAAATCAGAAAAGGTGAAACAAGCAAACAAAAAAAAAAAAACTGACAAGAAAAAGAATAATTTGCAGCAGAAGGATGGGGAGGAGTATTAAATACATTACTAGCTGGGGATGTTTAAAACAAACTGTAATAAATATAAGAACACAGATTTAAGCTCAAAACAAACACTTGGTTTAAATATATTTCACTTTTATAGATTTTGCACATTCTGATAAGGTGAAAAAGCAGAAATCTTCTTTAGGTCAAGGTCTGTCTTAAGTTTGTGACATTCTGTTAAGACTAATCTTTTTACTTTTTATAATGACAAACAATAGTGGCTTAACTAGCGATGAGCAAGAAAATCACTGGGCATACCAAAAACCTGCATCATGCTGACCTTTGTTAAATTGGCACTTCCAGAGACATTACTTCCCTCACAGAGTAAAAGAATGCTGGCAGTACTCTATTTACTTTAAGCCAGCATATACTGTTTCTTTCAAATGTACTTCAAATACATATGTTCTTTGTGGAAAATAGTTAGACATCCAACACTGCTGTTTGTATTCAGTGATAGAAAAGTCAAGCAGAAAATCTGACTTACAGTCTGGTTGATGTACTGCTGCTTCAGTCTTTTTATAGCATCATATTGTATAAAGAGAATTTTTATTATATTTGTTGTTGCTAGCCAAAGACATTATTATTATTATTATTAATAATATAATTAGTTTCCCTCAGTAGGCTCAAGATGGCTACAAATATTCTGCAGAGTAAAAGCTCAAGGATAGTCCTTCTAGGAGGGTGACTGTGGCTGCTTCCAGTCCTTCACGGAAGTAGAACAATCAGATATAAAGAGTGGCAAATATAAATGAAAGAGTTCAACAAAAAGTTAAACAGCAAGAACAAAAAAGTTTTGGCAGGGAAGAGGTTGGTCTTGATCAACATGGCTAAAAAATTGTGAGCATTACATTTTCTGTCACATCGATGAAATTAGTGATATTTCAGATCTCATTTTGACACTACCAGACCTCCAAATGTATTTTAACTGTTTGGAAGTACTTTCTAGGTGTTCTGATTCTGTCCCTATGTGCAATTCACTACCGAATATTCTCCCCTGTAGCAAGACAGTTAAAGAAAACTTGCAAACAACACTGACAGGCCCATCAAATGCAGAGTATATTAATTTCCATTGTCAGTGTTATTTAAGGATGAAGCAGTCTATCATAAATGGAGCTTACATATGGTATCCACAGGATTCTTGATATTTTCAGAAATATCTTTGTATGAAACACTTTGTACTGGAGAACAGAAATGGAAAAAATGTGTATATTGTCGCAAAAAAAGTCTTTGATTACTATGTTAGAGTTCACATGCTGTTAATGCCTCTGAAACAGATGCACTGCTGCAAATATAATAGTTCTATCAGAACCATGACATTCCCTGGACTCTTAAACCTGGAAATCCTTCCTCTAGGAAAGTGTGTTCTTTGTGCCAGAGCACAAGACATGTGCTCTGAAAAACAATGCTGACTTTTTCTGAAGCAGATTATCTTCACAAATGCCAGGAATGGAAGAATAGCCTGAAGATAGAAAGGCAAGATTGCTCTTAAACCAAAATGAACATCTGCGCCTTGAGAAATAAATTCTTCATTGTTACCTGTTTATTGTATCTCTCTTTTTCAATATATGAATAGTGAGTATTATGATCATAAAAACACCTTAGCAACATTCTTGCTTTAAAAAATATTCATAAATCTTGGGGCATATTTAAATCCTATTTCTTCATCATAAATAATATGACATACATTATTGAAAAGTAATCTTTTTATATAGCATTGGTGCATGTTGTTTTTTATGTCTGTAAGAGCACAGACTTCCTATGAAAGACCAAGAAACACATGTAGATGACCAGATATGTATACACAGGCGTAAAAGAACTGGAATGTGGGATTGTCTTTACCCTGGCACGCCTGTTCATACAGTGGTGAAGAACAGCCTTGGCTATTGCCAGTGAATAGCATGAAATAGGGAGAAAAGCCCTATTTCATCTCCCAAAATGGATCACACTTTGGGAAGTTTAGAAAAATAGAATATGCTGCATAATTTCAAAGTAACATCTGGCAATGTCACTGACTCTTAGCTCTTTCTGCACAGAGACTGAAGGGCTTATGGACTATACAAAGCAAGTCTGTGTAAACAAAATATCCACTTTCATAAAGCTTCTATGCAGTACATGTTGAGACGAACCATATAAGGAAAAGGAAGGCTTTGGATATTGGTATGTAAATGTTTATATCCACATTGCAATTTTCCTTTTAAGATTTCAACATTCAGACCAAGAGTTAGGGAACAAATATCTTCCAAAAAATTGCAACATAACCAAGAGCAACCTGGAAATACTACAGCTGAATTTGTCTTAAAAATATGTCTAAACTTAAAACTATTTACAGGAGAAAAAAAATAAAATGGGTGATTACATTTCATTTGTAGGAAAAAATGTAGCAGGAATATACAGACAGAATATTTTGGTATTCATCCACAATTTTTACTGCAGGATTTAAATGTTTCATCTGAAAGTAGTTGTAGTAACATCTGATTCTTCAGAGATAGGGCTCAGAAAAGACAAGATATTATTCAGATAAGACAAAGTTTTTGTCAAAGGGATAAAAGTTTAAGTTCATTCCTTAAATTGGGAAATCATGTTACTTTTTGGAATAACGCAAAATAATTTTAAAAAATTATAAAGATATTTTCTGTTCAACATATTTTATCAGTAACTAATCTGTTAGTATTAACAGATGCACCATAAATTTTGTTAATTCTCATGTTCATGCTGAGTCAGAGACTATTATACTAAAAGTAGGATTCCCATTGACGTCAGTGGGAATGGGTCTTATCACTGCATGCATTCATGATGGGAATCATCATAGCATAACTGTCAGATGATCACATTTCCTTTACACTTTTGTTCTTAAACAACTGAATTATTAGGATGAAAGGATCATAGAATAATTCAAATGGAAAAGGGAGGTCTCTATTCCAGACCATTCAAAGTGGCTTCAGCCACGATATCAGTCCAGGTTTCTCAGGGTTTAATCCTGAGAAACAAACAAAATCTTTAAAATCTCACTGTAAAAAGTTGTATTTGCATCTCAGATGCAAGGTTCTTAGTCCAGAACAGAATATTCTGTAGGTTCCAAGGGAGTTCAGATCCAGTCTTTCAGACAGCTGGTTTGTGTTAAGAAACCTAGTCAAAGTCAACAGCTGAAAAAGACTGAAACCAGTCCCTCACACACATTCATTTCCATGCTATAGGAAAAGGAAGGAAGGAAGGAAGGAAGGAAGGAAGGAAGGAAGGAAGGAAG
>NC_048895.1:86170040-86344360 GCF_011077185.1 Oxyura jamaicensis
AGGAAGGAAGGAAGGAAGGAAGGAAGGAAGGAAGGAAGGAAGGAAGGTTCATTCTGGACTTTTCCTCTATCTTCTCTCTGTTTTAATGGTGTGATCTCTGTTCTCTAGTAGTTTATGTCAAATGAACAAATATACACTGACCTGCATACTGGTGAGTCTGTCTTCACCATATCAGCCAAGTCAGTGTTTGCTACCTACTGACTTCTGTCTCAGCATCAACATGCAATAACTTTTATTATCACCTGCAGTTGACTAGGAGTGTCTGATCCTTGCTGTTGGAAATCACCTAGACCAGGAAGCTATAGCATTTTAATAGGTTTCCTTCCTTTATTAGAATCACAGGTGCTAAAGTTACAAAATATAAACTTTCAATATATGTATAGTGAAGCAAATCCAACTAAAATGAAAATGTCTAAGAAAAGGTGAAGGATGTTAAAGCTCCAGGAAGCAGTTCCATGGAATACAAATTGCCTGTTCCTCTCAGCAAGGACTTTTGATCATAGTTCAGATGCTATCATTGTGAACTTCATCATTCTGCAACAGACAAAGCAGAAGGAAATACAATTACATTATTTTCTGTGAATCAAGCCTTCTACTGTTGACCAAATTAGGTTGGTGTCATTTATTCCAATTTATCATGTTGTTGAAGGAGCAGGTATGATCTACAAAGTTTTCATACCCACCTCAGGCCATCTAGATGAAGTTGAAAAACATGTTGTGCAGCACTTTTTCAATGCTTGTGATAAAGTAACTAAGGTGTCCCTATTTTTTTTCTCTTCAGATCTTCATTTCAGATACCTATAAACTTAGTGATCTTCCTGATGAAACATTAAAATTAATATTAGGTTATGAATGTCATTTTCTCTTACAATGAGGTTGATTTATATTCTGAAATTTTGCAAAATTTTTGTTTTTAATATTGTCCTAAAAAAATCCATGGATTTTTTTCTGAGTTCATCCAGCAAATTTATGCATTTAAAATTTTATTAAAATAAATTTATCATAACAGATTCTCAACATATGAAACTTTGTTGAGAAATATTATTTTTTAAAAAATTATAACATAGATCTATTATTCATAGGATCATTTTCCAGTTCTAAAAAATATTTGTTCAATGGCGAGTTCAAGTTTTCTTAACTTTTCTCTATTTTTGTTCATTTTTCATGAACATTGATTTTTTGGGCAATAAGTATTTGCTATTTTATGTCTCCATACTCAGAGTATTTTGTTGCTGAGTGTGAGTTTTCCTTAATAACAAGTATCTCTTTAAAATAATTAATTTTAGTTTCAAACATGTATTTATTTCACATTTGAGGTTTAATTTCTATAGCACAAAATAAACAATGTTATCAGTTTACAATTTAAGATGAAAACAAAATAATGGGAAAAAAAAACACACAGGTAAAGATAAAGACTTTATGTAAATGCTGTTGTTTTTTTAAGATAGAGAGAGCAAAAAGATTTAATTTCATTTACAGAACCAGGTAGATACAACAATGGTAGAATCTACTTGAATGTAAACCACCAGTGACCACAAAGGTATATGCTGCAAGATATGTAAGTGCTTCTAGCATAATATTCTACAAACAGATCTCAGTTCTCAAGTTCATTGTCTACATTTAAGTTTCCTCACTAGATTTCTGTAGACAAAGGTGAGAGATAGGCACATCAGAAGGAAATCTCTCTGAGGAGAAGGTAAATTACTTTTTGGCAGTCCGTACTGGATGTTGTTTAGTGAAGTCATCTTGGAGTAGATAGAAAAAAAAAAAAAAAAAAAAAAAAAAAAAAAAAAAAAAGTAGACTTGAGTATATTTATCCAACAGTGCTAGGAAAAAAATGTATAAAAATATATTTTTTCAGGTACTTTAAAACTGCCAGGTTTGACTAGACATTCAAAAAGCAATAGGGTTTGCATTCTTCAAGATAATTATTAAGGTATTGGCTGTAGTGTTCATCCTGTCAGCTCTCTCTTGGAGAAGCAATCTAGGCTTGGGCAAATAACATTTTGTCTGCAGGAGTGATTTTGAGGACAGATTGTCCCTTGGACTGTTGTTACTGAAACACTTGTCTACTTTCCAATTATCATAGAAGCGACAGTCTGGAAATGTCTCCAGAGAGTTTTTGAACCCATGATCAGAACTTTCATTCCTGGCTGAGCTATATGCCACCATAATACTCAGAGAAAGACATCCAAATGCATAAGTAGTTTAGAACTGCTTTAAATTTACTTGGTGTTGTGGTTTAACCCAGCCAGCAGCTAAACATCACACAGCCGTTCGCTCACCCTCCCTGCTCCCTCTCTGGGATGGGGAAGAGAAATGGGAAAGTGAAGCCTGTGGGTTGAGACAAAGACAGCTTATTAAGATAGAGAATAATAATAATAATAATAGTGTGTACAAAACAAGTGATGCACTATGCACTTGCTCACCACCTGCTGACCAATGCCCAGCCCAACCCTGAGCAGCCAGCCCCCCACCCCGGCTAGCCACCCCTATCTATTGTTTAGCATGACGTATGGAATACCCCTTTGGCCAGTTTGGGTCAGCTGCCCTGGGTCTGTCCCCTTCCAGCTCTTGCTGCACCCCAGCCTGCCTGCTGGCAGGACAGAGCAAAAAGCTGAAAAGTCCTTTGCTTAGTGTAAGCATTGCTCTGCAACAATTAAAACATCAGCATGTTATCAGCACTCTTATCATAATCCAAAACATAGCACCCTACCAGCTACTAGGAGGAAAAATAACTCCTAACCACCTGGTTTCCTAACTGAAACCAAGACACTTGGCATTAAAGTTGTGGCTCTCATCACAGTTAGAGATGTGTAAAGTGGGCTAAAATGTACCTTTTTGTTTCAAATTCAAATTAAATATCTACTTAGCAAGCAAATCTTGTGATTGCAATTTACTTTTCTTAGCAGTTAATTGTGGATGTGAACACAGCATCAGTGGCTTTTCTTAACAATTGTCAGTTCAGGAAATTCCAGAGCTGCAAGGCAAGGTCTGCAAAATGAAGATGCCTTTTGGCTTACCTTTCTGCTCCCTACTAATTTATCTTATCTTACTTCATGAACAAGTGCTATTGCCAATAAAAAGCTTCACAATCTGTCTTTTGATTTATATGAAGTTCTGACAGAATTTCTCTTGGAAAGATGCCTGTCTTTTGACGTCAGAGCTTTTAATACATTTGCTTTTCATCTGGTGGTTGGGTTAAGCAAGCTGCCATCTGCTGATGCCTGTGCTTCCCCCCATCACATTTCTTGCATACTTGATTCCAGTGACACAGACTTGAGGGTTCCTCTCTCAAAGGAATGGCATTTACTTCAGAACGTGGGAAATTTAATTAAAGGATACAAATATGGTCTTTCCAAATCAGCTGTTTTTAAAAAATGGTAAATGTTTCTGGGAAATGTTTAGACACCATCTTTTGAACACTAATATGGTTCCACTGAGTCCTCTTATCTTCCAGAATCACTCCATTGCTTTGGACTATGTAGCTGTATTCTTATGAGAAGCAGGATTCACACTCTCTACTTTAATTATATAAGGCATTTAATAAAACACCTGTAAAATGAGGTGAAGAGGCCTACTGCTTTCCATTGATTCAATGGGTAGCTAAATGTGTGCCTCTTGTACTTAGAGTTGTAATCAGATTATGAGGCCTAAGACAGTCCATTTCAGTCCTTTCCTTGAATCTCACGTTATATGTGTCTGAGATGGTCCAGCTTCCTGTGTTAAAAGTATTAATCAAAATGGCATACTCTGTATAAAGGCATTATACATAGTGGTTAGATTTATTTTCCTCAAGTATGTAAAATACCCAACTCAAAGCAGCTCATGTGGCAAATGGACAGATTTACCATGCTGAAATATATCCAGAGTTGAATGAAGTTACACTCACAAAACTAAATCAAGCCTGTGTGATTCTTACCATCACGTTTGTAACATTTTATGTGTAGTGTCAGATTTTTAGAAAAAAATGCCAATAATAATTTTAGCATTGCACTACATCTCATCACTGTGCTACAGTGTCTTGTAGAGGCTTTACTTCATAAACCTGTGCCACTATCTTGTTTGACAGCCTGTTTTTAATTCTTAAAATTAAAATTCTTAAAATTCTTAAAACTTCGTATACTTGATCTCCTTCAATGGAACATGGAGTTCTCATAGCACCAAGTACACAATAAAAGGCACAGTCTGGTTAATATAAAAAGAATGGGAAACATCAGATTTGAATGGCCATTTCTTTGGGGCCAAATCACCACAGGTGAGAATTAAAGAAATGAAGAGATTTCAGGGCTTACTACTTCCAGTCTCTTTCTCTGAGGTGGTGTCAAATATGGCCATACCTGTCCTGACATGCTCACTCTGAAAAATGTGTGCAGAAGAAAATTTCACTTATTCTGTGATCCACTTACTTGTCTGTTCACTGAATCTGAGGATAATATTGATCAAACTATTTAAATTGTCTGTACTCTACAAAGTACAGCCCTTTCTGTGATATGTATCTGTACTGTCATCAGTGCCACACAAAAAAAAAGAAATTTACTTTTCATTCTAATTTGAGGATAATGCATGTAGTTTGGCTTGCAAATTGACATCCATCTATGTATATGAACCTGGATTTGACATGTCAAAAATGTGCTCCTACCTACTCCGCCACAAAACAAAAAGAAAAATACATAACTCTGTCACACGTGAAACAAAGAGATGTATATATTAGTACCTTCAGGATGGGTGTGGCCACAATCAGAATATCATTTTTGGTTTTAGAGACTTGGATTTGACACAAAGCTGTGTGGCATGGTTGACATGGAAGGGATGCCATCACGCCAAGAGGGACCTTGACATTCTTGAGCGGTGGGCCTGTGCAAAGCTTATGAAGGGGGGGGGGGGGAGGGGGGTGCGGATTATATGATCTTTATGATCCCTTCAATGCTTCAGAAACCATTCTGTGATTCTGTGATTTCAGAGGAGATGCATAGGTATGAAAAGAATAAAAAGAAATCCAGAAAAAAAAGGATAGAGATTTTTTGAAAATTCATGCATAAATTCATACATAAGTTTGGAGGAGCCATTGAATACTAGCTCCTTTGAAAGATTACAAAATATTTGACATTTCTAAGACCTCTTTAAAAAAATTGTCAAATACTTTTCCCTAGTTGCCCCAAGTATTTGCTATGACCACATTGGAAAATAATCTGTGTGAATTTGTGCAGGTATAAAAACTTCCCCATATGTGCTTCTAGGATCTCATCGTTCTTTGGATGAAGTCTTTTATGTTTTAAGGCTGAGGAAGTGTTGTAAGGGATTTATTGCTTTTAAAAATGGAAATAATCTTTATAAATAAATAAATAAATAAAAGTTTTAAAAGGGCAAGATTTAAGTAGATCTGATTTCTCAGTGTTATGACTTTTTTTTCTCCCCACAAAATTATTTTTCAAAGATCTTAATATTTCAATTCTAATGATCTGAATAAATAGCAATGAGCACAGCGGGGGTCACATTTTGCTATTTGTATTTGTCATTGGAAAATTAGAGAGAAGAAAACAATGCAGAGTTAACAATTTATTGGGAAACTGATGTTGAACACAACACATTAGAAAAAACAAATGCCTTTTTGATATTTTGACACTATTTCATGTATATAGGAAAAACCAGCACAGGTTGTAGTAGGAGTGTCAGCTATAAGTTGTGGTACTTTTAAGATGAAGAATTATACAAGTGGACTAACAGAAAGTTACCTTTGCAGTTTAAAAATATATTTATGTGTCTATAAAAGTAGCAAAACAGGCTTGAATGTTCTAAATATCCTCAATGTTCATAAAGTAGTTAGGTCTTTTGTCACCCTTTCATTGACAATTCATGAATTCATGAGTCAGCCTACTTTTTCTAAAAATATCTAGTTTGGAATTCTACAAGATTGTGACTTAACATTCCTTAAAGTACTTGCAGGAATTTGTTTGCTTCATTTGTGTTGGTGTGTCAATAAAACAAGGTGACATTCAGCTGTGCTAAATTCAGCAGTGATACTTGTAGTGTTTTAAAAGCCCATAGTTGCTAAATGAATAGCATCACTATGCTATTACCTTTTGTAATGTTGTATGTAAAATAAAGATAGAAGTCAGTTAAACCCGGAAAAAAAAAAAAAAAAAAAACCTTCAGTAGGCATCTAAGATATGTTTGTATCACTGATAGAAGTCTAAAGTGTTCCTTGAATTTGTTATAAGTATTGGAACTTCAGATGCTGCAGCTTATTTTGATCATCATTTAATGTCCAAAAACGTCCATCTGTATGTTCCAATAATAGGTTTTAAAGTATGCTAAAAGATACATTACTGCCATTAGAGTAATTTAGAATCCATGTAGACTTGTTTTCAACTATCCTTTTTCAAGTTTTGAAAGCAATATAGTAAATATATATCACTTTTTCTGCTGTTGCTCCAAAACCTCAGAAGCTAATAATTTTGAGTTTCTGTCTGTGTCTCTGTACAAAAGACTTTTGGCATGTGGTCAGCCTGATTTCTTAATATGCATATTTTCAGAACCCAAATCTGGCACAGAAAATTGTGTTCTAGGGTTCATTTGATTGTACTGCCCAAGCCACTATCAAATGACACTAAAGGACTAAAACTGAACCATTCATTTGTGCCTGCAATGAGAAAGGACAGTCCTGGAGATGAAGAGGTCACTGCTTTCCTTTAAAGATTGGGTAAATAAAGAACCATCTTTCTTCTTGCACTCCCTCTCTTAATGTGCTTCTCTGAAGGGCAACCCCTTCTCTGGTATTCTTTCTGGGAGCTCTGAGGATGTTTGAGGAACAACCATCACAGGCAGAGGAGGCAGGTCTGGAAACCTCATTAGCTCATGAGGGTCCAGTTTACATATCGACCAAAAAAAAAAACAAAAAAACGGGAGATTAAGCGCAGGCAGTGCTTCCACTCTGCTGCTGCTTCATGTGGAAAATATCAGTTTATTTTCTGAAAGAAGAATTAAAAAGTTGGTAGTTGAAATACTGTTAAATGATCAGTAATAGGAGTTGATTAAATAAGGCAATTTGGAATGGTGATTTTCTCTTTTCTCATGCTCATTGTCGTGAACAATTTCTCCATGCAGAAAATAGTTTGTAATTAAAGTTGACGGACAATATCAAACTGGCCACACTTTCTCTGTCAGTTAATGAGTTCTGGGGTTCTTTGACAGAGTTGGCACTAATGCTAACCAAGAGACTAAAGAAAAGACATTATCCATGTTCAGGCCAGATGATCACTGCAGTGCACTTTTCCAGGAATAAGGTGTTGAGAAACAGCAAACCAGAATGCTTCTTTCCATGAGGCATCATTTGCTTCTTCTCTCAGAAGAATCACACAGGAAACAGATGTGGCTAAGGCAGCTCCCAGTTAATTGGCCAGCTCGCTGCAGGAGGTAGAAGTCTGAGGCTGCTGTGAGTTGCTGAGCATATCTGTATAAAGAAGCTAGCATGAAACTGTGGAGAAGCTGAAGGAGAAGCTTCTGCAGGACAGACTGCAGACAGTCCTGAACCAGCAGTGCTAAGGGCAGGATTGAATCACATGGATAAGACCTCAACTATAAGCTGAGGTCTTATAGTTGAAGACCCCATAAGATTCTTCCAGATGTGCTGGGGTTTCTGGAGTGGATACCATACCTTTCTGCACCTCCACAAGAGCACAACTGTGTGACGGACAAACATGTAGCCCACAGAAAGAAGTGTTCTGTCTCTGGCAGCAGGGTAACACACAAACTTGGGCACTGTCTCTGGTGCATCCCCGGCAGCTCCCAACATACAGTCACTGAATGAAGAATGATAGTTCTTGTCTTTGGCATCTATCGGCCTGTTATCCCCAAATCTACTCAACTAGTTTTTGAACTTTCTGAGACAGTCTGTCTCCATGATCTCTTATAGCTACAAATTCCATAAATTCACTGCCACTTCATAGAGGTGTGTTTTTATTTGTCTATTTTAACTTGATTTTCTCCTAAGACTTGTTATCACTGCTTCCCATCTGATATTTGTGGTACAAGACACTGGTCTTCAAGAAATCTCTCTAAGTATATCAGCCCAGGAAAGGTTATAGGTAAGATAAAGCTTATTTGAGTGATGATATTTCAGATTTGAGTAATCTGAAGTCTTCTTACTGCTACTTTGGAGGTGTCAACAGACCTCCAAAGCTGAGGATTCTGTCTTTTAAGGTAATCCTTGAATAGTTAAACATACCTTCCCCAGCTACAGCTGCTAAACTTTGTGCCATTTTCTTTTCTTCTCTTCCCACATATCCAACTCTTTCCATCTCCTTCCAGCTAACAAAGCACTTGCGAGGATTCAAAAGCTTGTCTTACAATTTAAACTACAAAACCAAAATCATGTTAACTAATATACTGAAATTGGGTGTTTGAAGGTGCTTGCTCACATGCTCTGTCCATAATCCATATATTTATGTGGTTTTTGTTTGTTTGTTTTTTTATTTTATCTTTTTGGAGGATTAGTTTTTCAAGGTAGAAATTTTTACATCCATTTGCCTAGTAACTTTCTGGGTCGTATTCTAGGCCCCAGTCATTTATGTACTGTGCATGAAAAATGAATTAAAAGGGAAAGTAGAAATGCTGTTGGTAAATTGATGTAGAGCACTCTTCAGAGATAAAATATATATCATTACTCTAACTGGATATAGGAATGTCTTCTGTTTTCTCAGAGGTGTGCAAACATGTCTATAATTCAAAGAGGTATGACTAACACATGTGGATATTTCTCTTTAAACCTGATCAAGATCTAAAGAGGCTAATGCTTGCACTTGATTTATGCATTGCACATCTTCATCTTCTTATTATGGTAATCTTTGTTGTCATACTGCAATGATTTAAATGTTAATCGCATTTAGTATCATCTGCACTATATATTATACCGCTTCATAATTTCCAGAAACTACTCTTCATATAAAGAATAGTAATAACCATTAAAGAAAGGGTGCAGACACTGATATATGCAGTCAAATGTGCTCACTTCCCCCAAACACACTCCCATGAGCAGAGAACACCAAAAACACGTGTTTTCTCCAGGGTGTAAAGCACAACTGTAATATTAATCTACTTTCATCATTTTTCTCAGGTCATCTGTCTTTCCATCCGTCTACAAGGTAGGAATGTACTTTTTTTTTTTTTTTAAAAAAAAAAAAAGAACAGGAGAAAGTAGTTTTCTGACACCTCTACAGTCCTTGCTGCCCATTGCTTTGGAAAATCTGAAGAGAGCTCTGCCTCAGATGAGGCTTTCTAAGCTATACAGTGACTACTGTGTGCCCTGTGACTAGACAAGCTTAGTCAAGAACAGATGGATCTTCAGCACAGTCAAGTACCTGTCTGGGAAGCTTAATGTCATTTCTGCAAAAAGATTTGATATTTTGAAAAGGCTTTTTTTGGGGGGGGGAGATGAAAAACCAAGACCACTGTTTCCACTTAGAGGAATATAACTATGTTTCTGAAACAGACTTTTCTCTCCAGCATCCCTGGCTCTGCAACAGCCTGCCACATGGGCTACAGAGGAGTGCTGGATCTTGTGAGCCAGGATGTTCATGCTTTTCAGAAACCTGCCACAGGGCAACCCACCTTGAGAGCTGTTGAAGCTCCAGCTCCAGTTGACAGCCCTGGAGACTGCTGGTCTGACTCTGCCTGACATGTGTCATAGGACCAGGGATCTGCAAAGGGGACTTTGTCACATCAGCCACCAGGAAGCTAGGGAGGCAAGTTGTCTCACTGTCAGGTATTTCAGGGAATCTGCATTCACATTTTGAAAAAGAGTCTGTCACAAAATTTCTTAATATATCTCCCTAAACTAATAATAATAATAATAATAATCTCCAGTTTTCATGCTGAGACAAGAAAGAGGTACATTTTTTATTATTATTATTATTAATCCAGTGTATCTTCAGTAATAAGGTATGACATAGTTACAGCTCCATGTTTCTAGGTAACTAGTTTCCTTTTGTCCTATCACTTGTTGCTTGGGAGAAGAGATTGACTGCCACTCTGCTACAATCTCCCTTGAGGTAGTTGTTGTTGTGGTTTTACCCTTGTGGGTAGCTGAACTCCACCACAACACCTCTCTTACTCCCCCTCCTCAAAAGAAGAGGTTGAGAAAAAAGTGTGATGGAAAGAAAAAAAAATGGCTCACAAATGAGATAAGGATAATTTTATTAAAGAGAAAAGAAAGAGGTAAAAACAAAACAAAACAAAAACAAACAAACAATAACAACAAAAAAACACTTCTTTCAATCCCTTCTTATGTGTCATGTGAATGACCATGGTGGCCTTGCCCTGGACCCTTCTGTTTGTCAATACCTTTCTTGTCCTGGGAAATCCAAACCTGGAGAATTCCAGATGTGGTCTGTTAAGGGCTGAATAGAGGGAAATGAATAAGTAATCATTTTCCCTATCTGCCAGCTATACTCTTGATAATGTAACTCAGTATGTTAGTCTTCCTTGGTGTAAAGGCACACTACTAATTCTTGATGTGTTGACTCCCAGAATCACTTTGTCCGCTTCTGAAAAGCTGTTTTATTATTATTATTATTATTATTTTTAGCAGATGGCCCCCAGCTTGCACTGCTGCATAGTGTTTTTCTGTCCCAGATGTAGGACTTTGCATTTGCTTCTATTTAACTACATGGAGTTCTTGTCTGCCTATTTCTCCAGCCTGCCCTTGAACTGAACAGCAGCCCTGCAGCCCTGGCTTCTTTCATGTTGACTGGTCCTCACAATGTAGTTTTGCCCACAGACTTGTAGAGGGTGTATTACTTCACTGCAGACACTGAACAGTATTGACCTCTGGGGAACACCATTTGTGTCTGTCTTGTGGTTAGACTTCATCTTGCAAAAACCTCTGTGCCTGTCAGTCAAGCACTCATATGCCAGACTGTAAGAAGTGCAACGTATTAGGGGTTATTTGCTCACTATTGTCATCTCTTCCTGGTTTGTCACTGATTCCTGTTCCTGAAGATTGTATCCACTCCTATGAACTAACCCTCCAGTTCAACTGACTCTTTCAAAACGTGCTTTTGAACACTTTCCATATCTGACCTTTAGTTTTCTTTTTCTATTAGCTGAAGCAAAACTCATCCATTTCTGAAAGTGCAGTATCTGCTACAATGAGATATCACAGGGCACATACACACACAACAGGAGAGTAGAGAAGAAAAATCTTCTGGCTGTTTGCAAACTCTCACAGTCTCTCAGAGGCTTGCATTTGCTCTGCCAATTTAAACACGAATGACAAACTGTAACAGAAAGCGTTATATTGTACTGTATTCTCAAATGCTAAGTACATATATGGATTTCATTAGGTTTTCATTAGTTCAGTGGAAAGCCCATCTGTGAACTCCAATGAACATGATGTAGTAATGTCCAAAAGAGAACATCTGGTAAACTCTAGAGCGAGTTCAAACAGAAATTAGTCTGAAATCAACTTAGAAAAAGAAAATCTAACATGGAGAAAAAGCACTTTTCCAATTCATGACTCAATAAAAAACAACCCTGTTCATTAACGTGCTCTCCATGTAATAGAAATTGTATAATTCAAAGGGAACTTGTTTACATTCATTAGGAATAAGCTCTGAGTATTTCATTTCAGTAATGTCCTCCATTATGCAAAACATGTTGCTTCACTTCACTGAGAACTTCATCATCCTTTTACATGAGAATTCAGTTATTTCCAACTTTTAAGGCACTTCTAACACTAATTTTACTGTATTACAGACATGCTCACAACAAAATTGTTTTAGGCTTCTATGAAGCATTTTATGACAATTTCAGTCAGCTTAGAGACTGCTGATTCTCTGTGATGGAGCATAAACTGGAGTGAGAAACTGTGGTTAAGAATAACCAGAACTGCTGAGCACTGAAGTGACAAATGCAGTGCTTAAACTAGATTTTTTTAATAACTTGTCTATTCTGTGATGGGGCCAAAGACCGAGGAGTAGCAGACACATGCCGATCATCCCCTCCAAACACCATTGTTCCCAGCATGAAATAACTTCTACTTGGTAGACTGCTGACAGCCTGAAACAGGAATTTATGATATTCATCAGGAAAACACTAGCCTCTCTCAGTTCTTGCAGTTAAGCATAATGTTCAGAAACTCAGCGTATGTAAAAGCTGAAGATAGATTACAATGTCAAAACATTTGGATTGTGTTTTTTCTTTTTCTCTTTGTTTTCCTCTATGAGCATAGACTGTTTGCTGGGAAGACATTTCTTGTAGAAAACAAGAGGCTTTAAAAATGCAAGGTTCATGCAAGCAGCAGAAGGTCAAAACACATATTTAACTTCTTTTCCATGGCTTACTCTGTGCCTTAAAATTTCAGGCTCAGCTAATACAGGAGAACTCAGAAATGTAAGATTTCTCTCACTCGTGTAGACAGTATAAAATCAGAACAATGCAACAGCAACATTCCTAGAAGTAATGATACCCATAAATCTTCAGGAAAGAATGAGGTTTTAAATTAGATACATTTATATGGTAATTTTTCCATGAAATTTCAAGATTACAACTGAAGAGAATGGTTCTTATATATTTACTTTATTTAAAATTACAAGAGCAGGTATTATCATAAAACCCAAATACGTTTCTCTCTATTTTTAGGTATACTGAAGGCCTAGAAAATGTCAAGATATTATTATTATTATTATTATTATTTTCTGGAAAAAACTATCCTGTGTATATGAACAAGTTGAATTAGATTTCAGGAACACTGGACTAACTAGTCAGGTGGTGTAAATTATTGAGATTTTAGTATACTTAAAGGATGTATGCTAACATCATCCGATAGTTTGTGAAATAATAATAATAAACATATGAACATTTTAAACTCTCTTTATAAGACACTATTTTTACATGAATTGTGTTTGTAGAAGAGGTTTCCTGTGTTTTTCCATTTTGTGCTTCATAATTAAAAAATCCCAATTGATGTTAAGTGCTTGAAAAATATTTTGATTTTCCTTAATCCTATAACAAAGAAAAGATACATTAGTGTTACAACCATTTAAAAAGTTTATTATATTTTTATCTTCTAGGGGAAGTACCAAAATGAGTAAGAAAGTGGATCATTTAATCCAGTAACTACTCTTTTACTCTTTTCCATCTGAAAAACTTGTGTTGAGGTTGTGTTCAGACACTTAACACAGGCATTGTGTAAAAAAAAATAAAAAAATAATAATAAAAAATGCTTCTTCCAAACTTTAAGAATAAAGAAAGGGTTAGGACATCCACAGTATGCACCATTCTAGTTGTTCTCAGTTATAGATGAATTAGTCTTTTTTCTTACCCTGTTACATTTTTGGTTTCCAGATTTCTTGTGACATAGATGCCTCAAATGCTCTTTTTCTTTTGCAAATTTTACATTTTCTCATCTTTGTAAAAAAATTTTGTTTCTTGTGAAAGAAGAAATTATGATTCCATTTGCCTTTTTCTTAGTTGCTGCTTGTATTTTTAATAAATACTAATTATTTTCTCTCTTTCCTTAGAACAGATACAATATTCCAATATTTTTGCTGGGTTGTCCTGAATTAGTCCTTCTATCCACATTCAGTCTTCCTATAAGGGAAGCATACCATTGTGCTTCCTCAGTTGCAGGAGAAGACTATATGGCCTTCAAAATACTCTGATATTCATCACTGAAATGCAGGGAGGACAGAAGCCCCTTCTATCTACTGCTGTACATGACCCGTTTGTACCATGCCTGTAGGATTAGAGCCCACATTGATGTTAATTCTGTAATATTACAAAATTGGATTAGCAAGTTGTATCTGAAGGCCCAATAAGTAAAGAGACTTCACTGTTTTGATGTTGCTGTTGCTGTTTGTTTGTTTGTTTAATCAGTTTTGAATATTGCAAAACACGTCAGTAAGAAGCACTGCTTCACAGTGAGTAAAAACTCTTCAATGTTTAACCCAATATTTCCATTTTATTGGCAGGTGAGAACTATATGGAATCCTTCCCAAAGGACATTAGCATTTCCAGACTTGGAGACAGCAGCCAATGGACTGAAAAGAGGAAGGCCCAGACCAGAACTGAGTCAGTGACTCAGAAGTCAGACGATTCATAGATTGAATTTGAATCTACCCACAAATATTAGACTAGCAAAGGAAATGTGGTTCCCCATGTCTATTTTATAAACATGCGAGTAAATAGGATTATATGAGGACAAGCATTTTCAGCGGGGAATTCTGAGATGCCTTTTTTTTGTTCTGGCAGCCCAACCACATGGGATGAGGCCAACTCATCCATGTGTTAATTAAGGAGGTGCATTACTTTCTTTTGTTCCTCTTCACTTTTCCTGTAAACTTTGTGACTATGCAGTCTGTTTTAAATAGCATAAATGTGTGCTTTTATGTGCTTTAGCCTTGGCTTATGTTAAAAAGGATTTTAAGGCAACTGGCAAAGCTTTAAGGCATGCCATTCCTTTAGGACAATGATCAAAAAAAGTAGTATTATAAAATGTTCTTGAGGTGACCATTTTAACAACTCAAATTACAAAGAGTAGCAAGGAGTATGCCCTGATGCACAGAGTTTCAGAGACTGTAACAGAAAGGTCTGAGAAAAAGAAGTGTCTCCCAGTTCTGGAAGTATCAATGCTGGAGTACTGAGACAACATAAAAGCCAAAGGGATGAAGCAACACATCAGATCCCAGAAACAATAACAAAAGTCAGGGAACTTTCCATTCTAGAGAGCTAATTTCCTCTTGAGTGTCTGACTTCCCATAATGCTGACAACAGTTGCTTTGTTTTTACAGTTTGAAACCATGTTATATGTAAAGATGGAGACATTCATTTTGTAGGCACAGGGGTAATTCCTGCTATTGATTGATTATGCAACACAGACAGACAGACGGTGGTTAGAAGTCTCTGGTAATATGAAAGAGGTCTACATAATCATGAGTGGCATGCAGAAGGTAAACTGCTAGCTCTTCCCACACAAGAACAAAGGGCCTACAAATGACACTAGTATTAGTCAGGGTCAAAACAAACAAGATGAGGTGGTTGTGAATCAAGAGCAGAGACCTCCATGAGAGAGAAAGCCCATAAATTTACAAAACTTGCATGATTTAAATGGAAATTTGGCAAGTGCTTGAAATAGCAATCTACTACAGTTACTAGATAGACCACATCAGGCTTTAAGGGATGATAAAAAATAATGGCTAGCAAAATACTTAAGGGAACTGTCATATGTGTTGGCTCTCTTCTTCCTTCATGCCTATGTTTAAGGCCACTGGTAGAGACAGTGTAAAACAGACCTTTAGTCTGTTCAGCCTTTCTCCTATTTCTTTTCAGCTACTAGTCACTCATCTACACCTTAGTTTTTAGATTCTTATAATTCTGTATTCCCATGATTCCTTCCAAACTGCTTTCAAAGACTTCTTCAATGAGGAATGTGTTCATGGTATTTTTCCATGTTGTCACTGTTCTGGGCAAGATGCAGATATGTAATTGAAAGAAGCAATGTATTGTGCTTTATGACCATGTGTCATCTGTTCGAACACTCCTTTCCCCACCTCCACTCCCCACTTTACTTTTATTTCCCCAAGGATCCTTTTTATTTATTTACTTTTTTTTTTTTTCCCAAGGATCATATCTCAATGAAAATGTAAAAAGAGAACATTCGTTTATCAAGATATGTCACTGTTCATCATATTTTTGACACTAACATCACAGCTCATTAAAATATCTAGGCAATCTCTTTGCCCTTTTATTTTTATTTTTATTTTTATTTTTTTTTTGTTGTTCTCAACAGATTTAGTTTCTCTTGGCTGTGCAAGTTGCTTGGAACATTAAATAATCATTTAGACTTTTTAATGAAGATTTATTAAGAAAGCTGAAGAGGTAAAAGTACTCTAAAGCAAGGAAGGGAAGAGGGAAATTGTTATAAAGAGGAAGAGAGAAAACAAAAAAGTAAAGTTGTCACCCACTGAAAAAGTGCACATTCCTTCAATGTGCACTGGATAAACGTTGCCTTGACTGGTAGCTTTCTGAAACAACTAATTCACAATAACCATTACATAATGGCTCCCTGTAAGGACACTAATTCATATATATATATAAAGTTTAATTCAGAATAATTGATTTGCTAAGACTAGAATCAGTTTAGCTGATTTAGCTTTAGCATGGAATAAAGCTATTTTTGTTCTGAAATAAAGTTTTCACATTGGAATTTGTCTGGAACTATTACACCATTGGAATACCTTCTTGGTATGAGTTTTGCTGCTCATTTCCTCCTGTCTAGATGAGGTTTCAACATGTTTCTTCTGCACAAGGACTGTTATCAAGGTCTGATTCCAATTTCATTTATATAGCATCATTTTATACCAGCACACACAAATAATGTTATTGGAGTCATTCCTGATTTTGTCTGGTATGAGATCAATATCAGGATTTTATGGTTGTTTGAATAGATGCTTTCTCTGTCTAACAGCCAAGATGCAAAAAAAAAATGTTTGGATCAAACTATAAATATTTTTTGTTTCTCATCCTTGCTGAAATGAAAATGAAGTAAAAATAGTTTAATGCAATGCAACATATTGCATTTGGCCTGAGATTAAACAGTTTATATATTTTAAGTAAAACAAAGAGAGGAGGATTCACAAAATAAAAATTCCTTTAACTGCTGCTATTTCATTCTCTCCCTTTTATTCAGAAGTTCAAGGTTAAACTTCTCTCATGCTTAGAAGAATAGGTCTAGCTACTACATTTTTAATCAATTTCAAGAAAATGGCTTAGCTACCAGTTTATATGCTATTATAAAAGGAAAAGTGATTTTGTTGTTGTTGTTGTTGTTGTTGTTGTTGTTTTTTTGTGATGTTTTTACACCCACTTTAAATAGCATTCAGCATTATACACAAAAACTCAGAATTATTTGATTAAATTCAGGTGTCTATATCTAAATATTCTCAGCTACCTTTAAATAAGTGCAAGAAATAGGAAAATAGAAGCTTTGAGGATGTGTTACTCCTTATCTTAAGATATAAATTAAGCATGACAACTTTCTCTGACCTTCAGGACCTAATTGTGCACCCACTCTTGTCCCAGCAAACTCTTTTACTGTATGTCAGACAACTTTTAATGTCACAGTACAGTTCTGTCTACACTGCCCTCTAAACGTCAGTTCTGTACCTGTATCGTACAGATCATATGGGGACTGTTAATCTTTAAAACCAGTGGATGTTGCACTGGGAAAATAATCACTTTTTTTTCAAACATCCCAAATGCCAAATTTATGTACCTACCATGCTCTTGGGTGAGGAATGACTTGCTATTTTCAAGTTAGACTTAAACCAAGGTAAACAAATGGGGCTGCATTTTTTTTTCTTTTGTATTATAGTTATTTTTTTCCAGCTAAAAATATAACAATGTCAAAGGGTAAATTCTGGTGTCTGAGTTTTAGAGTTTTACTCAAATATGCATTTGAAATCTATTGATTAAATGAAAGAAAAAAATCTGTACTAGTACCCAATCTAGCAGAGAAATCTAGTACAGCAAACACTTTATTACCCTACACAACTGTGTGAACAGAAAAATAAACTGATCAATAAATTCAGACTGTTTGTAATTTCTTCAAGAATGATTGAAGCCATAATCAGATTTTAAGAGATTCAACACTTGAAAAAGAGCTTTAACTCCATGCATAATATCTGAGATGCACTTGAAAAGAATTTGTGAGTCTATGTCTGCAACACTGAAAGAGCTGAACATATATACATGCAAAGGTCATGTGCATATCATGGAAAAAAATATATTTAATGGGTTTCAGAAACAAACACTGACATTTGTAAAAAGCTGAGAAAAAGCAGCTCTCCGCAAAAATGAGAAGCCCATTCTGACATGAAATTCATACTGTGATATATTACTAAGTCTGCTATCAGGGTCCAAATCAGTAAGTGCAAAGCTAGCCTACATAGTCTGCATTAGACTATGGTCACATATATGACTGCAGTGTCAATATATATGTTTCTTCCTTCAATTGCCTGGCAACAGGGGGAGGTCTACTGTGCAACACACTGCTGATTCCAAACGCAGTGTACATATTGTTAAGGAATTATCTAACTAAATACATTATAACATCTCCTCCCTCTGCCTCAGCTTGTATAAATCAATGCTAGAATAAGAATTTGGTATGAACCAAGTGAAAATTCAGAGTAAATGAAGTCCCCCCCCCCCCCCCCTTTTTTTTTTTTTTTTCCTAAGTTGATCCCTGTCTCTGTAGAGCAAGCAGTCTATTGCTGATGCCAGGAAAGAGAAGGAGGGTGAGAATTTTGCTGGAGAGGATTTGTGAGGTGTGGAGCTATTTTAATGTTGCTGGATGAAAAATCTGTTACTAAAATAAGAGTAGGGAATGAATCCACCTCCATCAAAGTGGAGGAATGTTGGCTTCAATTGATATAAATCCTCCAATAAAAATGCTACTTTTTCATAATTCTATGTTCACTCTCAACTTGGTCTCAATAAATTGCTGATATTTGATGAAAGTTTTGCCCTAAGTATTTCATTTTCATTATCAGTGTTTTGTTTTGGATATATAGACAGACGTTACAGTCTGAGAAAAAAAAAAAAAAAAAAAGTTATGGAGAAGAAGGATACATGTTATATGTCATGGAGTGTCACAGTTCAAGGGCATTCCAAGTGTGGAAACGTAATAAAATATTAATTAAAGGCTAAGACATAAACCAAATCTAAAATATCATAATACTGTGCAATGCACAGTTAATCAGAATGGTTAATTAAGAACTGAACATTTCATGATTTACTTTCATGTTCATCTTAAAAAAGCAATATGATAGTGTTTCCAGGAAGAACGTCTTCACTTTATTAGAACAACATGAAAAAAAAAAAAAAAAAAAAAAAAAGGGTAAATCTTGACTGAATTATTCCTTATGGGAAGGGTTATAATGTAATAGAAACATTATTCTGCATTGAATTGTTAGTTGTTTTCTCTTTAAAGTTGCATACAAAATCCTTTCATATAGTAATAGGATAATTTTAAGTATGTCTTGCAATGGATAGCAGTGACAGTGCCATATTGAATATAGTGGAGAACTCAGTCCACAGTATCACATTACAAGCCAGGCTAAAGTGTGGAACTGTATTTGACACTCCACAGACTTTTAGAGTATAGAGTTCTGCTGTATACAGAATCACAGAATCATCTAGGTTGGAAGAGACCTCCAAGATCACTGAGTCCAACCTCTGACCTAACGCTAACAAATCCTCCACTAAACCATACCACTAACAAATCCTCCACTAAACCATACCACTAAGCTCTACAGCTAAACGTCTTTTAAAGACGATGGTGACTCAGCCACTTCCCTGGGCAGCCCATTCCGATGCCTAACAACCCTTTCAGTAAAGAAGTTCTTCCTAATATCCAACCTAAACCTCCCCTGGCGCAGCTTTAGCCCATTCCCCCTCGTCCTGTCACTGGGCACATGGGAGAATAGACCAACCCTCACCTCGCTACAGCCTTCTTTAAGGTACCTGTAGAGTGTGATAAGGTCACACTCAAGCCTCCTCTTCTCCAGGCTAAATAGTCCCAGCTGCCTCAGCTGCTCCTCATAAGACTTGTTCTCCAGACCCCGCCCCAGCTTTGTTGCCCTTTTCTGGCCTTGCTCGAGCACCTTGATGTCCTTCTTGTAAGGAAGGGCCCAAAACTGAACACAGTACTCGAGGTGCGGCTTCACCAGGGCTGAGTACAGGGGGGATGTTAAAGAGGACTAGAACCAGTATAGCTCTCTGTGGTACACAAGAACCTTGAGTACTGTGTTCAGTTTTTGGCCCCTCACTACAAGAAGGACATTGAGGCTCTGGAGTGTATCCAGAGAAGGATTATGAAGTTGGTGAAGAGCCTGGAGCACAAGTCCTGTGAGGAGTGACTGAGGGAACTGGGGTTGTTTAGTCTGGAGAAGAGGAGGCTCAGAGGAGACCTTATTGTTCTCTACAACTACCTGAAATGAAGGTGTGGGGAGCTTGGAGTCAGCCTCTTCTCGCAGATAATTAGCAGTAGGATAAGAGAGAATGGATTCAAGCTGTGCCAGGGGAGGTTTAGGTTAGAAATGAGGAGACATTTCTTCTCAGAAAGAGTTGTTAAACATTGGAACGGGTTGCCCAGGGAGGTGGTGGAGTCACTGTCCCTGGGGGTGTTTAAGAAAAGGACGGATGTGATACTTAGGGACATTGTTCAATGGTAGGGGGACAGTTGAACCATATGATCTTGGAGTTGATTTCAAGTCTTAATGATTCTATGAAGCAATTCCAGAGAGGTGATGTACCATGTGAAAAATAAAAAGCGTGTATACATTGTATTGTTGTAACAGAGTGTTTATAATCATTTGCTGCAGGTCCATAACATGGGTTTGGCATGTGATCCGGTCTCACGTCAGATCTTTGTTTCCATCATCTTAACCATCAGTGACTACCTGCTAGATGGCCTGTAGAATAAGAAGCAGTTATATGTCAATTCTGACTGCATCATTCCTGTATATGTCATCTAGGGCAAAAGGTTGCCAGCCCATATGCCAACCTTTAAGGCTCAGATGAGGCATGACTGATGTGGTATCACCAAAAAGACCACTTTTTTTACTCTTCAGCTTACAGGATTTTCTAGAATAAATGGCTTTTACTTCTTACTTGTACTCACCCTTCTCATTATTTCATCCTTCAGTTTTCTTCTTCCAGTTGTCTGAATCATTCCAGTTAAAACCCAGCAGTGCAACAGATATCTTGAGACTAATGAGACATTTACTAATAACATCACAGTGTATGGGTTGGATATATGCAATGGCCCTTCCCTGTTGTTGCATCTGTCAAGTCTATGCAAAGCATTATCTACTCAGAAGAAGGCTCCTGAGTCACTCAGTGGAGTACAGAGCTTAGCATATAGGTCTTAAAGTGTGCTTTTTAATATCATTAGAAAACCTTTCCTGATAATCCAGATGATCGTGTTTTATATATATATATATTCAGTCCATTATTCTGTGTCTTTCATATATTTCTTTGTCCTTCCACCACACTTATAGAAATTAAACTATACTAAACAACGTTTCCATATTTATTGTAGTTTGAACTTTTAGACCTCTTTAGAAATAACTTTCTACTTTTAAAGGTATTGAGAAGTATAGAACCATGACATTTTTTTTCATATACACTCAGATGAATTATGTATTATTTTGTCAACATCTATCAGCCATCTTAGAACATAAATATTAACGCACTAAAATGAAATCAAACCTCATTTTCAAAGAATAGTTCACCGAAGTATGAATATAAAAGCATCACATGGCAATCTATGCATGTCCTGACATTTTTGATAATAGACTAGTTGTCTGTGTTATCTTTTCCTTTAAAATATATATGTCATCTTACAAAAAGTTAGATATTGTAACTGACTTCTAATTCTAGAGTGTAATAGAATAAAGAAACACAAATCCACTGAAATGAGCCTTACAACTCTCAACTATTCACTGACATTTCCTTCATTTGAAAGATCAAGAGTCTGCCCTGGCATGCTATATTTCCTGGTGGAACACAAGCGTAATGGAAAAGTGTTGTTGAGGCTCTGCAGTAAAATCCTCCCTAGCCAGAAGTCATTTGCCTCTACAGAACAACTTTCCAATTCTTGCAGAAAAAAAAAAAAAATAAAAATAAAAATAAATGACATTATCTGTTCTAGACACTCTAGGAAAGCTGGAGAAGATAATATTATGATCTGTGCTTAAGATAATCAGTATAGAAAGAAAACAGTATGTCTCCTTGAACAACAAATGGTGCAATTACAGCAGTGAGTAAAACACACCAAATGAGCTATCCTGTTTGCCAGCATTGCATGAGTCACATTGTAAAGGGGAAGGGGAACAAAAGAGTATGGGATTACCGTAATTGATATCAGATGCTAGTCAGATGCGCTTTTTTGGCTACATTTGGGCTGGTGTTATAACTGAGTTTTGATGCTGCTCCTAGTCTACTTTTTTTTTATTATTTTTCTTTCTTTTTTTTTTTTTTTTTTTTTGGGGGGGGGGGATGTTAGTGGGGAAGGAAGGGGGTAGATTTAGATTAGCTATAAGGAAAACATTCTTTACTCTGAGTGTGGTGAGGCACTGGCACAGGTTGCCCAGAGAAGCTGTGGATGCCCCATCCCTGGAAGCGTTCAGAGCCAGGCTGGATGGGGCTTTGAGCAATCTAGTCTAGTGGAAGGTGTCCCTGTCCATGGCAGGGGAGTTGGAACTGCATGATCTTTAAGGTCTCCTCTAATCTAATCCATTCTATGATTCTCTGACACTGATTAGTATGCTAGGGTTTCAGAGAATGGATATTTTCTGAAAATAAGCTTTTATTTGGAAAAATAAATAAATAAATAAATCATGATCTGTCCTAATAACCACTAAAATCTTGATACATAATTGAATTTGTTAATTCTTAATATTATTGAATAAGGTTGTTCAATCAGATTCTTTATTCATTCACTGAGGAACTCCCTGCTAATGGGTCTCCCCATAAACTCATTATTTGTCAGATCAATGTGAAATTAATACAAGAAATAGTGGAGTACTGCATTAAAAATAAAAAGGAAAAACAACCTTTTTTAAAAAAATAAAAAAATAAAAAATAAAAAGTAAAAAAAAAAAATGAAACTGTGGAAAAGTTAGAGTCTGACTGTTCTGTGGCTGAAGAGCCACATTCATAATTTCACCTGAATTCAGGGTTACAGAATTTCTTTTGATTGAGATCTGGCAAAAATTATCCCAGAGGTATCATAGTGTAAGTTTCAGAATTAAAACTCTGCAAAAATTATCAAGATTAATTTAAGAAAACAATTTGATTAAGTATTAATGTAGTAGAAAGATCATTAACTTTATTTGCCTCAGAAACCATGTTGGGAGCATGGTCAGCCTAAATCAGAGGGTGTCCAAGTGGTGAGAATTTGTACGCAAAAAATCCAGTGCATAACATTTATTTGGAAATTACTGCATGTGTCATCACAGGTGATCAGAGGACAAATCACAAAGATGATTGCAGCTCAGCTAATAAAGATGTGTTCCTCATGAGAATGGTGTTATAGCTATAGTTAAACGCTGAATTTAATGGCATTCAATAGATCCAATGGAGATCAAAGGGACTAGTATTTCTTTGGAGTTGGAAGCTGGTATACAAAAGTGTAATTGCACAGATAATTGTGGATTTTGGACAACTGAAAAATAACCCAGGGGAACAGGAGATAAAGGGACTCTTCCTTATGAGTGAAAGGTGTAACAGTTTTGGGTAATTAATTCCCTCTCTGAAAGATGACACTCTATAGTCATTATTAATTTAGATGGATCATTAATATTTTTTGTGACTTTTGTTCATATATGTAGAAATATTTTGAGTCCAAAAATTTTATGTCCAAAATTTTGAGTCTTTGAACCAAAGAGGTTCTCTGAGGTCCATGTCTCAAAGAACAAAGAGTTTTTCTAGTTAAAAAAGGAAAAAAAAAAATGCTAGTTTGTTTTGTTATGATGTTCTTGTCACTTGAAAATATCCACATGAAAAAAGTGAAAAGGTTATAAAATCAGCTACTGCCCTTTAGGCTAAACAATGTTCTCGCACTATTTTAAGATACTGTTCTTACAGTTTTGCATTGGCACTTCAAAAGATGATGTAGTAAAAGGACTGCAATTATCCCACACTGCTTAATCATAAATTGTTCAGGTTGTGACAACAATATAGGCTTGATATTGATTTCTTTTATAAATTATAAACTTTTTATAAAGCCATTCTTAAGAGAAATCCTCAGTCTTTCCTCTCCACCAAAGTGCCTGACAAAGATGAAATGCATGCCTGTGGTTGGTATTGATATTTCAACCTTAGCTGAATTGCCAAACATTTCAGTTGGCAATACTTGTACTTGGTAAGCCATGGAGAAATTTAACTCCACTTTTCTGATGAAATAATTTTAATCCTTTTCAGAATGTAAAAAGATGGATTTAATACAGGGTTGGGTTTTGTTTTTGCTTTTTTTTTTTTTTTTTTTTTTTTTTTCAGACAGCCCCACTAAATATCAGTTTGGATTAAATGTATACGAGTAACATTACAGATGCAAACTGTTTCTGTTTTATGTAACAGGAATGACATCTACTTCGCAAATATTGCAAAACCACATTTACTCCTTTGCATATATACTGAACACTAACACAGTTAAATGTAGTCCTCATGTTATTTTCTGGTTTAAAAAAATATGTATTTATGATGACTCACGTAAATGTGCATCTCCCACATGTGCAAAACTATGCAAATACCCAAACTTGAAAAGTTTGCAAATTTGTTATTTGCTTTGCTATTATTGCAAAGTCAAGCATTTAAAAGTTACAAAAAATAGAGTCAGGTTTGCTTGTGCAACTTCAGTTCAACCTCTGTGCTTTTGGATGCAGCTATTGATAGTGTGATCACATGGTACTTTTTCATCAGGATCTGTCTCTCCTTTAGCATACCAGGGGAGAATAAACACTCCCTTATTGTGTACCTATCCTCTACTTCAATGTAAGGTCCTATATCTGATTTAGTGACATAACTAACAAGGAAGTCCCTTGAACACCAAGTATGTCTTTTTCTGTGCACAATGTCTTTTAGAAATTAAAGTGTGTAAGAAATATAGAGTACATGAACTTTTCTATGATAGCTAATGCCAGCCATCTCCCTGTCATTCATATTATATTTCCTTAGGGCGAGGATACTTTTACCTTACAGGCCCATATGAACACAAAGAACCTCCACATGGCTTTGCCATCAAACACCACATATAAGTAATGTCTAATTTGAAAAGTCAAGTAGCTGAGACAGAATTAAAATACAAAAGTTACTATGAAGGACATGTGAGATCACTCTTTACATAAACCTTCATTAAAAGGGCTTGAACTGCAATTATTGTTATGACTGCACATTGACAAATGAAACTTTTTTTTTTTCTATTGACTCAAGGATACATGTTCTGTATCTGGTTACCCATGCCTATGGAGATGGATGCCTGAAACAGTAAATAAGCTTGCTTGACTCAGCAGCAAACAATAATAGGAAATTTACTGTAGAAAACTTTACTATGTCCTCAGTAACTCCAAATCCGGTTCTTCTTAAGCTGGAAACTAAGGGACTAGTACAGTCAGGTGCAGAGAAATGCAGGCCAGCTTTTCCAGAGTCTGTGCTGGTGGCTGTAAGCCACCTTTGGTCTGGAAGCTGTTCAGACACATTAGCATATAGTTGTGCTGATACCTGCTTTCTTTGAGGAGGAAGGACTGTGTCAAGAGAGCCAGTCCTGTGCTATCCTGTATAAATATTTTCCAGTGCATAGTCAGCTCTACTCCCCCAAAAGAGCCACGCAGTGATCCTGGTGACTGTGTGAACCTGTCAACATAGGCAAGATGCTTCCCACTGGGTCTACTAACCAGAAAATACTTAAAGCTGGTTTATTGTGCAGCTATACATACAGGAATGATAATAGCAGAAGCAATATGAAAGAGAAGAGTATGAGCAGTATAACAAAAACAGCGCAGGAGAAATTCTGTGAGTGTTAAGTATCTTCTCAGGTATTACAGGTAATAAAACTGTGTAACTCTTTTCATAGTATTATTTCGTTTCAGCAACAATTTGTTACTGAGGTAATCCCACTGAGGGTCAGCAAAACCAAGCAAAAATTAATGAATAGAAAAAAGCCTATGTTTTTTTGTAGCAGAAGCCATATCTACATCTTTTCTCTTTCTTGCCAAATGGTTCTTGATTATCACTCAAGTACTGAAGCAGCATGGTGCATTGGAAATATGAATGTCCATGTTTCCTACATCAGTTCATGCAGTAAGATCAACTGCAGATCCACATTAAAGTTGCACTAAAATTTTGCTGTTTCTCTCTGTTGATTCATTCACCATTTTGAAAAGAACATGCGTTGAGACCTTGTTAGATAACACTGAAATCACTCATCAAGATCATATAATTCCAAACACCCTGCCATGGGCAGGGACGCCTTCCACTAGAACAGCTTTCTCAAAGCCCCATCCAACCTGTCCTTCAATGCTTCCAGGGATGGAGCATCCACAACTTTTCTGGCCAACCTATGCCAGTGCCTCACCACCTTCAGAGTAAAGAATTTCTTCCTAATATGTAATGTAAATCTACCCAATCTGAGTTTAAAACCATTCCCCCTTGTCTTATCACTACACTTCCTGATAAAGAGTCCCTCCCCATCTTCCCAGTAGGCTTCCTTTAGGTACTGGAAGGCCACTATAGGGTCTCCCTGGAGCCTTCTCTTCTCCAGAATGAACAACCCCAACTCCCTCAGCCCTCCCACACCACACGACTTGGTGTCATCAGCAAATTTGCTGTCCATGTCACTGACAGAGATGTGCCAATACTGACCCTCCATTGAACACCGCTCATCACAGATTTCCACCTGGACATTAAGCCGTTGACTGTGACTCTTTGAGTGTAACCAGTTCCTTACCCACCCAGTGGTCCATTCATCAAATCCATGCCTCTCCATTTTAGAGACAAGGATGTTGTGCAGAACAATATATCAAATATTTTGCACAAAGTTACATAGACGATGTCAGTAGTTCTTCCCCTATTGACCATTTCTGTAACCCCATTGTAGAAGGCCACCAGATTTGTCAGGCACAATCTGCATTTAGTGAAACCATGTTGGCTGTCTTCAGTCACCTCCTTATTTTCCATGTGCATTAGCGTTCATCATTCTTCAGTTGCTGCCTTTGCTTTCTGGGTTTGGACCCATGAAAAATATGTTGCAGCTTAAACAGTTCTGAAAGAAAATAAGACAAAAAATAATTAATGCCTGTATTTAAAGATGATGCATTCTTCTATAGCTCCTTTACTGTGTTATCTTTCTTAGAAATGTTGAAATTGAACTATTTCAACTATTTATAGAATTTTTCTTCAGGTGTCTTTTTTTTTTTTTTTTTTTTTTTTTTTTTTTTTTTTTTATGCCCAAGGTGGATGCTCCATTTCTTTTCTTGGACTGCAAGAAAATGAGTCCTGCTGTTTTGCCTTCTCTTCTTGTCTGAACTGGACATTGATCTCTACCTCTCCTGAAGCTTGTAAGGAGTGCTGGTACAGCATATGCATCTGAAAAGAAATAGTTGCTTCCTTCCCTGCTTCCGTCTTATTCTTAACTTGAATTAGCATTTTTCTTTCATATTTGGGATGTTTTTTGTTATTTGCCTCTCCTTAAAACTGCAGCAAAATACTATGAAGCAACAGAGGGAAAAAGTCTTCCTAGCGTCCATCTGTGTGTGAACTGGTATTAGGACAGATATCTCATATTTGCCATAGATCTTATTTTTTGAGAATCTGTTTAACAAACATTAAGACTATTCAAGCTAAGTTTAAAATAAGTCTTCAGCTATATTGAGGATGAGGTTTAAATGTGTTCTAGAGTCATCTTTGTCTCAGCTTTTGATCAAGTTAGTCCTTCCTGTTCCAAGATCCAGGCTTTCAGTTTCCATATCAGCATGAGAAAATCTCACAACTTGTATCAGGACTGAGTTTCTTTGGTTGCTTACTGGGGAATCTGATTAGAGCTCAGGAACTGCCATAGAAGAGCTAGGTTTGTGGGCTGAGCCACTCTCTGATACAGACCAGAAAAAAAATAATACAAGGTTCAGTTCTGGAGAGTAAAATAATCTAATGTTTTGGAAGCAATGAAAAACAAGGTCACGGTTAAAGAGCATTATATAAAATTTTCAGCAAAAGAGAGGTTCATAGGAAAGTTTAGGCTGCCAATGTTGATTTGTTGATGTTATTTTAAGGTATCAAGGAAAACAAATTTTGAGAGTGGTAAGATAGGCTGGAGTAGCACATGATTTGTATTTAGAATGCTTTGTGGCCCCTCCTGTTTACAGTGCTTTTGGGCAGCAAATCAACCATTAAAGTATTTGCATTTCAGTCAGATATGGTTTTCTAGGCCTACACAGTAGTGGCCATATGCAGGCATAATTTGTAACATTTCACTATATAATTTAAGAAAATCATGTTTAAGCATTTATGTGGTGACTGCTGTTATTCTAGAAAGCAGACACTCAGCACAGCGCAGTTTTTGGATGCAGTAACATTTCCATTTGGCTTCCCACTCTTCAAAATTTTGCATGCTTGGCCATTAAAAAAAAAAAAATAAAATAAATGTAGGCAAAAAGATAGCTTACAAAAACTTTGTTTACAATGCTGAAGTAAATTTTGAATCTAAATTGTTTTTTAAAATAATTTTAAAACATCTTTTCCCTCCCTCAAAGGTATTTGTTAAAAAGACATAGTAAAATTTAAGAAAAAAAATATAACTTGGTTGAATCTACAAAAAATGTTCTTACCTTCTGAAAACTACTAAAAGTATGGCAATATTATTAATGTTTGAAATTAATTATCTTGAATGGCCAAAGTATTTGAAAGGGCATTCTAAATATATAGTTTCCTTTATGCTTTAATTCATAGGTAAGAATGACTCCTTACATATGAACAAGGGAGATCTTATTAATGTATATAAATACCTGAAGACAAGGTATAAAGAGGATGGACATGGGTTCTTTTCAGTGTTGCCCAGGGACAGGACAAGAGGCAATGGGAAAAAAAATTAAACAGAGGATGTTTCCTTCTTCACTGTAAAAGTGTACTGGTTTTGTCTAGAACAGAGTTAATTTTCTTCCTAGTCTCTACTGTGGTGCTGTGTTTTGGATTTAGAAAGAGAATAATGTTGATAACACAGCAATGTTTAAGTTGTTACAGAGCAATGCTCACTTAGTCAAAATGTTTCCTTCTTCTCACTCTGGCCTGCTGGTGAGGAGGCTGGGGGTGCCCAAGAAGATGGGAGAGAAGGGAACCAGGACAGCTGGCCCAGGCTGACCAAAGGGATGTTCCATACCATATGGCATCATGCTTAGTAATAAAACTGTGGGGGTTGGACAGGGGTGTGTGGTGCTGCTGCTTGAGGATTGGCTGGGCATCAGTAATTAGGTGGTGAGAAATTGCATTGCACATCACTTGTTTTGTGTATTCCTTTAACTTAATTGCTATTATTATTTTCCCTTCCTTTTCTGTCCTATTAAAATGACTTTATCTCAGTCCATGAGCAGTGCCACAGGTTGCCCAGAGAGGCTGTGGAGTTTCCCTCCCTGGAGATCTTCAAAAGCTGTCTGGACCTGGTTTTAGGCAAGCAGGTCTACGTGTCCCTGCCTGAGCAGGGGGTTGGACCAGATGTCCTCCAGAGGTCCTTTCCAACATCAGCCATTCTGTAATTTAGTGGTAAATAATTGGTAATGAACAGTCTAGGAAGCTATGTTACTGATGATATCCCACTGCTACCTATTGCTGGTTTATATAGTAGATGGATACTAGGAATTTTTGAGTTTTAAATGAGTCAAAAGTAACACAGGCAACAAAAGTAAAAATTCTCATTAAAAGCCACTGCTGAACTCCCTGCATTATCACTGGCATAAGTGCCTATATGTTTTCTATAATACTTTTCGAATAGATTTATTATTATTACAATATTTAGTGGTATAAATGTTAACATAAATTTCATACAGAATTTATATGAAATTGTCCCTCACAATTGACATTTGTTTTTGTCCCTCACTACTCTAATAATTCTTTGTAAAGCATATGTACTTTACAAACACATAGAATGACTACATTACAGTGCAATAGAATGTAAAACCATTCAAATCTGTGGTAGAATTTTCATTACACTTTTAAGCCAAGAATTTCAAGGGATAACAGTGTTCTCAGAAACACATGAATAGTAGATGTTGACATGAATAACTTAGGAAGACCAATTAAATTACTAGAATAAGAAAAGAAACAAAAACATCAGGGTGTATGTGCATAAGGTTTTAGAAATTCGGAACCATTGCCTAGCATCTGAAAACACTGTTTTCCTAAGTGGAAAAATAAAACTGTTGTGCTATTTATGCAGCATAGAACAGAGTTAAGATATTGTGCTCAGTTTAATCTTTGGACATTTCTGACTTGTGTTTTTAACCTTGTAACCCTATTGGCCTATTACTTGGATAGAGAGAGAGAGAGACTGAAAGATACTGTTAAAACCTTTTAGTTCCGGTTGAAAAATCACTTAAAATTATCAAATACTGATAAATAATTACACAGTTTATGATTATTTATCAGCAGAAGATCACTATTTCAATCATGATTTACTATTGTTTTTCATACAGAACCACCATCTCATTTAGTCCAATAAGGCTTCCACTGATGGAGAAGGGAAAATGAATAATAATGGAGATTTTGGAAATTCAGATTATTCTTTTAGTATGTGTATGCATTTTCTTTAGGTTTTAAAAAGCAAACTGAAAATTATGAATTTGTGTGCAATGTCCACTTGGATTATCTGCAGAAAAGCTGCAACCCTCAGATCAGAAATTTCTAACCATTTTCAGCTTCTGAGTTTTTCTGTTTCTTGTTGTTGTTCTTTGTTTGGTCGTTTTGTTTTGTTTGTTTGTTTTGTTTTGTTGTTTTGTTTTGTTTTTCCAGTAGATGTGTGCACTCCTCCCTAGTGTATTTGCCTGCTGGTAACTGACCTTTTGCTTTTCCCTTTAATGTGTAAATCAGCCCCTTATGTTGATGCTAATGAAAAGAGGAATAGTGATTCCTGGCTGCTATCATAAGTGTGGACCAGAGAAAGAGAAACATGAAATACCATGGCAGAGTGACCTTCACAGATTTATGTAGGATCTCTTATTGCATGCTCTAAAGGTGTTATTTGCTCCTCAGATATGTTATTCTCCTCAGAAATTTGAATCCTTTTTAGGATTTTCATCTAGTCTTTACTATTCATAAACTCCCATGTCTTAATTCAAACATCCTTTCACTTGTCCTGCTAATTTCCATTCACAAGAAATGCAGCTCATATTCTTTTACTCTGCATTTCACACAGAACTTGTTTTATTGTTAAATTTACTTCCTTAGTTCCAAGTCACTGTTTTTGACCAACCAGTCCAAATTCTCATCCTCTACCAGTCTCTGCTCTGGGCAAGCATCTGCCTCTATTACTTGTTCTACTGTATTTCTGTGGTGCTCTGTGTTCTGTTTCTGTCCTGTCTGCCTTTAGATAAGGTAGCTTTTCCTTTGACACTTGCTGGGTGTCAGCAAAAGATCATTCACAGACCAAATGTGATGAGCTTCTCTCTCTCCCTCCTGTTTGGCCCCATCCCAGCCTGGACATAACCGTGTTAAGAAAAACATATATTCCTCCAAGTATGTGTGGGACAACAGCACAGTCCCATGCTAGAGTTAGTGAATGAACCAGTCAAATAAGAGGAGAAACATCACTGGCCAGTATTTTGTGGATATGACATATAGGCAGGCAGCTTCAGAAACGCAAAGAAGCCTGAGCGTACTCAGTAAAACAGAAAGTTGTGGGATTTTTGTGGTCAAGTTTTAGCAAACTTCTAATGCAGATTGGACTTTTCCAAGATTTACATTATGGTAGTTTCTCATATAGATAGCAACAAGCATATTAATGACACAAGGACCACCTTTTTCCAGATGTCAAGTTCCTGCTCCAATGTATGAAGGCACAAGTGCCGCCAAAATAAAGGTTACAGTACTGTTTTTTAACAGCAAAAAATGGCATGTTTTTCTCTTGCTTCACAGCAGAAACATTTTGGCTGAAATTTTCCAAATGATTTCTTCATGACGCAAATGCCATGCACAGAAAATTTCAACCTAAACAGTTAGTTTGGCAAAAGTAAAAGCAACTAGGTCTTATAACAGGAAATATTTGAAGCCTTAATACTAGGCAGTGCTACCAATCCAGTGTATAATTTACTCAGCACCACCCTATTGTACTGATGAAGATATGCAACTGATGCAAGGCTAAGTTGTCAGCTTGAAAGGCCTAAGTGTTAGCTCTCAGTTGATGCTGACTAGTGTTGACTACAGAGATTCTCTTTTAACCACAGACATTACCCGTTTTTTAGAAGTGTGGCTGATTATACAGAGAGGCCATATTTTGGAAAGTCCTTTACCTAGGTTTGTCTTAGGCTTGACTTCCTGCTTATACTGACTTCAACAAAGATAAATAGAAGAGAAAGAAGGTTGAGGAAGCTTCCATCAGGGCTTAATCTTTTTTTTTTTTTTTTTTTTTTTTTTTTTTTTTTAATCTTCCATGAGGATGCTTTCTATTTTCATGGAATTCCTCTGTTGGAGGTGAAAATGAGGTCATCCATATCATCAAATACATTAAACAAGACCATTGAATGTCACTGAAGACTACAGAGCAGCAATTCCAAGACTGAACAATGTAGGCTACTGGTATGAAGGTTTCTTCATCTTTTCCATTAGTGGTCAGCGACCATGGGCATTAAAGCGCTTTGGTTTTGTTTCTCCTTTTCTTAGCACAATGTTATAATACCACTGAAAGTAGATATGCTGCCTGTTGTGAATCTACAAAAGCTGCCTTTCTCATAGGATTTTGTCAGCCCAGTTACTTGTGCACTATATATAGTTCTTACTGATCCAGGCTCAGAAACATGTCAGAGAAATGCATTTCTCTGGCCAGCCTCTTCTTTTTCTAATCTGATATCTCAAGTAACAAGACATGACACTGACAATCTTCTAAATTTTTCAAGTTCAGCCATGGACCTGAAGTACAAGCACTATTTTTCTGCTGCTTCCCTTGAATAATTAAACTTCCAAAATAGAGGAAAGTTATAGGCATATACATGCCTATAACTCACAATCACCATTAAGGCCTACTGAAATGGATGACTGCAGCAGGCAGACAAGAAGGCAGGAAGCTCTTGAGCTGAAAGTAATTGTAAAGAGCATTTCACAGAGTTCCTTCCTAAGCTTCTAGACATGATGCCACTTATTCTCTAGCACTGTTGCACTGTATAATAGCCAGTCACTCAATATTCTGTATTGAATATAACAGAATTTCTTCTTAGGCAGACTTCAGAAAAGTTATGTCTCAGAAAACATCCTCAGTATTGACCACAATAAAGTTGATGATACTTCGCTCAAATAGATAAATGCTCTAGAAAAAGTCTTTAATTGTCCTTGCAAAATACCTACAATGTTCTCAGTGTGTAGCTAGAAAAACATAGAACTAATGAAACAGAGTTGAAAGTGAAAGCATATATCAAATATTAGAGGCTAAAATGCATGGGAAAAATGCAGAAATAAAGCATATTATTACAAAGTCAGTGTCTTAAGAATAAAGATTATATTTAAACAAAATTGAATCATATTAAATATCTCAAGATGGCAGAAAAGCAATGTTGGATATTCAGATAACGTTAAAGCTTCCATACAGAAATTTCATACAAAAAAATTGTCATTGTGATTAAGGTACGTTGGTGCTGCTGTAGGCAGTAAGAGGGCAGTATTGTGGCTACATGATTTCTAATGAATCAGTTGATAGAGAGACACTATCTTAAAAATAAAATCCATTAACTAAATTTAATTTAATATCTAATATGGCATTGAAGAGCAATAATTATGTATTTGACATGAAAGCCATGTTTGTCTTTATAAATTAAGGATGAAATTCTCATGATTCAAGGAACCGGTCCTCAAATGAGCATCCAGTATCCCAGCACTCACTGTAAAAAGTGTTGATGCACAAAGTAGAATAACATTTTCTTCTTTCCTTTGGTCTCACTGGGGTTTCATGAGGTGGCAGCTCACCAGACATTAATAATTAACTATTACATCACGACAATACTCAATGTTCTACAGTTTTCTATTTAAGCATTGGTAGAATTGTTTCATTACTAAGTACGTTTTCACCTCACCTTTTGGCAAAAATGATGATGACTGACAATGAATTTATAAGGAGACAAAAGCCAGGAGTAAAAATGAAGAGAGACAGAGAAGTCAGAAAGTATGCCTTTCTAGCAGCTCTGAAGACTTTTATTTTGCTTCCGACTATATGTATTTAGATTTGATCCTTAGAAAATAAATTGTGACTAAAAGGAAGAGTTTTAAACTAATAATGCTTCTAGTTTTAAAGAATTTCAGTAGCAAATACTATCATCTACCTTAAACGACTGTTTCATTTTTTCTAAATAATACTTGCTGAGTATTGGTCACAAATATGCTATAGAAATACTGACAAATTTACCATGATTTTTTTAACTTTTTTTAATCTACTTATGAAAAGCATAGCCTAGTGGACCTAACAGTATCTGGAATGTTCCTGGATAGTAAATAAGAGTGCTGATGTAAGAAAAATAGGAAATTTTGTATGCTTGGTTTTATTTTATCGTAGAATAAAAATTACGTCCTTTGAAATATTTCACTTAAAATACAAGAGACAGACTTGCATGTTCTCCAGAAGAAACCACACCCCAGTGGCTAGGATGTTGAAGTAAAAGCTGTTTCAAAGATTTTCACTAAAGTGTATTTTGCTAGAAAAGAGCAGTTCATTAAAATGTTTATGTCAGTGTTGTTGAAGGAAATTTCAGACCTAGGGCAACATTTCTCATTAAAGATGTAAGAGTGTCCTTATAAAGAAATCTGAACTTAGTTATTTTAGGTCCTTAATGAATTCCCATGAAAGGATGACAATTAGATTTATACTTGATTTCATACTCTGCAACAGACTTCCCATGTTATCTTGGACAAGTTGCTTTGGTCCAGATAATTTAAAGTAGTTGAATGTCTAAGCTGTATGCACATTTTTTCCAGTTTGACTGCATGGTCTAATCTTACAGAGAGGTCAGAACACGTCAGAACAAGATATGGTAACACCAACTACAGACCATCAATGGATGAGATAATAGCTTGACATTTACACATTTAGCAGTGATGGGAACAAATGCACTGCGACTGAGTATTGGTGGCAAAGGTTGCTGAGAAGATGTGGGTGACCAAGTTTCAAGTTCACAGTCTGCTCCCAGTGCTGCAGATTTTGGGTCATCTAATTGATCACCTTGACATACCTAGCAACTCTGTCTTCTGATCTTTTTAATAGAACAATCACATTTTAAAGCCATTTTATGTAGCAGTCCATATGACTGGGAACAGTTCCAGAACATCACTACTTTGATTCCCAAACAGCCTTTTTTATACATTAATCTAAAAATATTAATTTACCATTTTACACTCATTTGTCAATGTTGTCCTTTGACTTCAGTAGTTTTGTAGCTTCCCTCTTCATTGGAATTGGTTCACCCAATGTGTCTAGAGTTAGCAATCATACCCATGTTAAGCTTTATTTTTTCTAGGTGAGACAACACATCTCTTTTAATCTCCCTTCATAAATAAAGTTTATTTCTGCTGCAAATTCTGATGGCCCTCCTTCATGCATATTTCAATATGATTGTTTTTCACTGTACATTAATACATAAAGAACATTAATGATTCTCTACATTTTTTGTGGTAGTAATTTGCTCAATGGGCTTTGGAATACCTTGGCTTTTCCCAATATAGAAAACAACTGCTGGTTCTGAGACAATGGTCATGGGCCCTGGTCTTTTCTTTATCATTGCCTATGGATGAAGCTCTGGAAAGGTGAAAAATGCCTACTGCTTCAAGTCTACAAGTCTATGCCCTAATTTTCAACTGTCAAATTTAATTCAATTTCTGTTACTTCAGTTTTCAAGTCATGTGCTTTTTCCAGTAATATATATATTCATCCAAATTTGATGACGCCTTGTGTCATCAACAAATTTCATTAGACCACTTTTACTACTTGTGCCAAGTTAAATAATTTTGGCCTGGAGACTGATCCTTGAGGAACTCCAGTCATAAATTCCTTTCAGCCCAATCTGCCCTTTTTAACACATGCTACTTGTGTTTCCTTTCACCCACACAGTTTTCTCCACTAGTTATGCTATTATGCTGGGCTGCAGACTCAACTACTATTATTGTCATTAGAACAAGGTGGAACAGTTCAGAGAAAAAGGAAGATTCACAGATGAGATTAATTCAATGGCTAGGTTGGAAATGAAATATTTTGCTCCAGGTTAATCTATCAGAGATTTGAATGTGATATCCCAAATCACAGTGAGTAACAGACCTGGAAGATTATTAATTTCTCTCAATAATTCCTTTCTTCTTGTTGTTGTATAAATATCTGCCTAAACTGGGGTGGTGGCGCCACTGTATAATTCCAGGAGGGTGTTTGGAGCTATGAAATGCAGTTGCAAAGGCAAGCAGGGCCTCTAACTGAGAATGAATATTCCACTAGTCAAACAGCTATAAGTTATGTGCAATGACCATGAGTGGAGTGCTTATATATCTCTAAGGACATGTTCCTTAGTCATCCTGTGTGGCAGCTGCTATTCTGCAACAATAAAGGTATTTCCAGCATATCCTTCTCACAGGTTCTAGAAAATGATAAACACCTTTTGAATTTATAATAATGTGCTGTATAATCCTCAAGTTGTAGCATATGCAGAATTAGAAATACAGTCTAAATTATGTACAATTCTACAAAATATTTTTAATAACTAAGCACATTAATTTATTTTTCCAAAAAAAAAACATACAATATATGCTAATGAAGTAGTAGAATATCTACTACTGGCAGCTGGAAAAGCTACTGATATCTGGTTTTCTCTCCTTAATTTTCCTCTGTTTTAACATAAGCATTTTTCTAGCATGAATGGATACAGATTTTCCATTAAAAACTGTTAGCAGTAGATGAGTAAATGTCTGCCAATGCTGCAGCCAGTTCATGAAGAATCCAGCTTCCTGGTCTTGCCAACACAGCAATTAGGAACACATGTGCTAGAGAGGGAAGGGAAGCCTATGCACAGTGATGACAGTCCCATAAGGCCCTGTGGCTGCCTTTCCAGTCCCAGGTTTCAGAGACTTTTAAAAACATATCTGCCTATTATAAAGTTTCTGATTTGTATATTTTAAATCCATAGTACTTCTTTATATACTGTTATTCGTCACTTCTCAGGCTACTCCTATTAATGTCTTATTATGTCAAAAAAAAAAAAAAAAGACCATTTTCAAATGCAACAGCACTTAAAATATACTGATTTTGAGGATATGTGTAGGTTGTGTCCATATAGCTAACTAGCTGTGTGTGTAAATATACACATGAACAGTTCATGAGAATGGCAACAGATTTTGGAAGTTTCTACACCTCAGTCACTGTCTTTGTTACAGTCCTCATCAATGTGAGAGATACATCACTTGCTTAGTTGCCTATATGAAATTCATTTGGGATTATGCTCCATTCCCTTCTCAACAAATGTACAAATCTGGCTTTAATATCTAGATCTCAATGATAGCTTTTGCAAAGCTGATCATAAGCTGGAATGTGTGTGGAAACCAAAATGCTATAAAATTTAATAATGATTTGAGCAAATAAAATGTATTAATGGTAAATACATATACATAGGTTGTGTCTGTGCTTTAAGCATAAAATCAGGGCCAAATGGTATTAAAAATATAGGCAGGGAAAAAAGGATCAGCTTTCTATAGTAGCATTAGAGGCTACTGACATACAAGCACTCTGTTCTCTGCCCATAAGAGCAGGATTACATACTTTCAAAGGAACAGCTCAGCTTTGCTCAGGAATGGCACAGTGTCTGCAATGCCAGGGAACAGTCTGTGTGCACACCCAAACCAGGATAGAGATATAGTGTGGAGTCCAGGCCATCCCACATATCCATGATTCACAGCTTAGAAGGAGTTCTCCATCCCTTCTACATTCACTGGATGGGCTGTATGCTACCCACCATCTATGCAAAAGTAATGTGCTTCTGAAGGGTAGCCTGAGACTTGCAAGGTCAGCGTGACATATCCCTTGCATCAGCCACCAGGCTGCTGGGAACAGGCTGTTACATCAGGCATGTCACAGTCCCTCCTTTTAGTGAATGAGATGAACCCAAAGCACAAGATCATGTCCTGGAACCTGGCTGGCCCCACTGCTTAACAGCTTGCATGCTGCCCAGTCCAGGCTCTCAGACGCCATTGGGCATGGCCAGAGGAACAGCCCCTGCCAGTCTCTGTTTCTAGTGTGAGTTTTGGATGGGGACTCCCTTTTTCGGGTGTGGACCGGAGGTCTGATCTGGGGTCAGGAGACAGGCTGAGATATTGGTCTTATGGACAGAGAATTTGGCCTTATTGTGTCAGAGTACACTGCTCACGAGCAATGATCCAGTGGTCGTATAAATTTAGTGGGAATTCAATGCTACAGAGAGAAGGCCTCATAACATAGGCAAATGCTGGGGACAAGGCTTTAGAGTGCACAGTGCATTCTTAGAGCAAGTTACTGGAGCCACCAGTGCTAGAGGCATGCCACAGAAAAGACTTCAATCTTTTCAAAGGCTTTCTTTAGCCAATTCATTGTAGAAAACATAGTGTTTGAAAGTGAAATTTGGAAGACTCTTACATTTTTCACATACCCAGATAATCATTACTTTGACTTTGCATTGATAACATTCACCAGTATCCTCTGTTCATTCATTTGGGGGCTTGAGCGGATAAGAAATGCCCACAATATGCTGAACTACAGAAGCACAATATTTTGATTAGGATGACTACTGCCAGAAAAAGCCCTGACATCTAGCGACCAAAGCTTGGTAGGAACTGTAAATCCCCCAAGGGTTGAAACCAGACTTATTTTTTTAAAGTCATGGCACATTGCCAACAGGATGCCGTTCTATTACAACATTTCAGTGAAGTGGTTAGGGTCAGAATTGCATGTAGGCAAAGTCATTGTTGGATTACTGCCCATTCAGCTTCATTCATTCACATACAATACATATGCTTATAATGTATTTCAAGGCCTCTGTAGCATGGACTTGAAACCAGGAGAACAATAAAGATTTAACCAACCAGCATAGCTGGTTCTTTTCCCAGTCTCTGAACTTTATCCAGAAGACACAGCCAGACATGTCTTGAAGAAAGAGCCCATAATCCAGAGAATGAAAAAAGGTAGAGAGAAAAGGAGTTTTCAGGACACCAGTTAAGAAAAAAATAAAATAAAATCTTGCATACATATGGGAGTAAGGACTCTACAGATGTGCACAGAATGAAACCTTATCTTCAGCTCCAGGCATACATTTCTCAGGAAATCACTAACTTCCAGCGTGGCCCCTGATATTAGTCTGTTAGATACAAGAGCCCTGAACTTATACTTCCTATTCTTATAATGTTCTACTGATATTTTAAGAAAATGGATTTATAATATTCTTGTACATGGATCCTAGCAATCAAGACGTATGTGGATGCAAAATTAAGATTCTTGTAAAATACAATTTTAAAGATCTCCTTCAGGGCATAGCTATGCCCTGTATGAAGTACAGTGAAGACAGTGCAGAGCAAAGGTCTGTCATGTGAGGAGAGACTGAGAATCCTGGGACTGTTCCGTCTGGAGAAGAGAATGCTCAAGGGAATCTTATCACTGCAATGGTGGAGGGGTGTAAAGAAGATGGAGCAAGGCTCTTCTCTGTGATTTCTGTTATTTCCACTGAGAGAAAAAGGGGCATTTGGTATGAAAATGAAGGAAATTCCACTTGGGCTTGGAGTGTCCCATTCCCCCCCCCCCCCCCCTTTTTTTTTTAACTGTGAGGACAACTGAGCATTGCTGAGCATTGGCACAGGTTGTCCAGAGAGGTTGTGGAGTCTTCATCCTTGGAAATATTCAAAACCTGTTTGGACACAGTCCTGGGCAACCTGCTGTAGCTGTGTAAGCAGGGGGGTTGGGCAAGGTATCCAGAGATGCCATCCCACCTCAACCGGTCTGTGGTTCTGCTGTCTGCATACTATCAGTGATTTGGGAATTCTAGGATGAAGCAGCAAGGCTGTGTTTTTGGGGCACTGTGCTCAGCCTGCTCAGCTAGATTAGTTTTTGTTCACTGCCAACTAACACAGTTTTACAACTTCTAACACCCAAGTCAGTGTCTCTGCATGTTGCTAAATTAGGACATTTAGATCTATCATATCTCTCTGTGCTTTTGTTAAGTTATTCATCGCTCCTTTTCCTACTTATAGCATTGCATACCTGAAGAAATGGCCTTCAATTTGAGATTTTGTCTCTCTAGTTTTAACTGCTCTCAAGTTTTGTATGGTTTTCTGAAGGTCCAGATGTCCTATGTTAGAGAACGAGAAACAGGACACTTAGGAAAATTATGGCAAATGTAGTATTATTGTCGGATCATGATACAATTAGTAAAATAATTTTTGTTGACAAGTCTACAAAACACACATTTGTCATGGTTTCTCCATTACAGAAACCTCATTATTTGCTGCTGAAATGTCAGCCAAATAATATGAAGTGATATCTTCCGATTAGAGATGGATTTTTAAAATAACCACTTTTTCTATTAACCAGTTTTATGTGAACTTCAGCAAATACCAAAGTAAATATTTTACTGAACTTGGGAAAAATTTGAAAATAGAAGCACAGTTTGAATGCAGAAAATTTTCTTCTTCTTGTCCTTCTTCTTCTTTTCAAAAAAGATCTGTGGTATACCTTGGATCAATTTACAGCATGTTAACAACATGGCATGAAATCCTACCCCTATTGAAGTCACAGACAAATAGGCCAGGATTTCATGCATGAACTGTGATTGGCAAGACTTAAATGTCATAAATATTCATTTTGTTTGGAATTAATGATGGAACAAGGATATACAAATACTATTTTTCAGACACATTTTAAGAAATCTGACAACTATTTTAAGAGGTATGCTCATTTTACTTATTTCATAATTTTTTTTGGCCTTGTTTTTTTGTTGCACAGTACCTTTGAACAGTATGGGGTTGCTAGGTCATTGGGTTTAGTTTTCTCTTATTTGAATGACCACCTTGTAATAATCCCCTGTATTCATTTATCTAGATACATCCTAAATGAGTTATACTTCTTGCTTTCATGAGTCTAAACAAAAACCTGTCAATTTACCCAGATACTGTTTAAATATTTTGAGTATGTCATGCCACTTCTGCAGTAGAACATGGTAGAGCTGCAAAAGCAAACTGGCTAGAATAATATAACCTAGCACTAAATTAATAGGGAAGAAAACCCTTTATAAATCAGAACTGTTATCCAGTGAGACTGGGTGCAGCTGTGCATAAACAGGAAAACTCTGTAGCTGTTTTCCCATCAGGTGTTCTAGTCTGTGAGCACACTGGTTGACATTAATGTATGCAAGTTTCTGTTAGCATTTAACATAAATCTGTGGCTGGAACTGATTACCATATTTAGGTATGTTATTTCTTTTGGACCTTCATTGCAGTATTTTTTTGCGTGACATTGGAGTATTTTTTGTGTGTCTTTAAATAAAGTTTCTGTTAAAGGAAAGCTTTTAAGCAGCATCAAGGTATTTTTGGAATGGCAAATGTTCCTGCTTACAGAGTTGGTACACACCAAGTATCTGCCTAATAAGTGTTAACTCTCATGGCACGTACTGTATGCTCTTAGAACTTATTCATATTATAAGTTGTGTGTATCAGTCTTTTCATGATATATCAGTAGCACGTTCTTGACATAATTGGAATGAAGATGTTGCTATGAACACTGATTAAGCCCCAGCTGATATGTTTTGTTGAAAAAAATATGAGGAGGCTGGATATATTTTTATACCAGTATGTTACTAAAGAAATCATAGAATCACAGAATCATAGAATCGTAGATTGGTATGGGTTGGAAGGGACCTCAAAGATCATCTAGTCCCAACATTTCTGCCATAGGCAGGGACTCCACCCCCCAGATCAAGTTGTTCAAGGTCACATCTAACCCAGTCTTGAACACCTCCAGGGACTGGGCATCCTCATACCTCTTTGGGCAACCTGTTCCAGTGCCTCACCACCATCAGAGTGAAGAATTTCTTAATAATATCTAATGTAAATCTACCTAATTTGAGTTTAAAACTATCCTCCCCTTGTCCTGTCATTAGGTGATTGAGCAAAGTTGCTCTCCATCTTTTTTATAAGTCCCTTCATGCCTTCATTTTGGCACTGGTTTTGATGCACTTGGGAGATTGAGACAACTTTATGTGGTCAGCTTTTCTGAATTCCTTGTGGTTGATCTTTCTGAGGTCTTTACTAGTTCTCCTGGAATCTCCTCTCTCTTGCCCTAGAACAGTGTATCGATTGTGCAGGGGCACTACAGGGACAGGGGGGAAACTCCTCCAGCTCTCATCAGGCAAGGGTCCACTCTCCCTCATCCCATGAGTCTTTCAAAGTGCTTGTTTTATGCTGCAAGCCTGTTTACCTACTCCTTGTCTGGACTTAAGGCAGGGCTGTTGCTTGGACCATATCAGCACATAGTACCATTTGTCAATGGTACTATACTGCTCGGATTCCCAAATGCTACACTGTCTGGTGAGTTCCTCTCGCAACAGAGTCACCTGTTTGAAGAGCTCATCCAGCTGGGCACACTTGCAACCATGACACCCACAACACCGACCTCTGCCTTCAGATCCTAGGGGGACCTCCAGAGACTGGAGATCCCTGGAACTGAGGGTCTGGGCTGCTTATTTGATCCTCAGGAGGTCTGTTTGGGTGTAGGCATCTGCCCAGGGAGGTTGCAGTCCCCCATCTGGGTTTCAGCTGCAAATTGGCAGGTTCAGCAGGTGGATACCATTTCTTCAGTATAAGGCCCTTCCTTTACTGATCCCAGAACACAAAAGTGACTGAGCCTGCCTGACCTTCCTGCTCACCATGCCTGCATGCACTGCTGCACAAACTGCCATGTCCTCCCCTGACTGACACACCATGCCATATTTGCCCCTCTGTTCAGCATGCTGCTGGTTGCTTGATCCCCCTAGGGCCTGCCACTGTATGACAGAGGTGGGGGCAATCTTGGCTCTGCTTGCACTTCATCAGATGCCCTCGTGAAGACTGCTGTGTTCAGGAGGCTCTCTTGGCTGCCTCAAGTGGCATTGATGCAGGAAATCCCCTACCTACCTCAATCCCCCACTCTGCTGCAGAATGCATCTGCCCTGGAACAGACCGCCTCGGCAAATCTTGAAGGGGGAAAAATACACAAGGGGGAAAAACACATATTTTCACAAGGTTAATGCATTCAGCTGTCCGGTAGTTTTAAATCTTATGAATCCATGGAACAAAATATGCCAGAAATAGGCATCTTGATTACCATGGCATAACTGGAGATTTGAGGTATCTTTCCTTTCCTGCAATATATCTTTTGTGGGTAAGTGCTGTGAAAATCATTTTGACAGCTCTCATCAGTCTTAAAGCACTCTGGAGAGACATTTTAATCCCCATGTATAGATGGTACAAATATATCACAGAGAACTGAAAAGACCTCCTGAAAACCACCCAGCAGGTCAGCAGAAAAACTGGCATCTGTGGACTCCTTCTTGAAGATATTTTACTTATCCAGACATAATCTTTCCCAAAATGTTGACAGTCTGAAATCATTCCCAAGCACTTCCTTTTGCTCACCTTCTTGCTCTGATCCTTATGGGTAAGTACAGGATTGCCTTTTCAAGCTTAGACAGCCTGGAATGATGCAAATGGATGCATTCCTAACCACTTAATTGATTTTATGTCAGTCTGAATTTCTGTGTCTAGGAGACAGAGAAAAGGGACTACAGGGGTACACACTATTCTCTCCATGTTTAATGAATTATGCTCAGTTAGTTATTATTGGCTAGAGTTTATCTTCTCATTCCCTAGATAACTTCATAATTATTTCAGACTGTAGAAAATGCATTATTATTATTATTATTATTATTATTATTATTGGCTTGTATAGATGTGTGTATCTAGCCAGCTATATATCCGTAGTTCAACTTCAAAGAGTAGAGAAGGAAAACCACCGCAACAAACTTTGGTGATGCACTTCTGATAGCCTTAGACTGACTAACAAACTGCTGTCAAAGTGACATCTCAATGGTAGGCAAAGGTGGAAAGGAAGTTCCTGGATATACTGCTTGTAAACGTAGGTGGCTATTGTAACCCTATGGGATTCAAGACAGCTCCAAGAAATGTGGTTTCTAGGCTGGAATGTAGTTTGTCAAGAATCTGTAGAGATATATGCATGATTATACAGAGAGAGACATAAAGTCTATTGATCTCCAACCCTTTCACAGTCTTCTCTTTCTAGGTTGTGCCTTCATGGCAGAGGTAGCATCCACTCCTGTACTACTGTTGCTCTTTAACCTTGCTTTTGCTGCACAAACAAATCTCTTAATCAGACAGTCCCTCAGAAAAGGCTAAATGTCCAAGGTGAGAGATGCTGTTTTTGTAAGACTGTTAATGCATATTATTGTAAGACTTTTAATACATACTCATGAGGCTGCACCTATAGAACTGTGTTCAGTTTTGGGCCCCTCATGACAAGAAAGACACAGAGTCCCTTGAGCATGTCCAGAGAAGGGCTATGAAGCTCGTGAAGGGTCTGGAACATGTTGCGTTGATGGGCAGAGTCCAATGGCATGAGGTTCAACATGGCTAAGTGCTGGGTCCTGCACTTTGGCCATAACAACCCCATGCAGTGCTATAGGCTAGGACAGAGTGGCTGGAAAGCTGTGCACAGAAAAAGAATCTGGGAGTGTTGGTCAGTGCTCACCTGAACATGAGCCGGCAGTGTGCCTAGGTGGTCAAGAAAACCAATGGAATCCTGGCTTGTATCAGAAACAGTGTGGCCAGAAGGACTAGGGAAGTGATTGTTCCCCTGTTCTCAGCTCTGGTGAGGCTGCACCTTGAGTACTGTGTTCAGTTTTGGGCCCCTCACATTGGGACAAGGACATTGAGGCCCTGGAGCATGCCCAGAGAAGATCTATGAAGCAGGTGAAGGGCCTGCTCCTGTGAGGAGCAGATGAGGGAACTGGGGTTGTTTAGGCTGGAGAAGAGGAGGCTCAGGGAAGACCTTATTGCTCTCTTAAACTACCTGAAACGGAGTTTGGGGGAGCTGGGGATCATCCTCTTCTCAAAGATAACTAGCAATAGAACAAGAGAACAGCCTCAAGTTGCATCAGGGGAGGTTTAGGTTAGAAATAGGAGACATTTCTTCTCAGAAAGGGTTGTTAGGCATTGGAACGGGTTGCCCAGGGAGGTGGTGGAGTCACTGTCCCTGGGAGTGTTTAAGAAAAGGGTGGATGTGATACTTAGGGACATGATTCAATGGATGATATTGGTGTTAGGGTGATGATTGGACCAGACGATTTCGCAGATCATTTCCAACCTTAATGATTTGATAATTCTATTCTAGGATTTTAGTGTGGATGTAGTAAATTAAACAAATGCTCAGTTTCCAACATTTTCTTAGAATTTCCAGAACACACCAACCCCACATTTCACCTGGAAAGCATGAGAATAAGTCAGCATATTGATACAGGAAATGTCCCTGGAAATCCTGCCAGTGTATCTGCATGACAATACTGGTGAGGACAGGTATGGTGCAATAAAGAAGATGCTAGTCACTGACATGCTCAGCAGTCAAGCCATAACTTCATTGGAACATAACTGGCATGTAGTGCTAGTGAGTCATGAAGAACTGTAAAGGCTGTTCTGATTATTTAAAATAAATAAATAAATAAATAAATAAAACATGAAACTGAATTAACTGAATTCCTGTACTAACAGGAATGTGAATGTGAAAAAATGTGATAACTGCTGTTTTCTGCTTAAATTTTGTTGTCCAGATTTTCACTTGTAATTTAGCAAGGTTGTTGTCACTCATTATATACCCTGATGAGGAGAGAATCTGGTGTTAATACCAAACACACTAGAAAATGCAAAAAAAAAACAACAACAACAACAACAGCATTTATATAATTGTTGCAGCATATAGACAAGATTTGGAATAACAGAGGTCCAGACTTCTGATATTCTGATTTTGATACCAAGATTGAGTGGCTGGATTGCTAAATATCCCAACTATACAGCAAGTCTTCCCGGTGTCAATACCACAAAAAGTCTTAATACATTGCATCTCAGGGATATTACTTAACAATTGCTTCCACATTTTCTTCAATAAATACATCTGCTTGGTCCTCTGGACTTGTTAGAATCACATAATTGTTTGGGTTGGAAGGGACCTACAAAGATCTTCTAATCCAACTCCGCTGCAACAGGAAGGGATATCATTCACTAGATCAAGTTACTCAAAGCCCTGTCCAGCTTGTCTTTGAACATTTCCAATTATGAGGCATCTACTACTTCTCTGAGAAACCTGCTACAGTCTCACCACCCTCATCACAAAAAAGTTCTTCCTTGCCATATCTAAATATGGATCAAAGTTCTTGTGAGACTCTTCCAGCCCTTGCTGGTAGTTATCAGTACTTGCGCAGTTGTTGTGATGTACCTTTGCCACATATCAGCTATCATAATGCTTCTAAGGGATGAAGGGGAAGCTAGTATCTGAACTTATCACCCATGAACTCAAGTAGGTTATACATTTTTTCTACCCACTGTGAAGAATGTCATGATTCATTATGTGACTCTCCTCATTATCTTCTGTTAGCTGGTGGCAGAATCTGACCCCCTCTGTTTTATAAACAGTTTCCAATTTTTGTATTTATATATTTTTACATTGTCAGTGAGTATGACAGACGTGCCCTAGCAGATGGAAATGATGCCATAACTTCGACTATGGCTCTGAATCAGCAGGAGCAGCATCTTAAACAGTGTTCAAATTATGGCAAGGAAATAAATAAATAAATAAGGAAAATATTGTTCTAGCAAGACTGGAACTTACATATTTGGTAGATAACACAGTGCAAATTAACTGAAGAATGTATTTATCTGAGTAAATGAAAAAGTAGACACTAAAACAAATACCAGTATTTCAAATACCAGGGCCCAAAGCAGAGAAATTCCGTGAAAACTTTATATGCTTCTTCCATATTCTAATTACACATATCTTCAGTAGCTATGTAGTCTGAAGAGTCATTCCAGGGATACTGAAGATGGCTAAGAGGAGTGACATGTATCGCCATGGAGAAGTAAAAAGAAGTGTGCACAAAAACATTCATTTTGTATAACCTGGTTCCAAACAAGTGTGTTAAATCATTTGCTGATGCCACACAATAAAGATCAGTGAAAACTGCTTGGATGACTTTGATTGTGGAGGGATGACCAAAATTCAAGAAGGATGCAAAAATTTCTAAATCAATAATCAGATATGCTCTCACTAGAAGTTAGGCTTGAAAGCCTTCAGAAAACCTCCTTTGTAAAAAATGGGGCCCTCATGAAACGACTTGAACAAACCTAATTATAAACATCTATGAAATGAAGACAATGTTGCTGTGATGGCACAGGAAATTTCTCTTTTCACAAGAAGCACAGTATGTAAGTCCTAAATTCTTACTGATGACTCATTGAGCCATATTTTCTAAGCTGAACACTACAAGTGGTAGATAAATGACTTACTGCTGATGTAACATCATCTACTGCAGCTGATGTTCAGAAAATGCTACAAGGCTCCATGAGATTTCAGAGCTTTCATGGCATTCTGGATCATCACAAAGCCAATAATTGACAAAGAAAACAGGAAAATGTCATATCTCTTCCCCTTCAGGAAACCTCTCTCTGAGGACTATTGGACAGCACAGCACATAATGAATCTAGCTGGTATTTGTTCCAGGACCAAATAGGTCATAGGATTTTACTTACTGGTTGCTTCTAAGGCACTAAGAGAGAATTAAGAGGGTTTGATTTACTGTGGTCTATTATGGTTCCTGGACAACGTGCCCACAAGCATCTTTTCTGGTAATTAAGTTATTTTCAAAGAGCGGTCTTAGGTGTGTCCAACACGTACAGAGTTAACTGCTGAAGTTGTGTCCACATTGCAATTGGGCTGATCCCCTTGGAACAGTGTTGTATGTCCTTCACCAGGATGAAAAGTGCTTTATTTTTGAGATTGAGCCCAAAGGTAAATGTGCACAAAAACAACCTCTCCAGAAAGTTAAATTGGTAATTTATGCACCTACAGATTGATGCATTACGTCTGCAACTTATCCCAGAAGCTACTTAGATGTGCTTTAGAGATGCTCCTGACAGAAAATACTTCCTGCCAACAAGAAACTTGTCAAAATATTATGCTGTTTTAAGATTATAGCTTTCATCTTATATTACACTTTTCTGTTGAATTCTGATCCTGTTTTCCTCTTACACCTTTTCTCAACAGAATAAAACAGTCTTTATGAGCCTTTTTAAAGAATCTTCTCAAAGAAAATTGACTTATTCATTGTTGCTGAAAACTGATTTAATATCAGTGTTACAGGAAATCTCTAAATGGTTGCTGTGTTCTGGATTAGGATATCAGCTTTTTAAATAGAGAGAAAAGAAGAATTTCATATGACATAAAAATAAACCCCTGCATTTCTTAATGAATATGAACCATGGACTAGCTGGGTTGTGGAGTGAGAATTTTACTTAAATATTAAAAAAAAAAAAAAAAAAAAAAAAAAAAAGGAACTTTGAGGATACAAATTTCCATGGGGCAATCAAAAGGGAATTTTCTGATATACATTCACTGGGTATCATCCTGTTGTAAAGGGATACTTTGTAGGTTTGGGTTTTTTAACACATTTGCTACAAATTTACATGATCCTTGAGAACAGAAATAAGTCTCTTTACAGCTGTGTGATCATGTCTAATACTACTTCAGTAAGGCTTTTGACACCATTTCCCACAGCATTCTCCTCAAGAAACTGGCTGCTCATGGCTTGGACTGGTGTACGCTTTGTTGGGTTAGAAACTGGCTGGGTAGTCAGTCCCAAAGAGTCGTGGTGAATGGAGTCAAATCCAGTTGGAGGCTGGTCACTAGTGGAGTCCCCCAGGGCTCAGTACTGGGGCCAGTTCTCTTTAGTATCTTTATCAATGATCTGGATGAGTGGATCGAGTGCACCCTCAGCAAGTTTGCAGACGACACAAAGTTAGGTGCGTGTGTTGCTCTGCTCGAGGGTAGGAAGGCTCTGCAGGAGGATCTGGATAGGCTGGACCGATGGGCCGAGGCCAACTGCATGAAGTTCAACAAGGCCAAGTGCCGGGTTCTGCACCTGGGGCACAACAACCCCAAGCAGCGCTACAGACTGGGAGATGAGTGGTTAAAAAACTGCCTGGCAGAGAAGGACCTGGGAGTATTGGTTGATAGCTGAATATGAGCCAGCAGTGTGCTCAGGTGGCCAAGAAGGCCAACAGCATCCTGGCTTGCATAAGAAACAGTATGGCCAGCAGGTCTATGGAAGTGATTGTCCCCCTGTACTCAACCCTGGTGGGGCCGCACCTCGAGTACTGTGTTCAGTTTTGGGCCCCTCCTTACAAGAAGGACATCAAGGTGCTCGAGCGAGGCCAGAAAAGGGCAACAAAGCTGGTGAGGGGTCTGGAGAACAAGTCTTATGAGGAGCAGCTGAGGGAGCCTGGAGAAGAGAAAGCTCAGGGGTGACCTTGTCGCAGTCTACAGGTGCCTTAAAGGAGGCTATAGTGAAGTGGACATTGGTCTATTTTCCCATGTGCCCAGTGACAGGACAAGGGGGAATGGGTTAAAGTTGCATCAGAGGAGGTTTAGGCTGGATATTAGGAAGAATTTCTTTACTGAAAGGGTTGTTAGGCATTGGAATAGGCTGCCCAGGGAAGTGGGCACTATCCCTGGAGGTCTTTAAAAGACATTTAGTTGTAGAGCTTAGAGATATGGTTTAACGGAGGACTTGTTAGTGTTAGGTCAGAGGTTGGACTCGGTGATCTTGGAGATCTCTTTCAGCCTTGATGATTCTGTGATTCCGTGATTCTGTGAAGTACTTTTAAAAGAGCTTTAAATTTAGTCTCTAGTGTTACCTCTTTGAACTACTTTGATGGAAGTTTATACCTTATTTTTAAGAGAAAAAAAAAGGAAAACAAAGGCCAATATAAAAGATCAATTTAATCAAGTATAATTATTTTTTGAAATCTTAATATGCTCATAACCAAATGTGAAAGCTGCTAGTAATAAGATTGAAATTCAAAGCTACTGAATCCTCCTCTAAAAACAGTTGGAAGGGACGTCAATATGCTGAGTAGTTCAACCCTCTTCTCAGAGTAGAATCAATAACCACAGGTTGTCCAGGACTGTGTCTATTCAGGTTTTGAGTGACTCTGAGGGGGGAGACTCTACAACATCTCTGTGCAATCTGTGCCTGTGGGAAAGGAATTCGCAGGTGGCTTTGCCCTGCTTCCCACGTCCTTGTATTAGAGATAATGAGGAAACAAGCTAGAGACAAGTGCATGGAGAAGCTAGACCAATTATAAGTTGTTATCGGCACATGCTGTAGTTAGTTGCCTATACTCTGTGAGAACCTGTAATAAAGGAGGACGATTATACTCGCATCGAGGTTGCATCGTTACTCCAGTCCATTTCCCTTTCCAACAACATCTGGTATGGAGGACGATTATACTCGCATCGAGGTTGCATCGTTACTCCGGTCCGTTTCCCTTTCCAAAAACATGTGCCAGTGGTCAGTCGCCCTCATGGTGAACCACTGTTTCCTGATATTCAGAGGGAACCTCCTGTTTTAATTTTTTTTCCCATTGCTTCTTGTCCTGGCACTGGGCACCACTGAAATGAGCCTGGCTCCATCTTCTTTACTCCCTCCAGATATTTGTACTCCATCATATATTTGTACACATTGATAAGATCCCCTCTAAGCCTTGTCTTCTCCAGGCTGAACAGTCCCAGCTCTCAGCCTTTCCACACAGTAGAGATGCTCCAGTCTCTTAATCATCTTTGTAGCCTTTTGTTTTTCTTTCTCCTGTAGCTTAAATGTTTCCTAACATAACTGTAGACTTTCTTTTTGGTCTTTTAAGTCTGGGATTCCTGAAGGAATGTCCTACCAGTACAGAGTATGCCAAGAATAGGTTTACTACTTTGGCATTTTCCAGATCCCTTGTCACAAATTCCCTTGCACTGTTAATTTTCCCTGATCTTCCTTTTGCTGCTGATGTACTTGCAGAAACCCTTCTTGTTACCTTTCACACTCCCCACCACATTCAACTCTAGGCGGACTACAGCTTTTTTAGCTTTTCATGTCCAGCATAGCATACAGACATTTAATCTCCCATGTCCTCCACCTGTGTCAGGAGGGTGTCATCAATGGACTTCAGAAACCTCCTGTATCACTTGTTCCCTGCTACGTTCATATCACCCCACCCCATTTGCTTGCCAGCCTACTGCTTCCTCACCTCATTGTTCTCATTGTTTCTCCTAGTTTAAACATTTCCTCAAAATGTTGCCCAACATGTTGTTCCACTTAGGTGGATCCGATGTCTTCCAAGAAGTACTTGGTCCTCAGAAGGGATGCCATGGTTTTAAAAGCTGAATCTCTCTTCTGAAAAAAAAACAGCTGAGAAAACAACTATTTACTTGCAGAATTCTTTCACTTCTATTCAAGTCCTTTCTCCTCACCTGCAGGACTGATGAGAAACCACTGTGTCCTCCTTAACCTTGACTATCACTTCTGGACCATGCAGTAACACAATATATTTCATGACTCTGTCAACACCCCTTACAATATCATATCATTGTAGAAGAGCAGCACAGAATAGCAGTTCCAGGGCTGGGTAAGCCTTGTTAGCCTCTCCACAGCAACCCTGACCCAAGCTCTTGGCGTGCAGCAAACCTCTCAAGGCAGCAGGTAAGGTGGACAGACAGGAACCTCTGTCCCGCAACAGAAAGTCTCCCACTTCTGCCTCTCAGTGCTGCTGCAGGGCTCAGTTGCCACCAGCTCAAAGGCTTTGTGGACACAGCACCTCCTCTGCTATGAGGGCACTGACCCCCTTCTGGAGTGGCATTCTGTAGGTGCATCAGTGTGTTGTCTTGCATTATGAATTTCAGTAAAACCTTACAAAGACAATGTAGAAGATGTAATAAACATTAACTTTAGTGTTGAGCAATAAGATTATTATAAAAATATATTTAACATATTGACAGAGAAATTAAACCAGAGGCTTCCCATGAATAGTGTCTCTCATCTTTTATGGTGGTTTAAGATCTTGGGATGATGAATCCTTGTTACAGAAGAATACCTCAACAACCCAGCCCAATTGCTGCTAATGGTTAATAAATACCCAGAAGGTTATAAGAAGCTACCCCTAAGTATGTGGTACTTGACTTTTCATTTAAAATCACATCCAAAGTGACTAACCAAACTATGTGCTGTACTCTTTAGTTTGGGAACATTTTGTTTTCTTTGTAAGTGTAACATAGCAGGTACCGAGGACACTTTGGATGTTTTTAACTGCCTTGTTTTCCTTGACTAAGTGTGGTTTCTTTAGCAACAAGATACTATGAAAATCTCCTATTTCAGAAGAATTATCCACATAGAGAAGGAAAAGGGCCAAAACACTGTGTTTTATTTTTATATTATATTTACTATAGCCCATTGGAAATAGACTGGAAGAAACCATGCATGGTCACTGAATCCTTTGCCACAAAAAGACTGGCTATATGCAAAACATTCTTGGCATATGATCATTTAACATTGGTCTTCAAAATACCCAGTAGCAGAGTCCACACTGTCCTGGGACAGCCTGTTCTAGTCTTTGTTCTGCTTACTAACAAAGCTTGATCACTTGGATCTCAGCTAGAGCACCTACAAACTCATCCTGCTAAATACAGAGAAAACAGTTCGTACTACCTTTTCACAGGTAACTGTTACCTTTTACCTATGTAAAAGGTAACAGTTCGTTACCTTTTACATATTTAAAAAGTGTTTTCACACCCTCCAGCTACCCATTCTCCAGTCTAAACACTCCAAATTCCTTTGGCATACATTTCCTATAGATCATGCTTTCTACACCTCTGACCAATCTTTTTCTTTGTATTTTTCCAGCTTGTCTATATATGGAATATATATATTGAAAAAAATATATATATTGAAATATATATATATATATTTATATATATTTATATATTATATAATATTTATATATATATATAAATATATATATTGAAAAAATATATATTGAAAAAAAAAAATGACCTCAAAAACATAATATTGTGTTCCTGCTGTGGTCTTATCATATTGAGTAGACATGCCTTATAGATAAATTTTGTATTTATAATTGCCTTTTTCTCCAGCCACATGACTTTTCATGCACAATTTGTAATGTATTATAACCCTCTGAGTTTTTCCTGAAGACCTGCTGCCCAGACTGTTCATCAGACCATTTACACAGAATAATATTCTATCTGCCTAAGTATGTTTATTGAACTATATCCTCTTTATCCTCTTTTTTTTTTTTTTTTTTTTTTTTTGGGATTGTATTCCCACTTTGTAAATTTGTACTAATGCCTTCCGTGTAGTTCAGGGTCTTCCTAATTTGTTGTCATCTGAAAAATAATAATAATAATAATAATATCTATTCAAACACATATTTTGGCTCTAGGACAAACCAAAACCCTACTTACAATAACAATTTAGACTTGCACTAATCTTGCTATAGTTTACTAAGACTGTATTTCATAAAATTGCTTATGAGAATATTATGAAAGTGTCAAAATTCTGACTAAAGTTGAGAGATATCTCTAATCTATTAACTGTCTTCTGTCCACAAGGTCTCCTACTCTGTTGTAAGTAGAAGTGAAGCTATTTTGGATAATTTTATTCTCAACAAGCTCATGGTGGCCTTCCTGTTATCTTCCAAGTGCTTACAGATAGTTTAGTTGATAATTGTTCTAGTATTTTTCCAGGAACTGAAGTTAAGATGATTCCTCTGCAATCCCCGACTCTCTATTTTTCCCATTTTCTAAAGATAGGCTCTGTATCTGCCATTTCTAGGCTCTCAAAACTTCACCATTTCCCCTGTGGTTTATCAAACACCATCTCTAATAGCTTGGAAATTGTTTCAGTCAGTTTTGTAAGTGGCCTCAGGTGAATTACAGCACAGACTTATGATTTGACAATGTCCTAGTTAGATGAGTATTCTTCAACATTTTTCCCCTATTTGATCTTGAGCTCCTATCTTTTATTACCAATATTAACTGTGATAAGCTGACCACGGCTAATTTTTGCATGACAAAGCAGTGCCATTGTGGACGCATTTTTTCTTACCATCACCATTCATAACATTTTTACGATGTTTATCTCTTTCAAATGTTTCAGAAGAGATAATAAAACATAATCCTATTACAAATAAATAGATTAAGACATAATTCTGATGTAGTTTACAATTTAATACATCAAGAAACATTCTTTCCAGTTGTTGTGAAGGTGAGGGAAAGCAGAAACAGCTGTCAGAGAAGGGAAACTAATTTGAATAAGAATTTCTAGAGTTCTGAATGTATGTATTTAATGCAGTTAGCTTTTAGTATTGATCAAAGAATTATTACTCCTATTTGCATTTTGTGTCAATTAGCAGCTTTTATAGTGATAAACAACTCTGCAAAAATGCTAAATAAATGGAAAACATAATGAGCTGACTTACAATGTGGTCTCGTGGACTTTGTGAAGGAGTGTTCTATATTTCTGTACTTTAAAAATAGTTATTTAAAAATATAATTTCCAAAAGAAAGAGGAATAATATAGGGTAAGCCAACTTTTGCAGGATCCATAAATCCTTGCATAAATCCCTCTAAAGGAAAAATCTTCAGCTTCTAGGAAAAGAAAGAATGTTGATTCTGGCACTGACTGTTAACCATCTACCTATCATTTTTCATGAGTTACCAAAGATGAAGCGTTAGGCACACATGTTAAAATTCCTGCTTGTGAAAATTTATAAAAAAGATGCCAGGTTTATTTAGAGAATTTTAGCCTCATAAATCTGTTATTCAGTTAACAGGGAAGCCTGACTTGATTAGTCCTTTGATCTGGTAATTTCCATTCACAGATGCAGCATTCACAATCTATCTAGATGAAAAAATGAAGGCTTTTTTTTCTTTTTTCTTCCCCGTCCCCTCTCTCCCTCCCCCCCTCCCCCCCTCCCTCCCCCTCCCCCCCAATCTTTTCTTGTGATAGAGCTAAAATCTGCTTTTGGAACTCAGTTCAGATAAAGATTAGCTATGTGAGCTTAGTCCTACTGTTATATTACACATTAATCTTCCTCAGAAACACACTCAAGGTTTTCTGACCTGCCCAGCCGGATGTGACTGCACCAAATGATGGGACAGCAGGAGAGCTGTGCTGGGCAGTAGCAACAGGAAGTTAGAGCCACCCTTCTACTTTTTCTCCTTGCTCAGAACAGGCTCTTCTTCACTCACTCAGTTGTTTATTCCTTTTTTGTCAGACAATGATGAATGTGAGGTAGTCCTCTGGGAAATAAGAGCTCTGAGACTGAGAACTCAGAGCTAACTGCCTCAGAGAGAAATCACCTGATCTTTAAGGGAGTGTCTTAACCATGAAGTTGTTTGTCAGAATTGGACCCTGCATTCACATCCTCAGAAGTGGATGTCCAGCACTGGGGAGGATCCAGCTATCCTCTTTTTCTAGTATTTCCAGATGACTGCCTTTAAACACCTATTTTCCCAGGGAGAGAAACACAGAACTGCTTTTCAGTTTGAATCTTGTGAATAGCCAGCTTCATGGTTCTTGACCAGAGAGTTGATCTCCAGTCACCTGCTTTCTTGGACAGTCAGACCTGTACCTTGACTTGGCAGTAAAAATAGGACCAGCTAGGATTTCTGCCATTTCACATTAAGGAACTCTGAATTTCCAGAATTCACACTTCAGTAGCAATTCTGCCATGTGGAGGGGATGGGGATTCCTGAGCTTCCACCATTTATCTTGTGGTCCTAGGGCCAGAGCACTCAAAACTTCCAGGCACCTTTTTCCATGAGGAGGAACTGGACAAGGCAAAAAAAAAAAAAAAAAAAAAAAAGTCCTTATTATGGAAATATTTTTTTTTAATTCATTTTCTTTCTGCTTGATAGAGAAGATCTTTAAAAATAGTAAAAGGGTTTCCCAAGAGAAGGAAATTCTAAGTTTTTATCAACACTGCTTAGAAGTAAACTGAGCAAGCAGCTAGGGGATGAAGGGTCTGGAAGGACTATTAATTTATCTGGCATGTTACATATCCTGGAGTTTAGAGATTTATAATATTGCAATTGTAAATCATTTATGTGAAAATTCCTATGCCAGGTATCTTCCTTTGGCTGAATAGTTTTAGAAAAATGTAGATAATGTATTTCATCTGATGATGAGAAACGGATAAATAGTTATTTATATAAACAAAATAAAATTCAAGGGAAAAGCCCGTGTCATGTCCCTTCCCCCCAGTCTTTGCTCAGAAAGTTAAAAAATAAAATAAAATAAAATAAAATAAAATAAAATAAAATAAAATAAAATAAAATAAAATAAATAAATAAAGATGCTTGTTCATGGTTATACATCCCCTATCTTTGCATCCATCCCTCCATCCATCTTGTGTATTGAAAGAGGCATGATAGTTAAGGGTGGAAGAGGATCAAAATAAAATAACAATTTGGAGCAGAGAAACAAAAGCTCTGCCACTGGTCAAGGCCAGTAGAAGGTGCTCCTTAGGTGTTGAGTGTTTAGCAGCTTTAGAATTGTGTGTACAGTGAGTGTAGTGTGTAATATATGCATGGCTTTTGTAGCATCAGTATATCACAACTGCATAATTCTCTGCATGTAGTGAAACAATCTATTCCCAACATTATCCACCGGGCACCAGAAAAGTCAGAAGAGGACCCAGGTGTTTTCTAGCTCCTGAAGGACCACACTTGGGTCTGTGCACTCTTTTTGCAACAGCCTGTGTTAAAAGAGAGTTTTTTTACTTCCAGTGACCTTCACACAGCTAGGTCAGGTCCAGACCCAATTCAGGCCAAAAGCTACTTCTGCAGCATAGAGAAGGGAGAGGAAAACACAGGCACAGGTGGGTTGCTCTTTGTTGAGTTAGGAGGGACTGCCATGGCTGGCATTAAACCAGAGCTAAGAAGCTTTTTCAGGCTGAAGCTGAGTCCTGTTGAGCTGGCTAGGTCTTTGTATCAAGCATTTTCAAGCACAGTAGTGCGTTCGCTCGGGTCGTGGTTCCATGTCTTTGCAAACTGTTTTGCCCATCTTAAGTTTCCCTGCAACCTGGAATATTCAGGAGCCCAACACAAATAAGAGCTCCAGGATGTGTCTCTGATCTGTCACAATGTATTTGTTTGGGATATGGAAGCAGGAAGATCAGTGCAGGAGCTTCTGCCAGATTCAGCCTTAATCTGGCCTGGCCAGCATGTTCCACTTCCATTACCCTGGATAACTCAATCTCATAACATATTGGATAACAGAGAATCGACTGCAGAGACATGAAATTAATTTCTTGCTCCATGCTTCTACTTGAAGAAGAAAAGTAGAACAGCAGTAGTTTAATTTATGATCTTATGATGCAGCACTGGAAAGTACTTCTTGTGTCATTGGTTCAAGCCTCCTGCTACTTCAGAAACCACTTCATCTAATCCTGTTCATAAATTTATCTTAAAATCAGTTAAATTTCTAGTCCATACTACAGCCCCAGGAAAGTAATTACAGAATAACATTGCTTTGATTATTTGAATTATTATGGTTTCCAGACCAAGTTCCTGGCTGGTTCATGCATGATAGCTCTTCTGCCAACATTGTTCTTTAACTTAAACAGTCCTTCCCCTTCCACAGTGTTTAATCTCTTGATGTATTCGTAGTAAGTAATTAAAAGGACAAAACAAACAACTCTTTTATCTACAGTTGTATTTCTCCAGGTATGTTATACGGATCCTGATATGAAGAAAAGCCAAGATAAGCCAGTACTTTGGCATCAAGTTAAGCAAATACTCTCATAGTCAAACTGAGACAAATAAGTGAAATATGTGAGCTGGCAAATACCTGCTACCTCCAAACCCATGCATATTATCCATTCTACTCATCGCTGCCCTGATCCAAAGAGAAATATTTCAGTGCTCCTGAACTTTGGAAAGTACTGCCAAATGAGAGGATCCTGCAGAAGGCCCTGGAGCTCTTTTCTTCATGGGAGGCAGAAGTGCATTCAGGGGTAGTGAAGAGTAAGCACATCTAAATGGGGCAGCTGTGCCATTCTAGACCTGTACAAAATCAATTTACCTAAGAACAAATATAATCTTTTCAACTGAAGGCTATGACATTGTCCTGTCTTTCTTTTTCTTTTTTTCATTTTTTTTCCTTCTTTCTCCATTATTATTTTGTGAAGTAGAGATTGTAGATGTCCTGAGATGCCTGGACTAGACATGTTTGACAGAGCCAACTGAGAAATTCACCTTTGGCTTGTTTCCATTTATTTCAGTGGGTTTTGGATAAGACCGCAGAATTATATGACATGCCAGAGTGACAAAAGTTATTGGATGATTGGCTAGAGGAATTACTTTTTTTACTTTTATTTTTTATTTTTTATTTTTTTTGAAGTATTGGCTAGCTGTCTTCAAGGGAGAAAATCCTTCCACATACTCCCACGAAGCCACTGTGTCCATACTCTTCAAATGTTTACTAACTCTTATAATCCCTCATCGAATCTACCGTGAACCAAAGCATCTCCTTGAGGGTTTTTATGTTTTCCTCAAAGCTTGACCCAATATGTCGTAAAATCATAGAATGGTTTGGATTGGAAGGAACCCTAAAGACGATCTAGTCCCAACCCCCTTCCATAAGCAGGGACACCTCCCACCAGACCAGGTTGCTCAAAGCCCCATCCAGTCTGACCTTGAACACTTCCAGGGATGGGGCATCAACAACTTCTCTGGGCAACCTGTGCCAGTGTTTCACCACCCACAAAGTAAAAATTTTCTTCCTAATGTCTAATCTAAATCTACCCTCTTTCAGTTTAAGACTGTTACTCCTTCTCCTGTCACTGCACTCCCTAATCAAGAGTCCCTCTCCAGCTTCTCTGTAGGCAGTGGAAGGCTGCTATAAGGTCTCCCTGGAGCCTTCTCTTCTCCAGGCTGAAAAACCGCAGCTCTTTCAACCTGGAGAGGTGCTCCAGCCCTTTGATCATTTTTGTGGCCCTCCTCTGGATCCACTCAAACAGATCCACCCCACTTTCCACATCACTGACAGAGATGTTAAACAGTGGTCCCAGTACTGGTGGTCCCAGTACTGACTCCAAGGAACACCACTCATCACAGATCTCCACCTGGATGTTGAGCCATTGACCGTGACTCTTTGAGTGCAACCATCCAGGCAATTCCTTACCCACCCAGCAGACCATTCATCAAATACATATCTCTCCATTTTAGAGACAAGGATGTTGTGTGGGATGATATCAAATGTTTTGTACAAATTCAGGTAGATAATGTCTGTTTCTCAGTAGTTGATGTCAGTTGCTCAGTAGTCAGTGAGTAAAGAATTTGTTACTTTTCAGTTGATGGCATGTCGGACAGTAGGTAGATTTTCTTTACGGTCTGTTGTTAAAAGAAACAAACCAAGTAAGCCCTTTCGAAGGTCAAGTAAACTTGGGGTAAAATCCACCTCCTGGTCAGGATGTTCTAGGCTTTCAAAAAATCTTTGCAAGTCTGTGGTCTTTGCAAGAGTTTAAATCACAGTCAGGGAAGAAAAAGCTCCTATCTCAAAACTGCTACAGTGTGATCCTTTAGCCATCTTTTTTATGTTAGATTTATGTTAGAACAGAGGTTCATAGAGCACCCAATTTTGTTCTAATGCCAAAGATCAGAAAGTGAATTATAACTTGACTCCTTTACTCTAAGATGTTATTTACATTAACTAATTGCATGTGTTGGAAAAATGTGTTGATAAAAAAATATGTGCTTCTTTGTTGTTGTTGTTGTTGTTGTTTGTTTGTTGTTTTTCTTACAACAAAGTTCAGTTCTGTGAGGACTTTTTGTAATCTTGGCATACATGCAAGCAGAATGTATGGGCTGCTCAAAGAAAGATCTATAAATGGTCTCCAGTTCCTACTTTTGTTTAAACTGGCAGAAGCAGAAGTGCATTATATTCTGCTTTACAAGCTGAATTTTATTTATTGCTTGCAATAGGGTCTTACTATATGAAAATATATTAACTATCTTAGTTCATATTGTGTACAGAAGCTTGAAGAGTCTTTGCCACTGACACAGAATGTTAGAAATTAGAAACAGATGGTAATTACTAGGAAAAAAATGAGGCTTCAGAGGAGAATGGATGCAGTGCATTCCAGAGCACATGCAGTGTTTTTTTTTTTTTTTTTTTTTTTTCCACAAAGATTAATGGCTATTATAAAGGCATTGTGTTTTGTGAACTCACATATCACTGACTTACCTAGAAAGTGAATCAATCCATTTTTACGGGCTGCAATAACTTAGAAGTTTGTGAAGTGGTCAGTGTGACTGATCGGAACCTCAGATTATACTACTTTCTTCCATGTTTTATTTTGCAATTTTGTGGCTCTTGCCTTCACCTATTTCCCTGTTTATCCTGGCCTCTGTTAATGTTGTTAATGCCTGATGAGGTATACAGCATTTTTGTCTATTATGTTTGACACAAATGCAAATATATCATTTAATGACATTATCAGGAATCATAAATTCTGTACGTGCAAATAAGACTTCTGTTAATCATATGGAAGAATTTGCCAGCTGTCGTTTCAACTGTTTGGCAAATGAACAACATTTAAATCTCATGTTTGACATTTTGATCTAAAATATATATTTTAAAAGACACAATACTGATTTATCTTATTTATCTCTATAGTCTTACAGAGATGCATATGGGAAAAAGACTCATACTGCAGATAGTGACAATGTAGTTTAATATCTAATTTTCAGAAAATCTGCTTTCAGTTGAGCTGTTATAGCTCTATTCTTACTATAATATTAAAAGAGAGTATTTGCCAAAAAAAAATGTTCTGTGAAGCAATTGGATTTTACTACAGGATCTAATAGCAAGTGGATATGCTAAGAACTGGGATATTTACTTAAACAATTTCAAGCAAGCAGTTTTCAGCTTCTGATATCAAAGTGTTTCAAACCTTTTATAACGTAATGGATGTTCTGTAGTGTCTAAATTCAACATAAATTTCATAGAGGGTTATTATTCTGAAATGCTCTGTGCTAGAAGTCTGAACATGGAATTGGAAAGAATAGCAAGCAATTTTAACCACATCTCTGCTGTACTTTGATTCAATGACCTAATTAAAAGGTCTTTTAATTGGTTTACACTGAGGCGCTCAAGTGCATTTTATTGTTTTTTTTTGCAACAGATCACCAGAAGTCAATTATTTAAGATGTAGCATTGCAAACCATTTTGTTTTATTTCTGTGGGAGCACACAGTAAAAAGAGGAAGTTTAAATGAACAAACTGTCCCTTCTCTGGAGACACATATATTACCATCACAGAATCACAGAATCACAGAATTTCTAGGTTGGAAGAGACCTCAAGATCATCGAGTCCAACCTCTAACCTAACACTAACAGTCCCCACTAAACCATATCCCTAAGCTCTACATCTAAACGTCTTTTGAAGACTTCCAGGGATGGTGACTCCACCACCTCCCTGGGCAGCCTGTTCCAATGCCTCACAACCCTTTCAGTAAAGAAGCTCTTCCTAACATCTAACCTAAAACTCCCCTGGCGCAACTTTAGCCCATTCCCCCTCGTCCTGTCACCAGGCACGTGGGAGAACAGGCCAACCCCCACCTCTCTACAGCCTCCTTTAAGGTATCTGTAGAGAGTGATAAGGTCGCCCCTGAGCCTCCTCTTCTCCAGGCTGAATAAGCCCAGCTCCTTCAGCCGCTCCTCGTAGGACTTGTTCTCCAGGCCCCTCACCAGCTTCGTCGCCCTTCTTTGGACCCGCTCAAGCACCTCGATGTCCTTCTTGTAGCGAGGGGCCCAAAACTGAACACAGTACTCGAGGTGCGGCCTCACCAGAGCCGAGTACAGGGGGACGATCACCTCCCTAGCCCTGCTGGCATCATTGCTGGCATCAGAAAAGCCATACTGGTAACCGTACTGGTAAATATCTGAAAAAAACATGCCAACTTTTGCCCCATCAGTAACACAGTAAAATGTTTTACAAATAGAAAAAGACATCAATGCCAACAGGAAACCAGCTATCCTGTTCATACTTATGAGAAGACACAGGGAGCTCTAAAGCCAAAAAAGGAATCCATAACCAAAGACACTCATAGACTGTAGCAGTCTATTGACAGCTGCATTTCTTAAAAAATCTCCCTTTGGCTTGAAAATCAGCTTGAACAGGCCACACTTCATTCTCATTCATTTCTGCTCCCCTGGACAGTGTTTAAAACTGTAGCAATGTAACATTAGATTTGCTTTGACATTCCAATCCTCCATCTCAGGGGCCTAAAGATGAGGTGGTTATTCAAACCTGTTTTGCTGGAGAGGCATCAGAGGGCTCAGCACCCTGTGGCCAGCAGCATTCAGGAAATGCAGATGTCTTTACTGTCACTCCAGCAGAGCTTCCCATGCAAATGAATGCCATGCAGTTTTGACCTATTGGCCACTGCTTCCCCCAGCTCCCTGCTGCCAAAACCCTCTCTGTTCTGTTACATGGTGGCAGGAGACTTTTCCTCTGCTTTCCCTGAAGAAAGCTAGTACATACACATTATGTAAAGGAAAACAGACTTTGGACATTTTGTATTCAGTCTGTATATAAGAACTAAAAACAACAAAAACAACATAGTAGATATTTTCAACCAGAATATATGAAATGAAGTAAATTCTTATGGATTAGACATCATCAAATGCTGAGGTTAGTGAATTTAAATCGTAATGAATTAAGGCACATTTAGCACATATAATTCTCTTGGTAAGACGTTTTGCTAGGGAAGGTGATTACTTTACTTTTACTACTTTAAGATAAAAGTCATAGTATTTTTAAAACATAACTTTTATCTTTGAACAGTCATTCAAAGATAAAAAGGTGGAAAAAGAAATGCCTTTGAAGGAGAAGTGTGTATCTGTGTACATACTAACACTGTGTGCATATAAAATATGAGGTGTGTGTGTGTGTGCATGCACACATCAAGAGATAAGTTATTCAGAGAGGGAAAATTTGCTGCAGCTTGGAAAATCTTGCTTCTCATTTAAACATTCTAGCCAGTCAAGATATAATATATCCTCAGAATTTTCATATTTTTAAAATTTTAATCCATAGTCATTCACTAGACTACTTTTTAAAGGAACTGGGATGTATTTGTATTTTGCAGCTATTATTGTCTTCAGTATAGTTTCTGGTGGCTCAGCTTATGTCCAAATCTGCTAAGTAGAGGCCAAAAACTGATTTTAAGACCTGACTTTGGTTACAAGTATGTAATATATACATGTCAGTATATTCACTGTATTAGTCACAAAGCTAAACATGTTTATAAATGTTTTGCAGTCATGGATTGAATATGTCTAAATGCCAAAGATTACATTATGCTTTCCCATGTTATTACTTGGTCTCTTGCATTTTCCATTCATGTCGACCGTATATTCAATAACAGACCTTTGTAAAATAATGATTCTTTGTTCATTTACATATTAGATATTCTCTTCAGAAAGTGCCACCTTGTGGTGCTTTTTCCAACCAAAAAGGAACTACTACAGAACCATCTCATGTTTACAGCGTTCAGCAAAAGCAGTCTCAAAAATACAGAATTTGCTTTTGCTCAGTTCATTCAGATGCTTTACACACACAGATGCTTATAGACATTTCTCAGCCAGTGTGTGCTTTTTACAAATAAAATTAAGACTTTGTTTACCTTTGTAGATTTCAGATGCCTGCAAGATTTTCATTCTCTTGCTTGTGTTGTTTCCTTAGTTTACTGAAAGTTCATTTAGCTTAACAGGGAGTGTTTCTACTACTGAACATTCACATGAACAAAAAAAGAAGGGCCTCTTGGACTCTGTAAAAACTTCTCACATCATTTAGCTATGTTCCAAAAAAATCCTTTCTGGAAGACTTTCTTCAAAATGCATATATATTCCCATTGCTTTCAAAAATCTATAAAAACAATGTGTAATAAAGAAGATAATAAATAGGCTTGTTTCATCTTCAATACTGAAATGGAAAAACTGGGTTATTTATTCACATTGAAAGGTTCCTTCCCAAATGTGCCTCAGACTGGAGTACCCGCAATAACCATATATCTTGCTTGAACTGAAAAAAAAAAAAAAAAAAAAAAAAAAAAAAAGATGTTACTGCATCCAAAGACTGGGCATGCAGGATTCAAAGCTAGATCTGAATCTTCCACTTAGGCTTTTCCAAAACCCCAAGTCTGAATCCCTTCAGACATTAAGGGGATCCCATATTTAAGTCAAATTTGTTAGTCAAATTTTTGTGAAGCAGTAAAGACCAAGACTGAATGTAATTGCTGTGTACTGTTAAAATATCCTGACAGGACATTACCATACGCAGCAAAATGCCTTACTGCATTAGGGTGGTGCCCTGTGGGAGACACTTACTGTCATCCCCGGGCCTCCATTTTCACATCCTTGTTTATTCTCCAGACTGCCGGTTATCTTCTGATCCTGGGAGTCATGGCTTCTTCTGCCCCCTGTCAACAAACAGCAAGCACACACACAAAAAAAAGAGAAGCATGGGAAGCCCACACATCTATAATTAAAAGTCAAAAGAAAAAGAAGAAAACACATTTAACTGTTTTCATATATTTTTTTACCCCAGTATGTTACTGGTGTTGGTGAGAGCGTCACAAGCTTACTCCAGGAGTGATCTTTTTTCGGTGTACCCCAAAGACTCCACAGCTGTATGATGAAACTGATAGACAAGCATTGAACTTTAATGTGTAAATAGATCTGGCAGACAATGTAGACTTGGATTTTTTGGTCTGGGGCTGTGCAGAAGCCAGATTGACGTAAGAGCTCAGTGTGGGCTCCCAGCCCATTTGGTACAGAAAGTGATGCTTCAATGGAGAGGCTGGGGTATGCTCTGAAATGGTCTGAGGGGCACCTACAACACCCTATTGTGATTTGTGCTGTGATAACATTTACAGTTCTCACAGGGAAGTATTACCTGGGTAAAGGAAATAGGTCTTGGGTAATGCAGATGATGTGTGTTTCTGCCTTGAAAAAAAATGGCAACACTTTGCTCTTGGCTGCTAGAATTAATCTGTTTGGATGTTTCAACACTTTGGGGTTTCAGAGTGGCGGAATAATCTACTTCATGAGATGTGATTTACACTATTGGATTGCCAACAAAAACAGGCACAAGCTAACCTGAAAAGGAAGAGATGGAAGATATGACACTTAATTAAAATATTTTTGCAAATGCTTTTACAGCTTTTCATTTTACACTGGTAGATTATGATCCCATCAACTCTCCTAATGAGCTGGTCAAGAGACTTTTTAAAACATTAAAAAATGTATAGAAATGCCAATCAGTAAAACACAGTTGTTAACTAAATCCTTCATGCCTTTGGATTCAGATGAGAACCAATGATGTTTTTCATTGCTTGGTCTTCCAAATTTTTTCTAACAGTTGTTTTTCCCAGGACCTACTGTTGCAAGTGAAGACACTTTGAAGAATCTCAGTTCTTGCTGAACTTTTAGAAAGGAACATTTCTGAACCCTGCCTCTCAATGAACTGTCTATGTTGTCTCACAGATATTTCCTGAAGTGAGAACAAATAAAAAGTTGTTGGTAGTAAGTTTTTTCACTCTTGTATAACCATGGTATACACATGGCAGAAATCAGCAGTGGACAACATTTCCCCCAGAGGAAGGCAATGTTCTGGGAGCCTGCAACAGCTCTTGGACAGAGCTAGAAATGGGAGCAGTGGCAGGACATAGGCTGCTGGGTTGTGTGGCCTCCAACAACTACAAATTGTCTATATGTGGTTGTACATCTAGAGGGTACCAAACATACAGAGATTTCCAAAGTCAGAAAGAATATTGAAGAGAAATGTTTGGCACATGGAGGTGAACAAGTTTAGTTTCAGTCTATAGGAAAGAAGGAGATAACTATTTTAGCAAAGGGTAGTGAGATAACTTTAAAAGACCATTGGAAGTCACATCAGAGACAGACTCATAAACTGTAATTTACTTCATGTGTATTAGAGCATTGTTTTTGGACATATTTTTCAAGACAAAAAATTAAAAAGACTTTCTAGATGACAGGAAATATTTTGTAAGGAAAGATGGAAAAAAAACACAAGTGGTAGCAGGTAGCAGGTACATATTCATATGTGGCAGGCACATGAAAAACAAGGAAACCATAAGGACTAGTCAGCATGGATTCACCAAGAAGAAGTCATGCTTGACCAACATGTTTAACTTCTATTATGAAATTACTGGCCTGGTACATGACGGGAGAGCTATGGGTATTGTCTGCCTGGACTTCAGTAAGGCTTTACACTGTCTCCCATAAGATACTATTCAAGTATGCACTTGATGGGCAGACAGTGAGATGAGTTGAAAGCTCATTGAATGGTCAGGCCCCAAGGGTGGTGATCAGTGGTGCAAAGTCCACTTGGAGGCTAGTAACTAACAGGGCATGCCATGGGTCAATACTGGGTCCAGTCCTATTTAACACCTTCATTAATGATCTGAACAATGGGGCAGAGTGTACCCTCCACAAGTTTGCAGGTGACACAAAACTGGGAGAACTGGCTGGTATGCTAAATGGTCGTGCTGCCATCCAAAAGAACCTGGATAAGCTGGAGAAATGGGCTGACAGGAACCTCATGAAATTTAACAAAAGCAATCTCAAAGTCCTGCACCGGGGGAGGAACAATTCTATGCACCAATATATGCTGGGACATAGACATGTATGGCATATTTGGCAACAGGATGGTCTACAGTCTAACAAGTCATGTGGATACAGCAAAGCAGTATATAGCAACTGGACCAGTCCTCTCTGGGTCATGGAAAATGGAAGCAAAATTTATTATGAAGTCTCAGCTCAAGTACAATGATGATGAGTTCAATAGAAGCAGTGAAAAGGAGAATTCAGGCTACACCCTTTCCAGGGTATCACAACCTGGATTCTCATCTGTGGAAAGAAATATTCCACATTGAGTTAAAACTCAACACAGGCAGTCTGGGTAGGGTCCTGAGACCTCAACTCACAAAAATCCTTCTTCTTATTAAATAACTTCTTCTTATTGCAAAAGCAGTCTAATAAAAAGTCCTTCAGTCCTGAAGGGGCCAAGGATAAAACCAGAAAGGGGTCTTAATTTAGCGCTGGCCTTGCTTCCCAACTCAGAGGCAGTAGACACAGCCTCAGTGATTTTTTTATTTTCAGTCTGACCCATGAGATTACAGGAACAACTTTAACAAACTGGTAGCTTTCCTAACCAGTTTGCATCAGAAATTCAGCACATCCCTGGTGGCCAAATTAAAAGAACCACAGTCATGAAGTCAGCTCTTTCATTAATTTGTTGGAACAAGCAGCGAAGTCAAATATGCTGAGAAAGCCAGTCTACTCAGTGATATGAATGGAGCTTCATACTTAACAGAAACTTATTCTCTCCACCCTAACATCACAGCCATTCAAGACTCTTTTGGGGGGTTTCAGTAATATATTTTTAGTTTTAAAGAGCAGGTATATCCTATTCTTGGAGCCCTGGGATTCATTAGGAATTTTGCTTTAAATCTAACAATGAATTTGAGAGAATAATAATAATAATAGTAATAAAGTCAATTTGACTTGCAAAAGTAGCTGCTATTGCTAGGTTTAAAACCTTTAAATATTATGGGTCTTTATATTGAACTCTTATGGATTCAGACAGGGTAGATGGTAAAGGGCAGTTCAGACTATGATCAGACTCTTTATCTTTTTATTTGTAACGTAAGATGCCTGTGTCTAAAATCCCAAGAAATATTTCCATTGGGGAAGTTTGGGTTCAGGTAAGTGTCCTAACCACATCCTGCTTTTGTGATAGACAAAGATGCTGATCTATAAGAGGCTCTTCTCCTTCTTTCTTCTCCACATTATAGTTTCTATGATAAGAATTTAAGGTGAGTGAATCAGAGTTGATAATGGCATGTTCTTAACCAGGATATGATCTGGAAAAGTATTCAGAAGTATAGTGCAGTGTGCATCAGAAAACAATCCTAATATTTAACTAGTGGTATGTTTCTTGTTTGGAAATGAGGCCAACATTTAGGAGTCCAGCTCACATTTACTGGTGTGTTTACTTATTCAAATTTACTTCTCTCTTCTACTTCGTTTGTTTGTTAGCAAAACCTCAGTTTTTCTGTCATCACTCACTAACATGTCAGAAATATTTAGTCTTCATTGATTTAATCAAAACAGCAGCAGTTGACATAACTTGTGTTATTGGTCCTCTACCATAATCTTGCAGTACTAAGAAGAAATTTATGTCTGATGTTATTGTCTGTTAAGTGAGGTAAAAGTCATGGCTGTCTCCTCCAGCCACTCCAGCCCAGGACTGCTTCTGCCCAGATGCTCATGCCCAGCCAGATGCCTGGGTACTGATGGTCTCTGCCCAAACTAGGAGTGGGCACAGATGCATCTTTCCCTTTTGCAGGCTCAAGCCCTGAGTGTACCAGCACAGACCCCCCGCCAACCTGATAGCCTGGGCCGGTCCCAAGGACTCTGCTAATTGTCAATTAGTCCAGCTTCTGCTAATTGTCAATTAGTCGAGTTTAACATTTGCTGGCAAATACACACACTCCACACGCACCTTGTTGGGGAAGATACAGACACTCGGCCTCCCCAGTAGGCGGCACCAGCCACACGGGCTGTGAGTGACAGCCCTGCTCCAGCTGCCAATAGTAAACCCCACACACTTGTCTCACTCACCTTTCCCCAGTAACTGGTTTGGGACCACACATCCTGGGGGTCCTGCCCCAGTGGCTGGGAGCAGAGGACACCATACACTCCCACTGGCTCCAGCACCTGGCACCACCGTCCATGGGCCTACACCCCCAGTCTGTCTCTGGTAGCTGGCAACCAGTTCACTCATACCTTTCCCCAAGTAGCTGCCATTCCGGGCTCAAGGTGTGTGGAGCCCTCCCTAGGTCGAGAGAGGACTCTCCAACTACTGATGCTAGGACTCTCACTTGCTCCAGTAGCTGGCACTACAGTCTGTGGGGCCTACATCCCCAGCTGAGTCCAGTAGCTGCACCCAGTCCTCTCCTACTGGTCCCCCATAAGCTGTCACTCTGGGCACAAAGTCCCTAGGAGTTCTTTGACCCAGATAGCTATGGCCCTCTCAACTATTGGTGGTAAGGCTCCCACTCACCCCCGTAGCTGGCACCACATTCCAGGGCAGACTATACTCCCAGCCTGTCTCCAGCAGCTAGCATTAAATTCACTCACACTGCCCCCACTTCAGTAGCTAGTATTTAAGCCTTTCAAATCACACACACATGCGGGCCCACAGGCACACCATTCCCCCTCAGAGGCTGTTTTGGGAGCGTGCAGCACTCCCACGCCAGTGTGTAGGAGTGGAAGATCCCACTCGATCCAGTAGCTGGAACCACAGTCTGCAGGCCTACATCCCTGGCCTGACTCCGGTAGCTGGCACCATTTTCACTTGCACACACACAGGTCTTGTCAGTAGTTGGCACATAATCCTTGCAGCACACATACATACAGGAGGAAAAATGAATACACAGAGAGAGAGTTAAGAAAATATGTAAGATAGGACAGTGACCAGCGGTCATCAGGCACAAGGCTCAGTCAGACAAGCATACTGACTGGCCCAATTATAGGACCAAGTCTTTTATACCCTTTTCTACCTATACCCCTCTTTGTTCCTCTTGCACACTCCCACAGATTTGCAGAGCTCTGCAGATTCTGCATCCTCTGAGTCAGGGGACCCTCCTGGTTCAGAGTCTTAGCTGCAAAGTCCATTCTGATCTTCCTGGAAGCATCACTTGTAGTTTGATAGCCCATCAACCAGTGTGACTGGAAGATTTGTTTCTTATAATCATCTCAATTTTTACTTTGTCAGGTCTGTGTCTGCATTTTGTATATTGTTCCCCCTTCTTCTTATCGTCCCGATCAAGAAATCCTCATTTGGACAACCTTGTTTGAATCAACATTCCCACAAACCATCTCTTTCCTTATCAATTAGTACAACTGACTAGGTTTAGTTCCTGTTATTTCCTCCCTTTCTTATTATCTCTTTGTTGCATTGGAAAAGGTCCTTGACCAGACAACCTTAAAGGAGCAGACACTCTCCTTTTACATAACCCTGCATTGTGTTTTCATGTCAAGGTTTTAGCTTTTCAATTCCATTCTCCAATGCTAAGTCTAAGTTAACATATTTCTTGTGAGTTACTATATGTACACATATTTCATGTTTATAATCTTAACCAGAATCAGTTTATATTACCTATTTGGTTTGGTGACAGTCTAATTTATCTCACGTGGTATTCATTCACAATTTCCAAAATTGCTGCTAAATCCTTATATGGCCTGTATGTCACATTCCACCTGCCTTTGAGTGACACAATTCATTCCTTTGTGTTGCATTAAGAAGTATATAACAAGTAGTTTTACTGCAACAATAGTGAGCTACACTCACATTTACACAGTGAAATATATAAAAAGAAAGTTGCAAATGTATTTTTATTTTTTTCCTTGGGCAGCCTCATCCATTTCTTTCAGCTGTGCAAGCATTCCCTGGAGGAGCAGAGAAACAGCTGGATATACTCACATAGTATGTCATTGAAATAGAGCCAAGAGCTTAGCATCGATAATCTTTGACATTCAGAGTTAATGTCATTGTCACTAGACAAGATATTTCAGGGACCTACTGACAGATGGCATTATTCTTTGTCAGGATTTTTTCTTTCTGATTTGTGCTCCTGCAGTAAGTAGTATAACAAGTAAATGCCAAAGATTGCTTTTCTTTCAGTTATGTCGTATCACGTTTATTTCCCAGCCACCCCCCTTCTCTCCCCTCCTTCATTTCTTAGCTACAGAAGGCCCTTTTTACTATAATCTGAATGGACCGTAACATGTTTGTTTTGTTTTCTTCCAAGGCAGCAGTGCTGAGAACTGCTTTATGCCCAGTTCCAGTAAAATGATACAGTGTTTGAGGTCTAATGGATAGAAAGTCATAATGATGCATGATAAAGAGGATATAGGAACATACTAGTAAAAAGATGATATTTAAATATGTTTGTGCTAGTAGTTATGATCAGGTATATCTTCTCAGCATGTATAACTCTCATATATATTTGAAATTCTTTGAAGTTAATAGGTCATCTGTTGCTTTACTGTAACTTGCCTGAACTTTACTTTTTTTTTCCTCTGACTAGTGACTAAAACAGCGGTGCCTGAAGGTGTAAATATGATGCATTCAAGATAATGGATGAGACCCAGTAGCCTAACTAGATGGCCTTTATTCCAAGGTTTGTTGAAGTAATGAAATAACTTGCCTTTCACTGACTTCACAGTTTGCTATACACTCTGCTTTAATGGGAGTCCTAAAACTATTTCATGATACTCATTAAAGAAATACACTTTATTCACATGTAGAAATAATTTCTGTGAGATGATTGCTTGTTTTAATGAGTTTGTAGCAACAGAGTTTTCAGAGTTTGTTTTTTCAGTTTGTACTTTTCTAGGCAAAGATGTTGTCTTGAAGTATAAATTATTTTTTACCGCAAGTTCAATTCTTTTTAGATGTACAATTAGGTACTGTTTTGTTTTTCTGTTTGTTTGTTTTTTCTCAAAACCCACACATGAAACATGAAAATAGTTTCTTTTAAGCTAGAATGTGTTATAAGCAATAAAACATCCGAGAAATCATCCATCTCAACCATGTCCTCAAAACTAACATAAAAAGAATACAGTCCTTAGCACAAGTAAATACATTTAAGGGCAACAAAAGCATCCTAAGGCTTTCTTTAAGATATATTGTTTTTTTTTTTTTTTTTTTTTTTTTTTTTTTTGCTACAAACCATTTTTTTCTTTTTGATATGCTTTCCAAAACTCATTTCTGAATCATTTTCTTCTTAGGTTTCCCTAAATCATAATGACTCTTTTTAAATGCTATTTTGACATCCTACTAAAGACTCTGTACTCATGACACTTGTGTCAAAAAATCACAAATATTTGAAATGGAGAAGGTCATGTAGTTCATCCTCTCAAAGATAAAATGTTCTGTACACTAGCAGCATTTTACTCATCTTCATTTTATATTGCTGAATAATGGAGTTTTCACCACTTTCTCTGGGCAACTAAGTGCTGAAAAAAATAAAAGTTTCCAGTCATTGCCATTGTGAAGCATTTATGAAGTACTGTATGGAAGTATTAGTGCTGTTATTTCAGTATATTCTGATTTTTCTTTTGACCAGTTCTGCTTGCAGAGATATTAGAACTGAGCATAGTACATATCCTTATGGCTGTGACATACAGAGTATTGCATGAAAAATATGTATCCATACCCAAAATGTGTTTTCTGCAGGCAGCAAGAGAGAAGGTCTCAAAGCCTTCTACCATAGACACAGGGCTCATAACAGCAATCCCTGATGGCTGCCCAAATAAAGCAATTCTGTCATGGCTAGGCAACTGTCAAAATGAAGTCCCCAAACACCTAACATTGCATGTAAAGTCTCTAATGTACATGGTAAGGGTACTCAGAAGCATGAGGTCTAGGAAAAAAAGAATTAGTTTTCTCTACCAAATTCAGCTTGAAAAAACAAACACTGCAGAAATACTCTAAAGATCTGCTTAAGACCAGCCCATCCTTGCAGAAGGATAAAAAACTGCAATTGGAGAGAAAAATCTGTCTTTCAGAGCATGTCTTCATCAGTGGTCAGGAGACTGGTCTATTATGTGTATCTCCAGTCATGGGCCTAAATATAACTTATGACACTGTCAGCTCAACAATATTTTTAGTTTTTTTTTTTGTTTGTATTTTCTCCTAGCTTTTGAATGCCATATGTATAGACATGGAGCATACATTTCTCTGTGTGCTTAGTGACTCCTCTTCAGAAAAAAACACAACCCTCTTCTCCACACTAACATTTTGAAAGCAGAGCTTTGGTAGAAGCAGTATCTTTTTTGTATTATTATTATTATTATTATTATTATTGGCAAGGTAGATTTTTGGGTGGTCCTGTGTGGAGACAGGAGCTGGACTCCTTCTGGGTCCCTTCAAACTCAGGATATTCTATGATTCTATGAAAAACAATTAGAAATAGTCTGTGCAGTAAGTGTAGATTAATGTTGATAGAAATCCATGTTATTAATTCACATATGGTCCAAATTGTAAGATTTGAAATAGTAATCAAGCACAACACATTCTGAAAGTGATCACTTGACAAGTTGTATAATTGTAATAGTCTTCATTCCACCCTATTAAATATTTCATAAACATAAGCTCTGTCCACAAATGTATGTTCTGCTTCAGGACCTGGCCAAAGCCCAGAAAAGCAAAGACAAAAAAAAAAAAATGGCAAAGCAGATTAATGTGACATTTTAAAATCTCAGAGTAATCTCAAATTTCAGTGAATTTGAATTCTGCTGACATTTCATCCTATTTAACTCAGTGACCCTTTAATATTTTCTCAAGATTTTTATATCTTTATAGCAATTTCTGAAGAAAAAAAAATCTGATATGTAGTAGGAAAATCAGAGAGAAAGGTTGTGTATACTTTGACCTGAAGATAATTAAATTGCATAGACCTTTTCAGATTTATGACATGAAAATATTTTGTGAAGCTAGTTGATATAAACAGATTAATTCAAACCTGCGCCTGTCTCAGAAGATAAAATTTGATAGTTTTAAGATCTCACCCATATTGTCAAGTAATCTTTAACTTCCCTATGCTTTAGTCTATGTCCTTGCCACAGTGTGGCTGACTTGTGAAGTTTATGTAGTGATATAGTGATTTTTTCGTTTTACTAGCTTTAAAGCTAGTAAAGCTTTTTCTTTGTTTTTACAAGCTGCTGAGATATGCTATACTCACATGATGAATTTCTTCTTAGTGGGACTTATGACTGGAGAATTTGCCTTTCAATTTCATGTACCAGTACTGCTGAATATTAACATGAGAAGATAGTTGTAACATTATCTTATAGTTTTGTTGTTGTTGTCGTTGTTTTGTTTTGTTTTGTTTTGTTTTGTTTTTAATTAGAAATTGATACCACATATTTCTGAAGATTCCATTTATCAACTGCATTGATCACAAAATATTTAAAGACAATTTTTTTTTTTTTTTCCGTTCAATTGGTGGGGAAACCCCAGTGCAGAACAGTGACATGACTTACCAGAAATACTGCTGGATCTATCTGTCCTATTGAGTATTCTGATTTGGTTAGGGATGGTAAAAGATTGAACAAGGAAGGTTTTTTCCACAATGAACATCAAACCTTCTAACTATTTCACTGTTATTCTCCCAGTTGCTATTAAAGTGTCTGATCCTACCCTGATTTTGAGTGTTGTTTTCAAATGTTGTATGCTTGTATATTTTAATTTATGTGGGTTTGTAGCACTTATATCTACATAAACACACCATTTTTATTATTTTAATGCATTGACTTATATTACAGGTTACATAATATCATACATATCATTACAAATGAAAGAGAGAGTCTCCTAGTGTACTGGGTCTTGGCTGGATGTTAACTTTCCCTGCAGCAGCCCATACAGTGCTGTGCTCTGCACTTGTAGCTAGAAAAGCAGTGGTATCACACCAATGTTGTGTCTGCTGCTGAGAAGTGCTGGCACAGCATCAGGACTCTCTCTGACCCTCCTGGGGGATGGGCAAAAAAGTGAGAAAGAAACATCAGCAGGGCAGCTGACCTAAACCAACCAAAGGAATATTCCATACCAGATGATGTCACACTCAGCAATAAAAGGTGGAAAAAGGAAGAAGAGGGGAGGGGTGGGCTCTCGTTGCGAAAACGTCTGTCCTCCTCCCGAACACCGGCTACATGTGTTGAGGCCCTGCTTCAAGGACATGGTCAAGCATCGCTCATTTGTGGGAAGTAGAGAGTAACTTCTTCCCTCTGCACTCCCACATAGCCTTTACTTGTTTTGTTTTGTTATTCCCTTTCCCCCCCTCTCTTCCCCTTTCCTTTTTTTCCCTTTAGTTGAATTGTTTAATTAATAATAATATTTCCTTAATATTTTTTCCCCGTTAATTAAATTATCCTTATCTCAACCCGTGAGTTGTTCTTTCTTTTACTTCCCCTCCTCATCTGAGGAGGGGGAGTGAGAGAGTGGTTGTGGTGTTCAGCTGCCTAGCACGGTAAAACCACCACACCTAGTTGTGCTATTTTTAGACTTTAAGAATACACATTTCTTCAGGAAGGGTACAATCTAACAAAGCAGTTTGCTCATCATAAAGAAGTTTACTAACTTAACTTTTAAGGGTGCATTGGACAAAAAATTATAACAGTAAAGAAGTGCAACTGGCTAGAAAATGAGTTGGCTTGAAAATACAATAGCTTTTTTCTTTTTTTTTTTTTTTTTAATCTGCTAAAAGCACTGAGTTCTTATTTGTTACAGAGCAAAAAATTTAACATGTGGCATCTCTGGCTATTACTACCACATATTTAAGAGAAGCCTACCAAAAAAAGCAATATCAACATAAAATGTCTGTGATTATTTCTAGGCTCTCATGAAAAATATGTGAACCCAAGATCAGAGGAAGAACAATTCTCAAATATCTAGCATCCAAAAGAGAGAATGAGCTTCCCAAAGCCAGACTTTTTTGCCTTTCCTTCATGCACCTATATCACACGGAGTCTTTAGCCCAGATAATCAATAGACTGAACAAGGGCTACACAGGGGTAGGTAGATCATTTATTACTCAAGTAGAGTTTTTCTTCTGCTAAGATATATTTCACACTTTCTTTAGTCAAAATAAGTCTGGATTCCTAATTACCTTACAGGAAAAAAATCTGTCCCTGGCAGTAAAAGATATCTGTTTATACATCTCTGTTGAACATGTCAGCATTAATCATGTTCCCAGTGAGATCTGTTTTCACACTTGCTAAAATAATATCATAAAAATGGGAGATAAAATTAGTGCCACCTTTTGTTTTTTTGTATGCTTGGGTATATGTAGCAGTCTGGCATATACTATTTCTCTGTTTGTCCCATAAAAATTGCCTCATTTTCTTCAGTGGTTATGCCTATCCGGGACTAGCTGAAAGACCATTATCTTTATTCTAGTCTTAAATCTTGTTATGGCACTAGCTCAAATTTAGAAGATTATGAGATTATTTCTGACAGTAGCTCATCTCTATGTAACATAGGAAATCACAATTTAAAAATAGTTAAATATTTACTTTTGTCTTTCCTTGTAAGGCTAACAAATGGGTATATTCAGGACCAGTTTGGGGTCTGATTTAAATTCCACTGCAGTCCCTGAAACATCTTCATTTATCTTGATGAGTTTCAGATCTGATGTGCACAGAAATCTGATTATTAGTTGTGACATTCGCTGTAGGAATGGGCATCTTTTATAGCTGGTCAACTAAAACTTGTCTGGGTTGTGGATGCACCCAACATCAGGAGCTGTAATTTACTTATTTCTGTAAAATTGTGACCTATCCAAGGATCTTGTGTTTGCTATGCTGTTCATAGTTATTTAATATTCCCACCACTCTCTGTTAACCAGTCTATAAATAAAAGCATCAGTGTTGCAGTGCCTTCCAAAATATGCTCCCTTGAGTGGAGAGTATTTTGAAAGTGTGAATGCACTGTTCCCCTCTTTACCTCTGGTGTTTTCATTTCTGTTCAAGAAGGACATCACAGAATCACGGAATCACAGGATGGTTGAGGTTGGAAGGAACCTCTGGACATCATCTAGTCCAACTCCCCTGTCAAGCAGGGTCACCTAGAGCACATCACACTGGACTGCATCCAGACAAATTTTGAATATCTCCAGAGATGGAGACTCTGGGCAATCTGTTTCAGTGCTCTGACCCTCACAGTAAAAATGTATTTATATAAGGAAATATGTAGGGAATATATAGGAATATATAGGGAAAATGTTCAGAGAGAAGTACATGAAAAATATATAGGTGTCAGGAAGGAGTGAATTCAAAAGATAAGAATACAACAGAATAGGTACACCGAGTCAATGAGAACATCACATTAGACAAAGAATGATTATTGACACACAAATCTTTTAATTGAGTTATGAACTTCTAAAAGAGCATCACAGAGAGCATCTGATAATAAACTTGCCAGTGCATTAATTCCCTAATCTTGATCCTCAGCAGCTACAACTGAGAGAAGCTCAGCTGAAGTCATTGTAACTATAATGATTATATGGGTATCCTTCAGTGTCAATAGAATGGATTGGATGATTTAATAGGGCTGAGCAACTACCACAAAATATTTTCCAGAAATACTTAATAAAACAAATCTGAGTTCATTTTGGCTGCATTTTCCCCCTTTCTCATTCATTTTCTGGGCAATGGTTGTATTTTTGAAGGGGAAGCTCTCACTGGATCAGTCAAGGAGAAAGAAGAATTATGGAGAGCTACAGGTTCCTGAACTATACGGAACTGAACTCCTCTATATTCTTTTCATTGTTTAACATTTGATCTTAACAAACACATATTCTGGAAAAAGTATTCATGGAAACAGCACATTAAAAATCATTAGTTTGAAACGTCTGCTTCATGTGATTTTTAAGCAAATAAATATACTTATCAGTTGGTCTGTAATGACAGCTCTTCCAGCTGAAGAGGAAAATTGGTACTGCTTGACACATATGTGGCTAATAACAATTCATAAGCATTCAAGCTGGTTGAAAATCAACCCAAGATCCATTCACAGAAATTAGGTCTGACAGCCACAGTATGTATAAATAAATAAATAAAAATACCGACATCCTGCTAGAGCCTCTAGTCTTCAGTGAAATCTGAAGACCATCCTAAAGCAGCTTCATGAATAACAGCTTCACTATGCAGTTAGAAAAAAACTCACAGAACCTAAATTTTGCATAGTTTGGGTAGCTCAGCTATCCAGAACCTGAGTACCAAGGACCTGGCTTGGGATTCAGTTCTACATTTGAAATCAGGGAAACACTAAAAGTCACAGCTGGCTTTCCCAGGGTTTCCAGATCCCTGCTGATGAGCCATATGGTGATCCAGGAGCCAAACCCTGCTTAGTGTCTCAAATCCTACAGTACACATGGACAAGTAAATAACACATTTTAGGGACCACTATATTCCCCAAGACCTGCTGGCATAAACTGTCTCTCTTTGATACAGCAGAACTTTTCTGCCAAAACAGGGCAGCTGCATTTGAACTGCTTGCTAGAAAGCAACCCGTATCCCATACAAAATCCCCAGACATTAAAGAATTAACTGGGATAGACCAAACTGGGCTACAGGTATCTTTGAGAACATCTGTTTAACGTTAATAAAAATGAACAACCAATGTTTCCTGAAGAATGTGAAAGAAAACCTGAAGTTCAAAGAGCATTTGTAAACAAAGAATAAGGAATAATTTTGTTCTTTTAATTAATGTGTTGGATGGAATGGACCATGGATCAACTGATATATTAGGGGAAGGCTCTCTTCTCTGGATGGTGAATGGATTTGTTTTATCCCCATTGTTTTGTATTGTCATGTTTTTCATTTTTATGCTTCTCCTGTACCTCAAAACAATTTTGCTTTGTGAATATTTTTAATTCCTTATTTTGACCAGAAATACATGATAAGTTCTGTACAGGTTTGTTAATTTTCTACTCCAGGTTATTTCAAATACAAATCACAATGTATGTGAAGTGGAAAATATCCACTAAAAGCATTTTAGTGCTTAGTACTTTTTGATTCTGTGCTACCAAATGTTTTAGAACATCATCAGCTTGCTGAAAGGTTGCCTTTTGTGCCCTCCCTGTCTCTAACTGGTCTGATGGCACTTCCCTGGCCCACTTGATCATGTCTTCAATTAGATTAACTTAGTGTTTATAGACTTGACCCATAAACTCCTTACATGCTTAACTTTGCTTTCACATGATAACAAGTGATCATTAATGGAAACAGCACTAACCATCTTCTCTTTTGCAAAAGTACAAGAGGGAGAGAGAAGATTAAATTCTATCTCAAAAGTTGGCCCAACTACCATATCAGCAGGTTTCTTTTAAAAATCCCTCCTTGCCTTTTAAAGTTAATCCACTGCAGGACAGAAACTGAAGACTCAGAAGGGTTGTCAGGTGAATCTGACTGTCACAGCAGAAAGACCACTCACCCTGTGGAGAGTAGGGTTGGATTCACAATTCCTAGGACTACTTCTGGTTTCACCCAAGGAGAAAAGCAGAAGCAGTCCACCCCAAGGTCTCCCTTCTTTGGCCTTCTGTGCACATACTTGCTACACTGTATGCATCACTGCACAGACTCTGGCTTTGTTCAGGGTACTGGCCTGGTAGAGTCTATGCCCTGTTGGGAGATAGAAAGTGTAACCACAATGTGCTATGCCTGGAAGGCATCTCCCAGACCACCTAGTCAAACCTCTTCCTCAAAGCTGGGCCAACAACGATGTTGGACTGAGTTACTTGTGGGATCTGTGCAGTTAGGCTTTGAGAAGCTCCAGTGGTAGAGACACCACAACCTTGCTGGGCAACCTGCTTAAATATACTCACCGTGAATTCTTTTTTCTCATGTCCTGATAAGACCCTCCTGTATTTCCACCTACAATCACCGTCTCTCAGCATTGCTGAGGACAATAAGAGACCAGACTGCTATGTCCTCCCTTCTACAGAAGTTCTGCTTATCAGACTGCCAGGAAAAAGGAGGCAATTCTCACTCTAAATTCTAAAGCAGACTAAGTCAAATTAAGGGAGGATCCTATTGATTTCTCTTGCTCTGCAAGACAGAGGTAGGAGGGCTAACATGGGCAGAGTCAGACAACAGAACTAGGCAGAAGCAAGATTAACATCTCTTGTACTCTGATTTTGAAGAAGAGTAAGTTTTTCAACTGAGTAGAACAATATCATTGGTCTCCAAGATTCAAAACATGTTCAGTGACTAGAATCAGATGGAAGCAAACATAAAACTTCAGAATACTCTGAAACTTTTCCATTTCCAAGTGCTGTCCCAAATTAAAGTATAAGTCATGACCTAGGGTGTTATACAGGCTTGTATTTTTTAGTTTTTTGTTTGTTTGTTTGTTTGTTTTTCTTTTATTCTCCCTGAGATTCAGGGAAAAAATATTAAAATGTTATGACTGTGCAAGCTTCAAAGGAAAGAATAGGCAGAGCTACTGGAAAGCCTAGAGTTATTTAGGTAAGATACAACATGATTTATTTATTTGTTTATTTACCTGAAAAGATAATAAGAGTTGCTCTATTAAGCCTCCCATAAAGAACTGTATTAATTCCAAGAAACCATATACAGAGAGGAGCTAAAGTAATGACAGTGAAGTGCTGATGACAGTTATGTTTCAACAGCCTATTACAAATGACCCAAATAAAGGTTTGGCAACCTGAGAATTTGGCTGTGTGACAAATTTTGCTTTTCACCATGTGAGATATGGAAGTGGTTGATGACACTGGAAGTTGCTTACTCTGCCTGATATTATAACTAGGTAAGTATTTAAAAAAATCAAATCAAATCATATCATATCAGATCAAATCAAATCAAATCAAATAGAGCATTAATTCTCCTTAGGAAGTGTCAACTGTCATGACCCAGATGTCTTATCTCTTTAAAAAGAGAATTAAGCAGATTCAGAAAAACAGAAACTGTTTCCCAGCTCTTCAGTAGCTGCACAGCAGTGTGCAGACAGGATCCCATGGGACACCTAAGAATGGTTTGCTGAGTTAGTGGCAGACCCCTCAGATATCCATCCAGGGAAAAGAAAAAGAGGGAGAATTGTAAAGATTTACACCTTGTGGAACTCTTAAATGTGTCCACTCTGATCTTGGTTGTATATGCAGAAGTAGAGCCAAGGATAACCAAGGCCTACTTTTCATCACACCAAAACAAACTTCTACTCACATCACAGCAAAAAGTATGCATGGGTAAATATACCGGTTACCAAGATCCAGGAAATACATTCCCTCAGCATTTATATGGTGGTGAAATGCCTACATATCATAGATTGTGTTGTTTACAGCTCCCTGCCCTTCTCCTGCAAAGGGATCTGACTTACTTTATTAGTCCCTTTTTACATTCATATTTTTAGAAAGATGCAGCTAAAATTGCACATGCTCAAGTGAGATATTAAAGAACACCTTCCTTACAAAAGGAGTCACACACTGAGGTGTCTAATATGTAATTACAAGGAGAGAAAAACCGTCTGTGAAAGACTAAAGCTTGATTACTTCAACGTTCAGGTTGTTCCTTGATTTTCAAGGATTTGGGATCAGAGACTGTAGAGAAGTAGTGTTGATCAATCTGTCACTTTACAGCCAAGTTGGTGATGAAGAATGAAAGCCCATGACCTGTAATAAATGCAAAACCTGTTTTTATCCCAGGAAATATTACAATGGAAATGCTCATTTTTTAATGCAATTTTGTGTATTACTGATTAACTTGTGTATCACTGATTAGTACTTGATTAACCTTTTACTCAGCTTTTCAAAATTTTAAGCAGTTTGTTAGTTTAATATTTTATTCAGTGATAAAACCTACTCAGTCTGCTGCATCTTCTGGCAAAGGCCGGGGTTAGTTCAGAAGAAACAGCAGTGAACTGGAAAAAACATTACAAACATGGAGATTTGCAAACATGTAACTCATCCACATATTCTGATCACTATCAAATGGTCTGGAAAAATACTAAGACTACTCACCTTCCAAGGTTTAAAGTATCTGAACTTACTCTGAACTCCAGTGGTACTTCTGAATTCATGTTCATGAAAACTACAAGAAACTAGTAAAAATTTCTTCACTATTACTCTATCTATGCAGTAACATCCATTAAAAAAAAATAAAATAAAATAAAATAAAATCAGTTTGCAAGTTGTAGACACAATTGATGTACGAGTTTGGATTATCAAAACAAGTAACATTTATTGTAACTGGTACATCTATTTACAGTAAAATAAGCAGAACTGTTCGTGAATACTCTGAATAGTCAGATGACCTTAGCTTTCCTTGTCTAAATAACTAAATCTTTGATGTCTGCCTAAATACCACAATACGTAACTGGTCTTCCAAGGCATTTCTAGTCTAATTGAAATTTACCAAATATCCCATCTGAAAGTTCTTTTCAAATTGCTTATGAATAGAAGGCCTGTAAATTGTTGCTATATACAAAGTAGGTAATTATGAATTAGACATACTCTGATGTTAATAACTCTTACAGTCATTCACATTTTCCACTGATGTGAACTTTTAGAGATAGACAGTGAAACTTAAAAGGGCACTAAAAATTAGTATTTGGTACTTCCTGTTACATGATATATTTTTATTTTTACTTTTACAAAGATTGGAGAAGCCATTTCATTGCACATCAAATTCAGTAGTTTTACAATCTTCCAGTCTTTCACTTGAAAATCTTCCTATTTAATGGATATGCTATTGTGAGTTTCAAAATGCATTAACATCATGTTAGTGTAATCTCTGGGTCCCATGCAGACCGCTGGGTACATTAAAAACACTCCCTTCCTGCAGTCCCCAAGGAATACCTAAGAAATTTTGATTCTTTATTAGGGGCTGCACTGCTGAATTTATATCCCTTAAAATACCATGTTTTGAGTCCATGTTGTTATGTCTTTTTAGCAGTAGTTCCTCATCACTAAGGATTTTGGATTCTGGGATTTTCTGGAAATAAAATGAACACTGTCTAGAAATAGTCCATGTTTTCACCATGCTGTGCACTAGAAACTTTCTGCAATTTATAAATTATAATAGACATTTCATAGATTAACAGAATGGAAAAATGTCATGATTTACAAAAACAGAAATGAGAAGAAAAAAATAAATAAAGAGAGAGAGAGAGAAATGCTCAAGACTGGGGACGTTTTTACTTTGAAATAATTGCAACAATTTGCCTATTACCAAAACGTACCCACAAAGGCATAACCAAGTGGCTTGTCAAGGCATGAAACTGTTGGAAGCTCTGAGCTCCAGCACCCCATTGACTGCTATACAAAATGAATCTTAGCTAGCAGCTCATTTGCTTATTTATTTATACATTTATTTATTCCTGTCTACTCTCTTCTAGGTAAAAAAAATCAACAGGCTATTAATGACTCCTTATACAAATATTAATACTCCAGACATCCCTTCACATCATTTTAAATTTTATTATGCTATATATCTTTATTGTCAGGAACATTAATAGTACAACACCATGAACACATAATAGTTCATGAATCATAAATAAGAAGTTACAACTCACATTCTCTCTAGTATGGGCCTAGAAAGAAATAATGACTAAAGAAATAATCTTAATGAAAGCACTATTTGATGCCTGTTAGTATATTAAACAGGGAAGGAAGTATATTATTATTACATTATGTGCCCTTTTTGGGTCACATATTCTGAAAGATTATATTGTCCTTACTATTACAATTCCTAATGGTGTAATGCCCAAAGTAATAAGTTTTGCAAAGGGAACTAGCTAGAAATGCCACTAAGAGAAAGCTCTGATTTCTAAGTTTTTTCTTACTTTATATTAGGTTTCACAGTACTTACCTACTGATAATAAAACTACAACCAAACGTCACCACAAAAAAATAGTTTATGTTGTGCCTGTGTTAAGTGTTTTTTTTTGTTTGTTTGTTTGTTTGTTTGTTTTTAATCATATCTCAGATGGAGAAAAGTCCCTTTGCAAATGAATCCAAAGATCACTCTGTGAGCACTTCTCATTCATGTCAGGGAAAAATTCATTTCCTCAGTTGAACCTGATTCTGAAGGCCCTGTAAAATTAAAGTGGTTGATTCTGTATCTGGCTGAAGTAGATGAGACAATTCCTTCCACTGACTGTGCTGTGGGAGTGATTGCTTGCAGCAAGGGAGTGATAACAAACAGCTGGCAGACAGAGGCGGAGAGAAGGAGCTACCCTCAGCCCTTGCAACATGATTGTCCAGCCGTTGCCCGAGACTTCTGGACACTGAAGAGTGAAGGATTTTTCTTACCCTTCTTGTGCGTGTCAGTCTATTTATAGGGACTAAGCACTTGATAAATAAACGACTTGATAAAAAAGGGTTAGCATTCTATGATTCTTTGACCTTCCTGCATGGGCAGGGATGGAACCACAAATAACTATCCCTGTGCTGCAGCATGTCCCAGGACTAAAAGAAGAGTGGGATATTTGTGCATCACTCAGTTCTGGACCATGCCTTTCTTCTCACTCACTCCCTTCCCTTGTCTATGAAAGTACTTTTTTAATCATTATTTTATTTTTCAGATCTATTCACAGTGCTATTTTAGCCAGATTTCTACAGAGAAATCTTGCTGTGATAGACCATTTGCCCCAGATTCTTTTCATACTTTATTGATATTTGTTTTATTGCTCCTGATTTTCCTCAGCTTAAGTGCCTCATCCGGTACCATTGAAATCAATGGAAATTCTAAAAGTAATTTAAATAGATACTTTAAAAAAAAGTATCCATGAAAATGAGAACAGGCCTATATTCTCAGCACCATCTGATGTCAACATACATATACTAAAACCTCCAAAATAATAGGTATCAAATGTTCTCAGAACTCTGGTGTAAAATTAACATTTGCATCAGCTGTTCTATCAAAGTCAGCAAATCATCCACTGGAAATTTCAGGTCACCCAAGTCTTCCTTAAAATTGGAATGAAATGTAACCCTCCCTAAGAAAAATATTTTCCATCCTATTTGTGCTTTTCCATTTAGAATGTGCAATCAGTATCCTTAAGACCTCCTGATTTAGGTTAAAACTATGTGCTGCTTTGAGAAATACTTTTTTTTTTTTTCTTTTTCTTTGTCAATCAATGGCACTAAAAGTAAAACAACCTGGATATGTTTACCACTAATTTCTGCATTATAAAGAGAAATGTAAACAGGCTTACGATGTTCATAGGGATTTTTTAGTAACAAAGGGATTTTTTATTAACAGACTTGCTATTCACTTACAAAGTTTGACATTGATCAGCTTTGCCTGAAGTCTTTCTCTGATCTAAGATTTGCAATTTAGAAAAGCCTTTGAAAACACTGCAGTTTCACTGTCACTGGTATGAATAATTAAAACAAAAAATAAAGGCTTTCTGAAATATATAAAGTACGGAAAGATTTTGTTACGCATTTTAAATGTCAAGACAAGTTTTAGACTATCTACATAAGACCCAAAGAAGTGTTTCAAAAGATATATTTTTAACATAGTGTATCAAAGTACTGTCGCTTGATTTTTTTACAGCAAGGGTTGCCACGTTAACAATATTTTATAAATACTAGGCTTAAAAGTTTTCCATTGCAGCTTTTTGGTTATTCCTTGCAATTTTGGTTTTAGATCTACTGCTGATTCCCAAATGCTGATTCGTTTGACAGAATGACGTGCTGAGCTGATTTCAAAAGGCAAATTTTTTTAATGGAAAATGTGGATAGTTCAACATGTAAGTATTAAAAACTACAAAATATTCCCTAGATCTTATGCATGTATTTTCCTACTTTATGCTCTGAAAACAAAAAAACAAACAAACAAATGCCATAATTATAATTATGAAAGTGAAACATAATTACAACAGAATGATCTTACACCAAGGACTGATACAATAAACAAAGCAACCCCAAAATCAGCAAGGAAACATAATCCACTACTCCATCCCTGGTATCCCAACTCTGGCCCTTAAAAGAGTACAAAACATCTTCCAAAAGCTAATGTGGGGAATAAAATTCATAACTGTTGAATAGCAAAACATAAACTTTGAGAGAGTACATTTTCCCTCCTTGTGTTCCACAAATTGCAAAGAAGACACTTCTCTTTTCTCCTTGTCAATTAACCTCTCTTTTCTCCCCCAGCCCTCTACTTACATCCCGTTTACTGGAAAGATTTTGATTTTGAAAGATTTTTGTATTCTTACAGCTGTGACCTGATAAACACCTATGTAAACTGTGAGCACTGCTTTCAGATTTTGTTTGGTTGCTAAGGTTCCTGTTCTATTTCAGAGATGAAGACAAGACAGTGGCCCTGAAGACTGTAGCTTGACCACCCTGGTCAAGCTAACAGATTAGTACTACATTTTGTCCTTCAAAACCACTTTTTATTGACTATTCCTTTCTAATATTATCATTTCCATTCAGAACCATGAAAATGAGGGCTTAAAAATCTTAGACATCGCTTGTAAATGGGAAAACCAGAAGATTTTCAGTCCTTATCACAGCTCTGTTGGCAATAAAAAGCAGGCTGAGTTATGCCAGTCCTTTTGAATACCTGCCCATAGTATCAGCCTGATCTCCTGCTGCAACCCTGGTCAATTCTTCAGTGAAGTCAGGGAGATCAGCTAGCACACACATGGTAGAAATGGGAAAGCCAAAGATGGAATGGTCATCCATAACATTCATCTGTCTCTGTTAGTATTTTGTTTTGTGACAACTGCAGGAACTTACTGCATTACCGTTCTGACCTATCTACTTCTCTTGTCTCCAACCTAATCCCAAATACTTGAAAACCACAAGTCTTTATAAAAATGAAGATAAACATATTTTTGTCCTAATATGATGAATACCTTTGGAGCTCTTGGGCTTCACAGAATTACAGAATGGTTAAAGTGTGAAGGGACTTCTGGAGGTCATCTGGTCCAACCCCCCTGCTCAAGCAGGGATACCTAGAGCTGCTTTCTCAGGAACATGTCCAGGTGGCTTTTGTAGCTCTCCAAATAGGGAGACTCCACAACCTTTCTCAGCAACCTTTGCCAGTGCTCTGTCACTTGTACAGTAAAGTGTTTCCCTCTGTGCTGCAGCTTCTGCCTGTTTCCTCTTGTTTTGGCACTGGTCACCACTGAAAAGAGCCTGTCTCTGCCCTCTTTGCATATTTCCTTCAAGTATTGATAGATACAGCAAAGAGCCCCTCTCTTCTCCAGGCTGAACAGTCCAAACTCTCTCAGTATCTCCTCACAGGTCAGGTGCTCCTGTCCCTTGATCAACTTGGATATGCTCTGTTGGACTCTTTCCAGTCTATCCATGTCTTGCTTGTACTGGGGAGCCCAGAACTGGACACACAACTCCAGGTGTTGCCCCACCAATGCTGAATAGAGTGGAAGGATCACTGGCAATAGTTTGCCCAGTGCAGCCAAAAATATCCTTAGCCTTCTCAGCAGCTTCCGGCATGGATCCCATGACCTTGCCATATACCAGAAATTGTCACATTTCCTGGATAACACTGACAATTGGATTATATTTCATCCTCACTTTATTTCTGAAATGCCAACAGGCAGATCATGTTGTTCAGCTTGAACAGAACAGCTCAAATTTGTAGCATGTTGGAAAGCTGGAAATCTTTGATTTACCATCATGTGCTTGTGTGAGGAAGCTTTAATATCAGCCAGCTATCATGCTACCACTTCATGTCAGCCTAAGATAAAATGAAAATACAAATATTTATTTACATGACCTATCCTAAGAAGTGTTGTAAAGGAGTAATCATCTTCTAGATATGCCTGTTTTTCCTCTGGCCATAAAGGGAAATTTGAATGTTTAAGTTAAGACAGATGAATCCACATAAATTTCAATGCTAATTGTTTGCTCAAACTTGTATCTATATATAAATTTGTACATAAACATATATCCTGACAGCAACATCCATATTGAAATAATACACTTACCTGATTATTGTTATTACTTGAGAGCAGACATAAATTTAGTCAATTATTGGGGATAACAACAGATTTATTATATTTCTGTTGTATAATTGTTGGCTAATATTTCCTTGCCCTGCATATTTTAGGCAGGCCCACCCTCCTCTCAAAGAGATAAATTCTTATCAGTCTTTTATTCAATCCTCACATTAACCCATTTCTCTCATTCAATTGAAATAAAAGCTTTTCTATGGGATTTAGGTGAGCATATTCACCCAATCAAATATTTAATGTTTATTTAAAGAGCAAGCAAATAAATAACAACCTTGATTGATTTATTCCAAATTACCGAGAGAAAAAGCCTGTAGTGGGATAAAATATATACACCATGTACTCTGAATTGAAGGACTGCTTGGTCATCTACTCTGGCCACCTGCAAACCATAGGCATCAGCATCATGTTGCAGCAACAACCCATGGATGAGAATTTATATTCTAAAACAACAGCTTGGATTAGAATACTCCAGGGAGCAATTCAATGTTCTTATATGCTCATTGAGAAGACATTCAGAGCCAGATGTTAGGAAAAGCAAAATGTGATTTTATGTATGGATTCTATCCTCCTTTGAGGTTTAATGATTACTCATGATTTCATGTTATTCCGTTGGGACAGAGCCCAGAATCTTCTCCCGGTGCAAGGCAAAGAAACTTCTCTTGAAAAAACATTGCCAATGCTGTTTCCAGTTTTCTTGACCTATGGGTCAGAGTACCAAATGGGGAAGCTGAGTTCTTTTTCACTGTAGAGGAACAGAAGCAACTTGCATGCCTTAGATCTTGGCAACCATGTTATACAGCCTCCTATTCACCATCTCTACTTCCCATTTAAACTTAATGAATCTTACATTCTTGGTTATAAAATATCCAGTTTCACACCACATTCACTTTTTACCCCAATCTAATATGAGAAAATCAAATTTCCTAGTCCATCTTCCTCAGTGCCATTGGATACATCCCATCTTGCTGCAAACTTGTGTTTTTACAGTTGGCTTAATGTTCCCAGACTCAGTCTTTCTCTACTTGGTGTAATGCTTCACTCCCACAGACTCTGCTACCTAGCCTCAGGAACCTGGGAGGTCTAAAGGCAGACCTTACATGTGAAAACCTCAGCAAAACTAGGCACAAAAAGCTGTGAACTGTAATATCAGAGATGATTTCGTAACTTTCAGCACCAAACAGTACTGTCCTTTTTTGGATCAGACCAGAAAAGTCCTGCTGGAAAAGGTTTTAAATCTTGGTGGTGGCCAGCTTCTGTAGGGAATGTTGCAAGTAGTTTATGAATCACACATGTTCTGTCCAAACCATAGGTGTGAACTGCCTAGTGGCTAATTTGAGTTGGGTGTGTTAATCCCAGTGCACTCCACACATACCAACCCTTTCTCACTGCCTAGACTCAGAGTTATTGAATGGAAACAGAGAAGCTGGCAGAGACAATAAACTATTCCTGCAATGCAGATTAATATTTGAATATTGTATTTGTGCAAATTTCTTTCAACTTCAGGACACAGCTTGTAGAGTGGGTACAACCTGCAAATGTGTTTTATGACACAGAATATTCTACCATCCCTATGTGGTGGGAGCTTTTTATCACTTTTCCTGTTATCCATTCCGTTTAATTTTAGAGCTTCTTGTTTTGCTAGATGGTGAGGAAATCTAGTGAGTACTGAGTGTGAGAGAGAGAGGTAGCTAAACAATGCTTCCTTATGTTTTTGTTGCATAACAAATGGTAGAAAATCAGATGTCAAAATTTAATAACATTTGTAAGGGCCTATTGCAGTCTGCAATTCACACTATATTTTGTCTTTTCATTATTAACAGAGTAACCAATTCTTAGCCTGAAATATTCACTGACTTATTTTCAGGTGTCTTGTATACTTCGTATGTCCTATTGTTTATATTAAGTGACAATGCTAATTATGTCTTCAGGTTCAGTTTAAAATCAAATTTAGCTTCCCTGTGTTTGAAGGGTAATCTGTTATGAATCCCTGAAATGAGGACAGGAGAATACCATACATTTTTTACCTTAGCATTATCCTTGGAGTATTGCAATTAGGAACAAATTGATCAGAGCAGCAAACCTAACTTTCTATGACTTTACATGAGAACTGCAGACAGCCACAGAGCTGTCAGAGCCAGCACTTGGACTTCTCACTCCATTACTTCAGTGGAAATGGGTGCGATACCTGCATCATGTAGTTTTCTGATTTCTCCTCCTCAGGCAGTTCAGGCTAATCCAGCCTCCACTAAAGCTAAATAAGTGAATTTGTAAACTGTGGCTCCACTACTGCACTCATTTCTGTGCTATGCCCAATGTTTCCACATATAATAGATACTAACACACCTTTAGACTTTTCTTCACCAAACTTTCAGCTGTAAACCAAATTAAACTTTAACTGTAAAAATTATTAGAAAATTAGCTTTCAAGAACATAGAACATGAACTTTAAAAGACTTTCTAACAATCCCTACTTGCTTAGAAAATATATATATATATATATATATATAAAATTCATTTCTTTATTTTATGTTGCAGGTAAATGAACCAGACTTAGAGCTTAAAAATTATTCTCAATCTCTAGCCACAGATTTTCACAAATCTGTATATCTCAGGTATAAATTCAGATGTCTAATCTTCAAAAACAAATTTGGTGTGGTATTGCAAGTTGATTTCTCTACCCAAAATTTGGAGTATATATCACATGAATTACGAATCAAATTTAAAACACCATCTCTCCCAACCTGTGTGATCCCTTAGTGGATGCATGGATGCTCAGAAAATAACTATTTCAAGATCTTGACTTATCTATGAGGCTTTTATTTGATTTTATTTTTATTTTATTTTTATTTATTTTATTTTTTTTGTAGTCATAGCCTAATTCTGTCAGTCAACCAATCAGTTATCCCCATTTGCCAACAAAAGTAAGGTTTCCACATTCAGCTGTTCCTTGAACACAACATAAAAACTATATAAGCTTCTTTGGTCAGTCATCTCAACAAGTCACTAAGTGTAGATTAAGTTTGTTTTACTGATGAAACTTTGCCCCAAAACACTGCATACAGAGCATATGTTTTGAATTTTCTGTATATGTGTAATAAAAAAATGTTCCTTTATTCCTAATCAAAACACGTACTAGTACATTTTAGGACACTTTTCTTCTTAGCCAGCTTGAGAGTTGATTTGTATTTAGCTAAATGTTCCTTTTTATAGGAATTCCAATTCCATTCTGAAGAGACAAACATTTCTGCATTCTTCGGATAGTGTGCATTGCAGAAATATCAGAAATGTGTAGTGTTATTTAGGAATGTGTACATCCAGAAGACTATGCGTGCTTTCCATGCCTGCATAATCTAAACCAGAATATACAATTTGAAATAATCCTCCCTATTACCCACCCAGTGCTGATTTAACATTATGTCTTTCCAACTCTTTGGCACTCCAGGAGCATCTTTCATCCTGGGGCTGACAAGCCTGTCTCTGAATGCTGGGATTCATTTCACTGACTTGAATGAGAGTGATCTTGTGTCCAGTGCCTGGCTGCTACCTGCAGCTGTCAGGAAGTGGTGATCAAGCAGAACCACCAAATTTGCATGGGGGTACTGCTTCAGTCCCTTCTAAGAAATTAAGATTAATTGGAAAAACTGAATGAAAAAGGAGGGACTGTAACCATCCTTAAATCACAAAGGTGAGAGCTTAGTCCCTAAATAAGCACACCGACTGTTTTGTTGTTGTTGATTTATTATTATTATTATTTTGTTTTGGTCATTAAACTGAGCAGCTAACAAGTTTAATTAGCTTCTCTATATGGTTAATTGGCCTTTGCACTGGAGTAGTTTTGGAGAAAAGGGATGATTTTGTCATTAAGGTTGGGAACTGGGATACAGTAAACACAGGAACATTTACCAGTTCTGCCACAGACACGTTATGCTACAAATGGCATGTTATCCAACTTCTTTGTACCTTTATTCCCCAAATAGGGGATAATATTGTTAAGATGTTGAAAGGCTCAGATGTAGGTTTCTAATTAGCTTGTAGGTTTCTAATACATACAGGCGTTATGATGATGTAAGAAGACTGAAAATATCCTTACTCTGGAGAAATTTTCACTGAATGTGAATTTTGCCCTTATAACAGTAAATTGCAGTCTGTAATGACTTCAGTAGTTGGCAATTTGGTAGTAAAACCAGCAGGCCCACAATACGGGCAGATGCATCTGTAGCTATTATTTCATGCAGCTGAGATCAGGATTTGGCCCTTACATTTAAATTATCCTGATTACTTCTGCTTCTAAAAATAATCTAGAAACAGATTGCCAAGGGTGAACAGTATGCTGAAGTACATGCCCATCTATGAAATCTTCCTTTTTATGAAGACTTAAAAGAACATTTGCCACAAAGTCTCCCTTTTCTATTTCAGCTCCAGCAGTCTATGGCAAGAAGTGGTGGTGAACAAAATAGTTTGCCAGATGAACAGAAAACAGACCTAGCCTGATGTTGGTTATGGCCTGTTTACAACACTGGCTGCAAAATTAAAACCTCCCCTTACCCCTCCATAAGTCTGAGAGAACAGTTTTATTTAGACTATGGAAAAGTGGTATTTTTCAAAGTACTCATCCAAACAGAGATCTGGCTGCAAGGGATATTGTGGGTAACAGCATCTTTTGCCCTTTCATGAGTGCTTTTGAGTACTGGTACTTTTTGTTCTTGCCATGACTTCTGGCAGGAGATTCATGCTTTTGCCTTTTTGATTAAAATAACTACAACAGGAGTTTTTGTTTGACATGTGTGAGTTTTGGGCTCTGCTTTGTACCTCAGAGTGAGAACTCATGTTGTCTCTGGGGGGCCTGTGTATATTAGCACAACATGGAGGGCTTTCTATGAACACCAAATCTTCAGAAATCACAGTGGGTTTGAGATTTTACTGGTTTGAAACAACACTACTGAAGCTCTGATGAATTCATTCTTTCCCTTTGCTAATACCCATACTTTGTAACAGATATGCAAACCAAGTTGTGGTCTGGACTCTGTCTTCTATGTTCGTCCTCCCTTCTAACTGTTGTCTAAGACTTGATTTCATCCTTCATGGGGCTCCCACAGCCTCAGTCTGTTTATTTTTTTCAGTGTTGAAGACAGTAGGGATAGGGAACAACAATTTCCCTGAGGGCAGTAGGAAATGTTAAATGACTGTGGTTAAAAGGCAGAGGAGATGGCTCATAGGTTTCGTAGCTAACACAATTGTGGTTGTGATAACATTTTAATTTTGATTTATGGAGTTTTTTGTAGAGAGTGTGCATAGTAGATAGTCTCTCCATCCTTCAGTGGTGCTGAGAGGCATCAGAGCTAGAGTAATACCCCTTCTGAAGCTGCAACATAGTGTAATAGGCTTCCCAGTAAACTTACATGGAAAATACACTTCTCCTTCCCAAGGATGAACAAGAGGACACCATAGGAACAGCAGAAGCTATGAGTGAATATTGTGGGGGTAGGCTAAGCTAGAGGAGAAGATCAGGGCCTTCACAGAGCATCCAGTTTGAAGAATATAAATTCACAGCCTGTTACTCTTTTAAATGGTCTTTGAAGCATGCTTTGAAGCACCTGTAATTCAGGTGTGGAAAACTGGAGTTTTTTTTCATTCTCACTATGGTGCATCAAAAGGATCAAATCAAGTATCTGGATCAAAAATACCTGTTTCCTAGTTTGGTGGAGTTGCACAAAGAAGACAAAAGAAGGCAGTTTGTAAATCAGGAAAGTATTTAGAAATTATAACGTACTAATCCAACATGCACTTGGTCTGAAATAAATAAATAAATTCCATTTTTATCAGGAAGGGACTTCTGAAGCTGTTGACAATTGTTTTTAAAATTACAAATAAAGAAAATGCAAGTCCAGTTATGTGATGAGACTGATTTTATGTAGAATGTAAACAATGATGTAGAGTTTCTAGAGAATAGTAGAACAAGCTACAACTGAATCTTCACAAAACTAAGCTTTCATTTTTATTATGTAAGTGTTTCAAAGTGTTGTGTATGTCCTTTACTACCTAAATGTCCTTTACTACCTCACTTCTGGTGAGGCCGCACCTCGAGTACTGTGTTCAGTTTTGGGCCCCTCGCTACAAGAAGGACATCGAGGTGCTTGAGCGGGTCCAAAGAAGGGCGACGAAGCTGGTGAGGGGCCTGGAGAACAAGTCCTACGAGGAGCGGCTGAAGGAGCTGGGCTTATTCAGCCTGGAGAAGAGGAGGCTCAGGGGCGACCTTATCACTCTCTACAGATACCTTAAAGGAGGCTGTAGAGAGGTGGGGGTTGGCCTGTTCTCCCACGTGCCTGGTGACAGGGCGAGGGGGAATGGGCTAAAGTTGTGCCAGGGGAGTTTTAGGTTAGATGTTAGGAAGAGCTTCTTTACTGAAAGGGTTGTGAGGCATTGGAACAGGCTGCCCAGGGAGGTGGTGGAGTCACCATCCCTGGAAGTCTTCAAAAGACGTTTAGATGTAGAGCTTAGGGATATGGTTTAGTGGGGACTGTTAGTGTTAGGTTAGAGGTTGGACTCGATGATCTTGAGGTCTCTTCCAACCTAGAAATTCTGTGATTCTGTGATCCTGTAAATCCAGACTAGATCCATCTGGCTGAGCAGAGCAAGTTCTTTGTTTTGGACTGACACACTTACAGAGTGAAACTTCAGTAATTTTCACTAAGAATTTTATATATTAAAAGCTTACTACTGTTCTGCCTACTGAAGCCCAGCCAGGAACAACAGAGGAAGGCACTGTGCTGATGTCATTGTCTAGAGCTGTTGGGACCACATTTATCAAACAAGACATGCTATGTAAGCTAAATAATGGGTTGCAAGTACTGAGGGTCTTAAATCTAGAAAGCCTCATACTGTTTTGATTGCTTTAAATAGAGCTCCACTTAAACTGGCAGTGAACCTAGAGAAAAACCTCTACACTGACTACACTTTCATCTGCATCACTGTTTTTCAGTAGCATAAAAAAGTATGTGAGTTCATGCACTGGGAATGTGTGGAGACGAGATTTCTAACCATACTTCTGCTAGTACCAGAGGTTATAATCTTATTTGAAAACAAGTATTTGTTCTAAACTTGAGACATAGAGAACATCTGATATCAGTCTGGAGTGGTTAAAAGGTTTTTCATATGCATTGCCTGAAGAATTGCTGGTAGAAGTGAGTTATTTTTAAACCCCAAATCCACTAAAATATTGTTGACATTCACAGATAAACGCTGAGACATGGGAGGAAAAGAAATCACATAACCTTTTTTTTTTTATTTAAAGTCTTATCCATTAAGAAATAGACTATAACATATATAGCTGTTTTTATTTTGCGTAGATTTTGATTTTCTAAAGATCTGCCTTAGATTATCTCTCTATTTGAAGGTAAATAATTTGTCCTTCTCCCTGAAAACATGAAAAAATAATTGTCCTTCTCCCTGAAAACATGAAAAAAAAATGTAGGGTTTTCTTTCCTTTCCTTTATGGCTTCCATGTAGGGTGGAAGATGGACCTGTTGTGCCCAGTGAGATAGACCTTCCTGCAAAGTCTAGAGGACAGCAAATTCAGTGAGAAAGTTGCCACTCTTTGAAGACTGTTGCATTTCTAGAAAAATCTCAGCTAAGGATAATTCTAGCCAATGTTTTTTTCTGATGTTAAATTCTTAATTTCTGGTTGACTATCACTGCATTGCCTGTTCTTAAAACTTTGTTATATTGGTAATTTATGAGAGAGGAAGCTTTGTTCCCAATTCTATGCTGCTCAAGCCATTCTGGTGATAAGCATAAGTCCTTTATTGTCATTTAATTCAGTAGGAGCAGAGAGCTATATCTTCCACACAGATAGATACAATTACTTTAAAACTCTAGATGACAGGAAAAAGAGAAATTGACTAATGTGCAGATGTTCAGTTTACATTGAAATATACATACACATCTGTTTTCTGTAGGAGTTATTTGCTTAGCTCACCTATCGCAATTGAAAATTTTCCCCTTTATGCTCCTGGGATTGGCATGTAAATTATGCAGCTTTATGAAAATGATGATTAAAAAGTCATTGCTTGCGAATTACATCTTCTCTCTAGTCTAGAAAGCGAGTGCAGTTTTTGTTGCTAAAATTTCCATGTGGCTAGAGATCTTACCGAAACACGGGATTATCAAAATAAACTTCTCACAAACAAACAGTATGTAGTCAAGGTAATTGACATTTACTGACTAATCTAAATATTGTCCTTTTTTTTTTTTTCTTTTTTTTTTCTCTCAAATAAACAATACCACTACCAGTAACAACATCCCAGAACAATCTAAAGTATAGACAAAGATTTAACAACATTTATTATCCTTAACATTCTCCTGAAATGGAGAACTATCTCATCTTCCTATATAAGTAGCCGGTGGGGTAATACTACCCCAAGTCTGATTCTTTTAGAAAGTACAGGCACAATGTGTCCAGCAGTTATAAGCTGTGACTAGAACACAGTTTTTATTACCCTTCTCTTGTCACTTCAGAATCTAAGTATCTTTGAGTAGTATTACAATTTGTGATTGATAGGGGAGGAAGACAGGCTAGAACAAGAAATAAGCTTTAGATCTATATTTCAATTACATTTCCTGTATTGTAACATTAATATTTTGTCTTCAAAGTATATGAATTAAGCTCATTGTTTAAGTTCATTGTACATATTCTTACCCCCCCCCAAAAAAAAATATATATATATATATATAAAACTGATAAAGATAACAGAATCTTTAAAAACGTGGAAGTTCTTGAAAAAGGCAACATTACTCTATTGAGAAACTTTAAATCTTGCCTAAGTGAGCACATTCTTAGCGTCATTTATGGAACAAGAGCTGCATAATGGACAACCACACTGTTCATTCTGTGTGAGATCATTTTTAATAGTGACATTACAATGCTCTTAGATAACTGACTTTAAAAGTTTAATCTTAAAAATCAGACGTACTCTGACTACTGCAGTGGAAACTTTTACCCTCAAAAATAGTTTAGAACAGATAGAATAAATAGCAATTTTAAAATATTGTTCCTTAAACTTACTTAGGTGGCAGATTTTTCTGGGAGCCTCTAGAATTCTAATACACAATTTACAAAAAACAACAACAACAACAAAGTCATTTTTAAGCTTCTGACATCACCGTGTTAAATTACTGCTGTATCTCTTATAAATCACTGGAAATGTAGTGTCAGTTGTTAGGAGAGTGACTGCTATATTTTTTTCCAAAAATGGCTTAACAGTTTGGAACATAGGAAATGTTTCTGAAGAACTCTCAATTTCTTCTGCCCTTGAAGTGTCTCAAATTGTACTTTTTGTTTTGTTAAAAAAAAAAAAAAAAAAAAAGTGTAATCAAGGGCATTTTTTAATACCATCACTCCAAGTAGCATCAGACACTGTGGAAGGGATTGATCTGTTGGGACAACACGAGGATGTGTAGGAACAGGCAGTTGTTCTACTGTGTAGCCCAGAAATCAATCCTATGGCTATTTTCAGCCTTAGCACAATTCTATCAGTAGGTCGAGTAAGTTTTTGTTTGTTTTTCAGAAGTGCAGCTTAAGTTTTTCCAGAAAATTGAGAAATTCAAGGAAGCAATCTCTAAACTGTGTTGCTGCTCTCCGCATTTACAACTCTGAGAACATATTCTACTTAAATAGAAAAAAAAAAAAAAAAAAAAAAAAAATTCCTCCATTTGTAGCCCTTTCCTCTATGTGACAGACATCTAGTACAGGAAGGTCCTACAAGTTAAGGGGGAGAATATGGGACCCTAATACTAACATTTGCCCTCTGTTCTAGGTTTCAAGGACTCTTTCAAGAATCCTTTTGCACATTATTTGGTAAAAATCATTAAAACTAGTCAGTTTATTTTGGCCAAGGTTAAAACTGATTCAATCCATTTTGATCACTTTTTAGTGGTTTCATTATACAAACTTGTATGGATTTTGAGGGTTCATGCAATGTTGGCACAAGCGTTCTTAGTTTGAAAAGTGTTAAAACATCTTTATCTTTCACCACAGTCTTATTCTCTCATTACACCATAGCAAAAGAACCAAAAGCTCCTCATGCTTCTGCCAAGTTTTATTCTCATAATAATAACAAGAAGCAAACTGAAACAAACAACACAAAATAGGTCATTTCTATTCTATCTTGCCTATATTCATATAGTTTAAAAGGCTTACGAGACAGCTGGCTTTCTTCTACAAAAATTGTCAGTGTCAGAAGTTAATTCTTATTTCAAGATCTTCATGAAGTTGTATCAATTCAGAATATGTGCTATGTGCATCTAGCTATCTTCTCAAATTTCATTGCTACACAATGTTCATCTTTTACTGTTTTTTGAAGTTCTTTTCTTTCTCTTTTAATTTCTAATATAACCCTGTTCGGTATTTTCATGTTTCTGCTACACCATACTACTCGACAAAACTGAACTCAGAATTCAATAGAAGATTACAGATCATAGATTTATATGTGGCTCTAATACTTACAGTGTTGAAATCTGAGTTTCTTTACACTCAGTCAGTATCCAGAAGTGGACTGTAGAGTCTTTCTTTCTTTAAATATATGTGATATTTTTGTTTTATTATTTTTTCCATAAAATTATGTACTAATTCACTAAATAGATGACTCTTGATGTACTTACCTTGGGTTGAATTACTTATTTAAGACTGATCAAGAGGGTACACATTACTGTTTCTAACTGGGTGAACATGAGTCAATTTGGCAATAACGTGATCTTTTTAAATCCTCTTTTCATCACAAGCAGTAGAAAAGTTGCTTTTTGTTCAATTTTAAAGCTTAAAGAAAATGAACACTTGGAGAGTTTTCAGGAAGCATAATACCAAAGAGTGTGTGCCTTTACAGAACAAATTTATCTCAGTATTTCAGAAAAAAAAAATCACTGCTAAAGTGAGACTGAAGTCAATCAGATATTTATGTTATTGCTTTCTCCATATTTTTCTTAATATAGTTCAATATGTTTGTAATATTGAGTAATTTATTTGAAATTCCTGTTTCCAAATTTGATACCACACAGTCATACTTTCCATGATCACGGCTGTATTAAGGTCCATCTTGATTTGCACCATCAATAACAGTAATAGACATCTATCAAAGGGTAGGAAATAATTTTCCCCAAAATACACTAACTTCTATTCATCTATGATTCACTAGAGCTTTAATTAGTAGTCTTTAAATTGTCCTTTTTACATTTAGATGGTCTCTAGCTTGCCTTTGATGGATTTATTCCATAAATCATTGTACTTTCATTTTGGAAAAAAATAAAAATAATATTAAAAGAAAAAAAAAAAGTTTAAGTTTTTGACATTCACATTGGCTTGAGGAAGGAAACAAATTCCGTCATTTTGATACTTGCTGTTGTCTGTCAGCTGTCAAGGTGTGAAACAATCTGATTTGGTGCCTCCTAGTTTGCATATTATGAAAAACAAGGAAAGAGTTTTCTGTTCACACTTTCTGTGCCCTCTGAGATTTTACAGGCCTCTCCCATATCCTTGCCTCAGCTGTCTCTTTCCTGGCATAAGAGATGTACTTTATTGAATCACTCCTTTTACAGCAGCTTTCAAAACTCTTTGTCACCCTTGTCTCCTTTATCTGAATATTATTCAGTTTTTCTTCAGTGTTTCTCAGATGAGGAGAACAGAACAGGGCCCTCTGTTCAAGACAGGGCTTCACTGTGGACTCAGTCACATAAGGAAATTTTCTCTTTTTTATTCAGAGCCCTTCCCTCTAACTCCTACTACTTGGTCTGCTTCCATGGCTGCTACTCACTATTCACAGAACTATGAATTATAACTCCCAGATCTTTTTTCCTGAATAGTAATCTCTAATTCAGAGTTAGTCACTGAATATATTTGTGCAAGCAGTTAGTTTAGTTAATTAGGATATAGTTGTTTGTTTGTTTGTTTGTTTCCTCTTTGTACGTATTATCATTGATTTTCATAACATATTTTATTTCCATCATTACAAACCTTATATACTAATTTACTCCTATGTTGAGTTAATGGAAATTTTAAAGGAATGTTTTATTTAAAAATAAGTTGGTTGTCTCACTTCACCCAGCTGTGACTTATTATTATGCAGGATGAGAATAACTATTAATAAATTATTTTTTGTGGCGTAGTTTTGTCTTCAGGAATAAAAATACCAATAGTTTAATTTAATCTTATATATATTCAACATGAATTAGGAGAAAACTTTATGAAAGAAAAATGACCTAAAACTGAATAATTTTTGTTTGTATAATATGAAAATAAACAGTATTAATAAAGTTTAAATACATTATTCAAACAAAAAATTACCTGTAATTACTTCTAGGTCTTTTGAAAGGACTTTTCATTACTTGGCTATGTGCTTAGCAGAAAGAAGGACAATATTAAAATGGACATAATTCTGTTATTAGACACAGATATGAGAGGAATTGTGGAAAAAGCAAACAACAAAATGCTTTTAGACCACGTCCTTTTTGAATGTTCAACTTGTTTTAAATTGAGGTTTCAGACAAGTTCACACCTTGTGAAGCTGCAAAGCTCCATGATATCACACTCAGATGTTGAAGGAGGACCATTAACATCACCTTATTTGACTGTAACACAAGAGGTTGGTCTTCAGTAGCATTATTTATGCAGACCTATGACACTGTATTTATTTGTAAAAGAAAAAGAAATCGTGAGAGAAAAAAAAAATGAAGAGTATTTGGACTAGTTAGGATTGTTGAAGTACAATGGGAATTTCAAGCCAGAAAACATTATCTGACTATAGTCCCTCCTTTTTCAGGCTATATTAAGGTAGGATTGTCTGAGAAAATTATTTGAAATCATCTGACAGAGCTGTAAGTTTGATCTATCACTTTTTTTTTTTTTTTTTTTTTTTTAAATGACTGATGAAAAGCTACCAAATTGGCTTTAAATCCTTACTACCCTTCAACTTGTAAAAGGAAAGGCTCTACTCTGCTGGGCACACAAGAAGGTTAGAAAAACACTTTCCCCTCTATATACTCCACCATTCAGGACCAGCCCTTAACCCTTAACTTGTTCTCAGCCCAGCGACTTCCAGCACCTTCCTCCATTGTGTCTTCATGCTGAGTTGCAAGGAAAAATTCTTCCAAGCACCTCCAAAGACTGGTGGTTAGCCTACACCTTGCTCATGACCTTCCCAGCCCTGATGAATATTGCCAGCTTCCTACTTGCTGAGCCCATGGTTTCTCTCCTGCCTCAGGAGTTTCTCTCACCTATGAACATGTGGGCTGCTCCCCAGGAAGATGCCACCTTGCTTCCCACCAGCAGTTTCTACCTAAACCAGATTGTGACAGGTGGGATATAGCCACATTCTCCTTTGACCAGCAACACTTCTTTAGTAAAGCAGAAGATATGGTCCACACAGAGTAAACCAGGAGCAAGTGAAGCATTTATACTATCTGTCATGATGTGTGAAAATAGAACTCTGACATGAGCTAGAATATCTCTTTTAGAAAGAAGATTGGACTGCTAGTGGGACTGACTTTGGCAATAAGGTTTGAATCCAGATATATGTTTTTTCTTCCTGTAGCAGCATGGGAATATTTGGAGCCAACTTCTGGGTTCAGGCAGTACCTAGGGGAGGGGTCAGGGAGGAAGAAATCACCATTTAATATGGAGCCTTGCAACTTTGTCAGCAAAAACTGAGAAAAATATTTGCCACCACAAATAATTATTCAATTAGTGATTAACTGTTATTCAATCTGAATTTGAATTGGGTGTCCGTGGTCCACATTGTCCTGTGAGTGAAGCTATTTCCAAAACTATACTTGCACTAGAAAATGGGAAATAATGTTGTAAGGTTTTAAAACAAGGATTTTAATTGCGGTGATACATGCTGTTTTCCAGTAATTTTGAATGAAAAAATAAGTTTGAGGAAAATATAATTAAGTAGAGAAACACGTGAATAGTAAATCTAAGTCAAAGCAAGTTCACAGTCCTATAAATCCTTTGAACTTTCAAAAATCTTCATTTTCTGTCACAGGAGGAAACTCGGTGCTTAGTCAAGTATTCAAAAGTTCTTCAGCTGTGACAGTTTGTTTGGGAGGTTACCTCTCCTAGTTAATGACTGAACTGACTTATTCATTTCTAAATAAAACAGTACTGGTATCAGGCTCTTTAGTAAGTGCCTTACCAAAATTTAAATATATAATATGAAGTTGGTTTTCACTGTTTTCTGAAGGCCAGATTATGGTACCATTACCAACATTGAATATTGCCTTCCTGTCCACATTATATTAAAAAATAAAAATAAACTAATAAAATGGGAAAAGATATACTAAAGAACTAGAGAAGTTATCTGCAAGTTCAAAAAAGAGAACCTGTTGTTAAAAGCTGCAGAGCTCTGTTCTTCAGTGAATTGAAAGGAAGGCTGTGAAGTGCTGTTTTGGGGATTTTCTTCATGAAAAGAAAACACCTGATGATGAAGTCTTTTTAAGTCAGCAGAGCAAGACTACCTGGCAAAATGACACGTCATCAAATAGAAGTTAAAGTCAAAAAATCAGTTGATTTTTTTGTTTTGTTTTGTTTTTAAGTGAAAATGAGAAGCTATTGAGGCAAATTTCTGTCCTGGTTTCAGCTAGAATTTTCCTCCTACGTAGCTGGTAGGGTGCTATGTTTTGGATTAGGGTGAGAAGAGTACTGATATCACACTGATGTTTTAATTGCTGCAGAGCAGTGCTTACACTAAGCCAAGGACTTTCCAGCTCCTCACTCTGTCCTGCAGGCTAGGGGTGCAGCAGGAGCTGGGAGGGGACAGACCCAGGACAGCTGACCCAAACTGGCCAAAAGGGTATTCCATACCATCTGATGTCATGCTGAACAATATATAGGGGTGGCTAGTCGGGGGGGGTGGGGGGGGAGCAGTTTCTCAGGGATAGGCTGGGCATTGGTCAGCAGGTAGTGAGCAATTGCATTGTGCATCACTTGTTTTGTACGCATTAGTAGTAGTACTATTATCATTATTAGTAGTAGTATTTTCCTGTCTTAATAAACTGTCATTATCTCAACTCATAGGCTTCATTTTCCCATTTCTCTCCCCCATCCCAGAGAGGGAGTGGGGAGGGTGAGCAACGGCTGTGTGGTGCTTAGCTGCTGGCCAGGTTAAACCACAACAGTCCTTTTGGTGCCCACACTCCATAGTGGTCTGCTTGCCTAGTAGACATACATGTTCTTTCTTGAAGGGATACCTTTCCTTCACAGCTGACAGGAGACACCTCCAAAGGCTGTAAGGTGGTGCTCCATCTCCAATTGCTTTGTCAATGCCTGCATCTCTATCAAGGGATCCCAGCCGACTGATTTCCCTGCCCTCTAATTCAAGATATTGGTTCCAGTGTCCCAGCAGCAGAGCAGCCAGGTGACAAGCTGCTCACCTATAGAGCAACCAAAATCTTTTTGCACATCTCATAGCTCTCTATACGCACATCTCATGACTCTCTATACCATCTTTTCTCCTTGTCTACAGGGGCAACTTGCACTTCTACAGCTCGTTTCTCTGATCCAGCCACAAGGCCTGCCACAGTGCTTGGGATACACACGGAGGCCAGCCACAGGGGTTGAAACAACCGCTGGGCCCGTCACAGGAGCTGGAATGACCGCTGGGCCCATGATAGGGTTTGGAATGGCCGCGGGAGCTGAAGCAGCTGTGGGAACTGGAGCGGCTGTAGGGTCCATTGTTGGGATTGGAGTGGCTGCAGGGGTTGGAGTGGTTGATGGGCCTGTCACAGGACTTGGAGTGTTCACAGAGTCTGTCACTAGGTTAGCAGTAGCACCGATTGCAGCTTGATAGGCACCCCTATCCTGCAGGACAGAGCGAGGAGCTGGAAAGTCCTTGGCTTAGTGTAAGCACTGCTCTGCAGCAATTAAAACATCAATGTGTTAACACTCTTCTCATCCTAATCCAAAACACAGCACCCTACCAGCTACGTAGGAGGAAAATTAACTCTATCCTAACTGAAACCAGGACAACTCCCTAGGCTGATGATGGAAAAACTCTCTTTTTGTTCTTCAGATCAAGACTGCATGTAATTCTGAATACACGTCAGTCAGACACAAGGCACACAACAACAACAACAAAAAAGTAAGGGGCTTAACACAAAAGCCTTTGGGTGAAATGTAAAGTCTCTTCACAAACAGAAATATGACCTGAATGTTCCAGTGATCCCTTCTGACCTACATGCTTTGAACGTAAAACAAAACAAAACAAAACAAAACAAAAAAAGAGTCATATCACTTCTGATGTAATAGTCTCTCAAATTGATTTTTTTGATCTGATTATTTTTGTAATGCTGTCAAATACATTGGTCATATTTTCCTGGTACAATTTGTCCTTTAGTTGCTTTTTACCTCTCTGTAAGTTTTCTGTATTAAATTATACCTACATTTGAATTAGTGGAAGCATTTTCCTGAAGAAAGAAATGGGATCAACTGAATATTGCATAGGTCAACTGAACAGGTCATACCAATCATCTTCTGTTTTTCAGTTTGGTTTACCAGCAGATAAATCTTCTGCCAGCAGGGCTTTTCCAAGAATTTTTAAATATTATCAGACATTTGGAAAGATCACTTCATAATACTTAATTCACACACAGTCTGGACTGGTTGTTTGTGATATATATAACTGTATGTGTATTGCCTTTTTTGTTCTTTGACAAATGCCTTACCTCTCAAAAAGGCTTGTCCAGGGAAGCAAGAAAGAGGGGGTAAGACTGACAACTGGAAATATGTGCTGAAAACTGTCACAGAGAAATATATATATTCGTTTTTTGTGTCTCTTCCCTCCATTGTCTGTAGTTTAGGTAACAGGGTGATTGCCTTGAACAGCTTCAGGCAAGCCAATGAGGATTGCTTATTGTGCAAAAAGAACAGAAAATAGGGGGAAAAGGGAAAAAGAGAAAAAGAGAAAATGTAAATTTCTGTGATTAGAAAATTCACAGAATTTGAGAAATTTAGAAAATAGAACACATCAGTTACACCATCAAAAACAACAACAACAGCAAAATAAATAAATAAACAAACAAAAATTAATCAGTACAATAGACAAACTCAGAGGGTGGTGAGGTACTGGAACATGTTGCCCAGAGAGGCTGTGGATACCCCATCCCTGTAGGTGTTCAAGACGAGGTTAGATGAGCCCCTGAGCAACCTGATCTAGTGGGATCAGGTGTTCCTGCCTATAGCATGGGGCCTGAAATTAGTTCATCCTTGAGGCCCCTTCCAACCAAGGCCATTCTATGATTCTGATTCTATGATTCTATAATCTTGTGATACAGGATTCACATGAGACAATGGTACATCACAACTTCTTTGTTATTGCCTGCTTACAGTATATTTTCAATTGTGCACTGGTCTGCAAATTACTGTGTATCATCATCATGAAGTTAATAAAGACTTAAGAGTGCTTATCTATTCATTACAAAAAGCTTCCCCTGTTCTCTACCATCAGGGAGTTCACCAGTGACCAGTGCAGCCCAACTGGCCTATTGATAGGGACTGGAAAGATCCTCCCAGGTTGAACTGAGTTCCCGACTATGACAGGAAACCACAAGCTATGTAAACAAATGGGTAGGAAAGGAGATATCCAATTATGTATTTAGCAATTGTTAAAACAAAGAAATACTCTGACCAATAATAGACAAAATTAATACAGATGAAGGATTTACAGAAAAGTAGGTTAAAGATGCATTTTTTGTTGTCTGATCATAAGAAACACATTCTGTGTTATATTTGCCAAATTCCTACAGATTTTTTTTGACAGATCCATGTATATTTCTTCCTTGAATTGTTCTCTTCAGAAGTTTAATGATTAACTATTAAGATATTCCAAGTGTTAAATTTGTGACGGTTTTTGACATGTCTGTTTTATGCAGGGTTAACAGTGAACAATATGAATCAAATCTCTATTTACATAGCTGACAGTTGTATCATATTATTTCAAAGGAAATCATAGGTTATACTACAGTTATGTAAACTGAATATTAGATGGTACTCTCAGTTCTGCTACTTAATCTTTCTAATTATAGTTCATAAAGCCAAGAGACATTCACATGCATTCAAAAAGGCTCAGATTCCTGTTACTAAGGAAGAGAACCTGCCCTAACATTTCAGCCCTGTGGGAAAAGAAGCTGTGCATCTGCAGCTTTGACCAAGTGGTCTGCTCTTGGCATCTGTTCTAGGAGAGGAAGCAATAAGATTTATTTTCACACTAGAGTAAATAGAACAGATTGCACATAACACTGAATTTCTGTTTCAGAGGAAAGTTGTAGATTTGGTTCCGATTAGCTACTTGAACTTACGTTGGCAAAACAAAGTACACACAGAGACTCATTCACAGGGCCATGGCCTTTCTCACAGGTGCAGCCCACAAAAATGGAGAAAAAACTGATGTTTTGAACAGATGGCTAACAAAATACTAAGGATTTGCTCCTTTTCCCTCATCTACTCACTGATATCATATAGCTGTCTAGTTCCAGCTGAAACACACTACTGAATAGGTCCTACTGGTTGATGAAGAAAAAGAGGACATGCATGCACACTAATTTAGATCTTTAGATTACTCTACAACTTCCTGAAGGGATGTTGTCATGAGGAGTTGGTTTGCCTCTTCTCTCAGATAACTAATGTTAAGACTCGAGGAAATGGCCACAACTTGTGCCTGGGGAGATTTAGATATCAGGAAAAGCTTTTTCTCTCAAAGAGTGGTCAAGCACTGGATCGGCCTGCCCAGCGGAGGGGGGGTGGGGGGGGGAGTCATCATCCTTCATGGTGCTCAAGAAGCTCCTGGACAAGGTGCTACGAGATATGATTTAGTAGCTTAGTGGGTAGTATTGGTGACAGGAGGACGGTTGGACTGGATGATCTTTGAGGTCCTTTCCAACCTTGTGTTTCTATGACACAAGGAACCACTTTGTCTTGTTTTGTATCCCATAAGGGTCTTGGTACAGTATCCTAGAAAGAGGTACTACAAATGCTTAATTTCCATATTCATGTATCTTCTTTCGACATCTTCTGAAGTTATTCATGTCTTTGCAGAAAGTTCTCTTGAGTATACCAATTATAGGAAGACACTCAGCAGCTTACAGAATAAAAGTTGTAAAGAAAGTACCAAAAATATTTTATACTTTATCATGTATGATTTATTTAACTGAATACCCCGACAGCTATTTCTGGCTTGAATTATTAAACACACTTATAATTCTTCAAGATTCCAAAGACAACCACAGTATCACACAGTAGGAAACATATCATTTGACAAGACTGAGAGAGAGCAGAGTATAGTTTTAAATGTGAGTGTCTTTAGTAGTTCTGTCTTGGGGTGATACTGGCAGAAACCATGCTGGAGCTAGAAATGGAGTAGTCTGACCTGAACCTGAACACATTCATCGTCTCCTGGAGAGAATAAACTACGCTCACAAGTCAGGACATTGCAGAAAACATTTCTCTTTGATAAAAACAAAACAACAAAAACATACAGAAGATTCCTGATATGCTAAAGGCCCTCATTTATAAATCCTTGCAGAGAAAGTAATGTTTTATAAAAGTTCAAAACCAGCCGATGAGAAACTTTTCCTTTCAAAAGGAAGAAGGCTGAGATTTTGAATGGCTCTTTAATGAGCTTCACATTGACATTGATTTTATATGGAAAATTCATAAATAGGATGATTCTACATGGCACTATAGCAGTAGATAGTTAGAGAAACAGTGAATAAGCTGAAGGGAGCCAAAGTCTAGCTCACGTTGTCATGTATCTGCATTTATCCCAATGCAGTTGTACTTCTCCTGACCCATGTATATGCCATGTATGATCCAAATTTGAACCTTTTGTTTCTACACAAAGCTGCATTTTGTATATTGGTATATTCTCATAGAATATTGTCATATTTATTATCATATGCTCATATTCTTGTATTCTCACCTGCTTATTCTCTTTACATAAATATAATCCACCAGTAAAATTTTTAAAATAACATACCATACAACTTTTTTTGCAGTGTTTTGTCATAATTTCAAGAAATACCAGTGAGAAGCAGTGAGACAGATTTACAAAAACAAGACTTATGCAGAAGTAATACCCTTTCCTTCTTGTTTTTAACAATCAAACTAAATACAGATTGCTTATTACTACACCCAATATATTTTTTTAAAAAAAAAAAAAACAAAAGAAGAAAGAAAAAGAAAAAGGAACAAGAAAAAAAGGCTCTTAAAAGCCCTTGAGACTATTTCTCAGCTGTTTCAGATAAGGTTTCTCATATATCATACAGAAAACTGTTTTAAAGAAAAGTGTCATTTTAAAATAATAATATAGTTTTTTTCAGAGATAACCAATATATCCTGACTGTGTTTCTTGTTGGATCATCAATATAGGATGGGTGGATGTGAACTTTAACCTGTGGTTTGCTAGTGTCCTTTGGCAAAAGGAACTTAAGCTGGAGATCATTCCTGAATTTACTTTGATTGACCAAATGCTGTGTGATTTACCTTATTAGGAAAGATGGCTGACAGCAGACTCTGTGTCAGCATTCCAGATGAGTGCAGCTAGCCACTGACAAGCCTATGGGAATTGCAATACGGTATTTTAAAAGATGAGCATTCCATTGCCAATGCAACTGTCATTGCTCCTTGATTGGAATTGCATCTTGTAACATGAGCATTACTGGGGTAGTATGCAGGTCATATTCTTTTTATATTTATTTTACACAGGTGCAGTCTTCTTCATAGATAAACAGGAAATATTAGATACAATTTCGATCTTTTTAAAATAACATCTCATACTGATTGGACTTTTATGAGACCAATCTCTGGCTACTTTGTCATGCCTTACTTATTTAAAATCTGATTGTAAGAAACTAGAGCAAAGGCTACATTTCTCTTAAAGAAAAAAAAAAATGTCACAACATTCTGATACAGAAAAAACATGTAAGAACATATTCACGGTAAATAACCACCTTGCAAACTCCCCTGCACGCTGAAGTGAGGCAATTTTTGTTCAAAGTACTGTAGTAGTAGAACTTAATCACAGGACCAGAGATGTAAATGTCACAAGCTTAAACATTATAAGCCTCTCTAGGTAAATAATAATAATAATCATCATTAAAAAAAAAAATGCTCCTTTTAGCACTGTCTCTTTTTTGGATTTGCAATAGGCATTCAGCACAGCTTCAGCCATTGGATGCATGGTACCTCATTGGTTTCTGATGGCCTTTGAGAAAGCCCTTCAGTGCTGTTTATCATCCTATAACCTTTTCACACATAAGTAAAGAATTCAGCCTTCAGCTTAACATACAGCCGTGGTTTTTGGGACCTATCAAAGACATTACTCCGATCCTCTTTCAGGGAGTCTGTATTGTTGAGGTGCCTCATCAGTAAGAGGTTTCTCTGCTGCATGTAACACTAAGGACAAAGAAAGAGAGATGAGAAAGTACTGGCCTAGTTGCTGCTATGCAAGGTTTCATAGATATTGTATAGTTTCATCTTGCAGAAGATGAAGCACAATATCCTTGTAAATATGAGCTGGAAGGAGATTAGGAGGAAGAGATCCCTCAAACAATCTGGGGTGCTGCATTGTGTCTGTTTAAAGAAAAGTGTTAGAAACCCTGCAGGGGGCTGGGGCCGAGTCAGAGAAAGAGGAAAAGGCAATTCCTTAGGGAGAATAAACACCTTCATATTGATCCCAAACATGAAAACTATTGCTGCACAAAGCCCAGACAAGTTCAATTAATAAATGTGTAGTCTAAATAAACTGCATCCCTCCAGCGTGTTTTCTCCTTTCAACTCCAGGACAATGTGTGGTTGGTACAACATAAATTTCACTTCATTTGTCATGCAATACTTAAAATAAATATACGAGTCTTTTGCTGTAAAGGACAGGTCAGGTGTTGAACAGTTTGAAAGGCAATAATGCTGTCAAATTTAATAACAAGAATTTAAAAGTGATCTAGCAGCTTCTACTCATAAAATGAGTTTTATTGCACTCAGATGTAATTTTGAGAAGCAGAATTTTGAGGTCATTAACCTCCAACATAGGAAAATACCTTACAGGTTTTTTTGGTTTGGTTTGCCTTTTTTTTTTTTTTTTTTTTTTTTCTTTCCCTGTGATTTTATTCAACCAAGTAAATGTTCTGTTTGTGTATTATTACTTTTTCAGTACAAATACTAGAAAGTTTTTAAGGCCTTACGAGCATATTAAGACCCAGAGAGACATATTAAGATCTCAGAGAGACAGGAAAGGAACAGAAGAAGATCTCTCTTCTCATCACTAGGCTGCCTGACCTGGTCTTTTGTGGGAAGCAGTTCAGAGCTTTCTGAGCTGCTGGTTAGCCTCAGCAATGTACAGCTCCTGTTCCATGTTGTCTTTATCTGATTATGCTAGGGAAAACATAAGAAAATAATATATACCCAGAGTGACCATTTCTGGATCATCTGGAGTTTGCTTTGTGCAGTCAGCTTTTCCAGTTTGGCAATGAATGGACTTTAAAGACATTTCATTCTCCTCTACCACCCTACCAAGAGACATGCAGATAGTGCACACAGTCTGCATGGGCTTCCAGGAGTATTCCTCTTCAACTATTTGCTTTCTCAGATGGAGAGTCACCACCATGCACCACCAGCAGAACCTGCTCAGTTGTGTCTTGCTGGTCTCCCAGACATCCAGACAGCCTTAGGGACGCACTGCCATCTGTTGCTCCACGCACCAGAAGCAACACCAAAGGACCTTGATTCAGTCTTTCTTTCCCATGAACCACATGTTTTCTGTCTTGTGCATCAGAGTTTCATGTTCAGATGCCACTATGTAACTGAGGACTTCTCCAGATTTTCCTGCAAATCCTCATCATTCTCAACGCTCTAACACCATGTCCCTGGTCAGAATATCACAGGTCCATTGTGGGACCCAGAATCTCCCACAATGCAGCTTTAGCTCAAAATACCAAATGTGGAGCAGTCTGGACATCTATCTGGACACATTTTTTGTGTGAAATGTCCAGAAGCTGCAATCATCAGCAATTTCAGTGGCTCCACACCCAGCCTCTCTGAGCCACAGAGCTGGCTGCATCGTTCCTGCATTCTTCCCCGCCCAAGGAGTTATAATGACCTTTCCACCAGGATCTCAGCAGTTCACAGCTCTTTCCTACACTATTCAATAAAGAACTATGAAAGACCTCTATGCAGTTCTTACAGTTTATGGCAGAACGATATTGTGTACTTCATCTTCTATTTGTTACCTAGATTTTTGGCTTAAAAAATTGAGCTACCTTCCCTGTCCTACCCTGCTTTGACCTACCTACCCTTCCAACCTTTCCTTTCCTTTCCTTTCCTTTCCTTTCCTTTCCTTTCCTTTCCTTTCCTTTCCTTTCCTTTCCTTTCCTTTCCTTTCCTTTCCTTTCCTTTCCTTTCCTTTCCTTTCCTTTCCTTTCCTTTCCTTTCATTTCCTTTCCTTTCCTTTCCTCTTCTCTTCTCTTCTCTTCTCTTCTCTTCTCTTCTCTTCTCTTCTCTTCTCCCTTTTCTTCTCTTCTCCCTTTTCTTCTCTTTTCTTTTTTCTCCTCTTTTCTTCTCTTTTCTTCTCTTTTTTTTGGCAGGGAAATTTCAGATCATGTTAAGCTCAAAAGATGGAAACCACAAGAATGTAACAAAGTCATGACGATCTTAGTTTAAATCACAATGATATGATGCCAAACATATTTGCTCCTGGTGTTTATTCCCCGAAGTCAGAATCATTGCAAATAACAGCCCATTTAAAACACATGGATTAAGTCACTGACAGAAAGCAAAGCAAGAGCACTGTGCGCACATCACACTGTCACTGGAAATTATCCACTTGCATTGCCTGAAAAATTATTTATATTTGTTGCTGCTTTGAAAATACAAGACAAGATGCTGATAAACAGAAAAAAAAAAAAATATGTGACTTGTTACACAAATATGAGTGACTCATTAAAACTAACATTCAAGATTGACTGTAGCATCTATATTTTTGCAGCCCTCAAAAAGAGGCAAAACTGAAGTAAAATTCATTAAAGACAAATATTATTTACTGTGCTTACTCCAGAATTTGTCCTGAAGTGTTGCAGTCACATAAGAAAGCTTACTGTTCATTTCCTCTGGATCAGAAAATGAGGTAATTCTAGAAGAAATTGCTATGTTAAAGATTTTGGTATATTTCACATTAAGAAAGGACTTACTCCTAAGGTTTACTGCAAAATATGCATCCAGCCAACTCACATAATATTAATGATATAATGCAGAAAAATATAGACAATGTCAAGTGAGCGAACTATCCAAAAAACTCTCCTGTATGTGTCCTTGCCTCTGTTTCACTGATACTCTGCTGGTCAGTGCAGAGAGAACAAAGGCCATCTTTGCCTTTTGGGATTGGTTTGTCTGTTGTGCAAACCTGGGCTGTGGTGTGGCTGGCCTCCTTGGTGAACCTTTAAGGAATGTCCAAAGAGCTTGGCTTGAGCACCCCATGACTACTGGGAGCCTGTCAGTCCTAAAACTCTGTTTTAATGCTTGAAATGAATCAGCTATTATTCTCCAGCAGCAAAATACTCAAAAAGGTATTTACTGTGAGCATGCTTACAGGCTTCATAGCCTTAAGTTATTCATGTAGGTGCAGTTACATACATGCCTAAAAGCTTTGTTTCAAAGAGATTAATTGAGAAACATTAGCTGTATAAACACTGTAATAACAGTCCCCGTAACCTATCTGTTTGCCTTCAGAATTTTATTATTTTGCATACCAGCTTTTAGTGTTTGAGAACAATGCAGCATGTGGTTTATACAAATGGCACAACAGACCCAGAGAAGCTGTACTGTATGACATAACAACTCTTTTTTTTTCCACAAAACCTAACATCTGAAAAGGGTGATCCCCTACCTACTTTTGCATAAACTTTTGTCATGAGGTTAGATCTCCAAGACAAACAGAGAATTCTGAATAAGATGAAAAAAAAAAAAAAAAAAAAAAAAAACTAATTGTTTTTTGGAATTCCTTTTACCCTTTCTGTATTGTTCTGAAAATTATGTCCTTTTAATAAATAAAACTCTATATACTTCCATTGTGAAAACACTGCCACAACAATCAAACAGATGTTCCCATTCTATCTATTCTCAAGTAGCGTTCTATCTATTCTCAAGTAGTGTTTACCTTTCAAATGATTGCTGCAAACTCATTTCAGCCTTTGTGTTTCTTGATTCACAGCGAAGCATGACTAATCACTTCAGTCATATACTATTTGATCTGCCTTTTGAGTGAATAGGTTAAACTTCTCACTTAAAAATCAGTAAATTGTAAAAATATTTTTGAGATGAGTTTTCAGACAAGTTATAATTATGTGTGAAACATTCTTATGAATAATTTCATAACTATCTGAACAGTCGTGGTTAATAAATGATGGACCTTTGTAAATATTATTAAGTAAGGTTTTCTTGTTTGTCTTCACAAATATCTTAAATTCATTGTCAGTGTTATTCAGCTAGCTTAATCTCCTGGTTTTGACATAAATCAATACTGTTGATGTGTCTAAGAATGCTGTGAAGACATAAGTGATGTGAGAAAGACAAGGAAAAAAAACAAACAAACCAAAAAAAAAAAAAACTATGAATTTATGTAAGCTAGCAATTGTTTTATACGTCCTAATTATGCTATTAAACTTTCAAGTGGCAATGTTTCATTAATATCATTTTGTGAACACACACAGGTATTTGTATTTTCCTGGCCAAATGCTCTGTAATATGGGAGCTGTACATGATCTGTGGATAAAAGGTAAAAACCAAGTTCTTGATCCTTGTATTCCTCCAAGCAGAAGATAAAAACATAAGTCCATTTGAAAAGAGATGCTGCAGACCTTATAGGTCACCATTTAAAGTTTGAGCCAAGTGTAAAAATTATCCACAAAAAGAAAGGTATGGGTATGGCTGTAGTCACACCACTTAGTAGCAGCTACTCCACAGGCAGTGCTCCTCTTTGGAGAAAAGCTGCTGTTCCTCTTCCCCAGAAATAAATATGCAGCTGGGGTAGTATAGGGAGATAAAATGCCAAAGGCCGAGGAGGAAAAGGCACAAATCTGAAATAACTGGAGCCTCACAACCTTCATTCTCAGCAGAAAACAAAATATAAAAGTAGTTAGTGACTTCCCCCTGGTGGCAGTGAAGGGACCCATCTGTCTCCTAGCCCTGAGTATTGCTATTCAAAACGTTACTGACAGCTTCAAGAGGCACATCTGGGCTCCTTGTACACTGGGGTGAGCCTAAGCAGACCATAAGTGACTGGAGTGTTCTGGCAGTGGCAGAGGTTACTCTCACCAGCCCTCCCACAAATATATATATATATATATATATATATATATAAAAATCAGGGATCAAACAGGGATAAAAGCCTGGGGGTAAATATGGCTGAGTAATAATGACAGCAGCAGAGCTTTGCTATTTGTAAGCATGGATGAAATTCTGTGAATTACTGAGAGAGGATGGACTCTCCTAAAAGAAGACAAGTAAGAACAGCTTTGCATACTTCCAAATGCAATGAGGAATATTTTAAATTAGGACTGAGGTGACAGGTAGCAAATTCCTCCAGTTAAGTATAGGACAGAAGCTTAAAAAGATATTGGGACAAAGTTATGCTCACCAGAGTCAAAAGAGATAAAAAGTGTAACAATGCATCTGTCTCCTACAAATCAGAAATGGCTTTACTCCAATGCAAGACCTAATACATGCCCCAAACCAGGATTTAACTGGTAGAGAAAAGTTGATGGGCTACTTTTTATGCCAGGAATATTAACATGAAAGAAACAACCTAAATTCTTTTAAATATGTTTGTTGGCTAGTCACTTGTAAAGAAAAAATATTCTTAAGCTACAACATGGAAAAGGGGGTTAAAATTGTTAGAAAAAATCCTGTGGAGGCTGTGGACTCTCCAAGCAGCAGAAATGTTTAGGAATATTTCCAATATCTGTCAGAAACAACAAAGACACAATTGATGTTGTCTAAGGCAGTAAGTAGACAGGACAAACTCCTGAGATCTGTTCAGGCCAAAAGTTCTGTGATTTTGTGATCTCCCTGTAAACCAAAATGTGATTAAGACATTCAGGGAAGCACCACAACTATTCAGAAAACAGTAATGTCATTTGGTGAAAATTTTCGAGGTCCTTTTATTTTTTTCCTTCCTATCAGGATGAAGCCAAGTTTCACAAGACAAAAAGAGTCAGAGAGTTCATTTGTTAGATGGTTATAGTGAGCTCCAAAGTGGGTGGAGGACTCATGTAAGGTTATCTGCAGCCCCAGACAGGTCTCTACTCTGTCTGGTTTGAGGCAAAATTTTGGACATTAGATCATCCAGCTTGGTTAAATGAGCAAGATACACTCTACCTGGCACTTTGGTCTTACACACAGTGTATGTTTTCAGGTGGACTCTTTTACCAGATATTCCAGCCAGGGCCTGAAGTCAACTATTGTAACTGTTCTTGGTTTTGTCATCTAAACAGATGCAGTTCTGCAAAAATTCTGGGTTCTCTCAGGTTTTTTTGTTTGTTTTCTTTTTGTTTGATTTAAAAGAAAAAAAAAATCATATGAAGATTTCTGCCCCACTCCAGGAGCAGTATAATATACTCTTTTAAGTCTATTTTGATGTTTTGTGACCATAGCGTAATACTATGTAGTATAGATTAGTGTGTAGTTCTATAGTCACACCCTCTGCTCAACAATGGAAAGATTTCTGAGCAGTTCAGATTAGTATATTAGTAAGGAGTCTTAAACTTTACACCCAGATTTTAAAAAGGAAATAGAGTTTCTACAGACTCAAAGTATTTGACTCTAACAGCTTGCTTTCTGCAGAAGACATTAAGTTCCATGGAAATGTGTTAATCAGCCTCTGAGGCCTGTATGTAATGATTACCAAGTTGTATGCTTGTTACATGAGCAAAGAGCAATGAATCATATGTCTGTGAGTTGCTATAAAAGCACAGAAAATCAATCATTATCAATTCATCTGTTTTTGATGGTTGGTTTCATACTGCAATATTTAAACTGGTTGAACTTTAAAATAGAATGAGTTAGATTTTTGAAAATATAATTAAACCTCTATCTTTTTTATTCAAGCTTAAATTCCTTTTGTTTTCATCCTAAAAAAAATATTTTATTTGCATGTATATTCCCTCACACTAGTTTAGAAATGATATGGTGAGTACATATATTCATATGTTGCTATTCCTCTGTCTCCAAAACACATTGCAAACTATTGAGGTGCTGGATGCAAGGGGCACTGTGAATGCTGCAGATTTAGATGGTGGTTGCATTGTGATTATTTCACTGGCACTTAAATTCAGCTCCATATGGAAAGAAATACAGTAACAATTTGCTGCTTGAAACAAGCAAACAAGCAAAAGAAACAACATGTACAAACAAATGTATCACCATCTATAACAAGACAATCCAGGGTTTAGTTCATGGAAGAACCACTCATCAAATCTGAAGCCAGAAAAAATGACATTTTGTTATTGGAAATTTGGAACTACCTGGCAATTTCCTTTTGTTGAATGTGCACAGTCAGCTCAGCAATGGGAGTTGCTGAAAGATGCTCCTCACATCTACCAGAATTTTACAGGTAACTTTTTAATCCTTTCTCCAGATCTTTTTGAGAATCCTTCCATGTTTGCCTATGAACATGTAGAACATGTCTTGATGCTTTTTAGGCTAGTCTGAAGCTGTGTGATCTATCTGGGCACAAAGCATTCAACATCCAGGAAACAACCCAGGGAGAAGGTTCTTTGACATATTTTACCTGAAAATACACCATAGTCATCTCCTACCTGTGGTTGACTATGGGTTACTGAGTCAAACTCAAGCTGAGTTCAAAGACTCAGGTATTAGCAGCAGGTTTAACAAATATCTGAATCTGATTTCTTTTAGAAACAGTAATATATAAAGAAGAAACAGTTAAGGATATCTCATTTATTTAAGGTAATATTCTACATGGTCACATAAATGTGACTAAAGTTACTACATGAAATATCATATGTAATAACAAGAAGGTATAAATTTCACATTCTTAAGAATACCATTCGACCAAACACATACTGATACTTTTTTATGATAGTCAGAATCCAAATTGTTTAATAAAAACAAGATGGATATTGAACATCTGAGAGGTTCTCTTTTGAAGAGTTCTCTAACTAAATCCTCAGGCAGATTTATCTCTAAGCATTCTAATGCAAATATATTTTGATGTTTTATACCTTAGCTGCTAATGTTTTCACTCAAGCCATGTCAGCTAACAAAGTGTCTAACCCTACTTTCATGTCTCCCCTCATATAGTAACTCTTTAGCTCTACATTACACACTAGAATTGACTCAAACTAGGATATAGATTTGAATATAAACTGAGATCACAAACTGAGATCACAAGCTAAAATGAAAAATAGGAAGTCCCCATTCTTATAATTATGCTATTAATATTTATCCCTGTTCACCCTGTTCTTTCCTTTTGCCTGTCATCAGGTTTGGGTTCACAAGCACTTTCTAACAATGTCTCGTCACGGTTGTCAAAAGTAAATTCCTTGCTATATTCACACACAGGTCTTCTCACTGTACTTGGGTCACATTACAGCCAGTACTATTTAAGACGGGAATGATAATTGCTATTGCAGAAATATCCTTGTGTATAATACTATTAATAGTAGTAGCAGTAGTAGAAGTAGTAGTGGCAGCAGCAGCAGCAGCAGCAGCAGCAGCAGTAGTAGTAGTAGTATTAGCAGCAATGTGTAGCCTTTTCCTCTCTATCCCCGAGCTTTTCCTTTGCCAAAAGGAAACAAGGTCATTACTTTATTTTAAATTAGGCATTTAAGATTTGCATGTGTAGCACATCATCCCCAACACTCTGAGGGTTCAGGGAAAAAATATATTATTTATATAGCTTAGTTGTAGCTTTCTGGAAGTAAATGCATGTTGGAGCTTTACTGGTTGGTGTGCCATTTTGGAATATTTCTATGGTGTTGTGTTAATATAAGAAAACTGTTCCAGGTAAACAGCAATAATTCAGAGAAGCTTTTTCCTTTGTGACTGTAGTCTTGAATCTAATATGATCAATGGAGACATCTACATTTAATAGTTGAATACAGAAGATGTGTTTCAGTATGACATTTGCTTTGACAGCCATTTGATTCCTCTCATGACTTTCTCTGTTGGATGGGACAAAAAATTGCCAGGGTTTTAAGCTGTGCCCTCAGTAAGTGTGTGTATATATACATGCTTCCACTAAATTCACTGCATTGTAAGTATTGCATACAGCCAAGGTTTGAATTTGGCTTTGGTACAATATGGAGAAGACATCTAACACTAGGTTTTTGTATTATTTTTTAATATATATAATAAATAAATAAATAAATAAATAATCTAAGCATTATCTTCCAGGGCTGCTGTCTTCATTGCAGACAGGATTATGGGGAACAATGAAAGGGAATGCGGAAATTCGACAGGGAAGCCATGCAGCAAAACCAGTAGGAGCACAGGTCTCACCCACCAGACCCCCATTGCTGCACAGCCATGCACAGGGATTACAGCTGGAGAGTTGCCTGACCACCTATCACACAAGATTTAATGTCAGATCCACTAAAAATATTGGCAACAGTCCCACAGACTCAGGTTGCACAAGACTGGATCTTTAATGAAAAATGGTACTAATGGTAATGTATTTCACTGTCTTTACTACAAAGATGACGTGTTTTTTTTAAGAGCAATTCATATTGTTGCCCACACTGTCAGCTGGTATACTGCTAGTGCAGCTTTACAGATATCAGTGAAGCTAAATTTTTTTACGCTGACTTTAATTAATTTAAACCAGCAGACAGTATGTATCACATGGATTTAAATTAAATGTGTGATAAAGAGAAACAATGAGATTAACTTATTTTAAAAGTTTGTTCTGTCTTTCTTTGGAAGAATTTGGTTTGTTTTATACAATACTATGTCGTCACAAATTTTAATCAAAATAATATCTCAATCACTAAATGCCTGCTGTTCTGCCTTGGTTGTTGTCTTCACAGAATTTTCAAAACAAGCCAAACCAAAATTGTTTTTGATGGAGACAGATGTCCACCTGGGACTACAATGAAATCATTGAAGTTATTTCTACTCGTGACTTCAGCAGAAAAATACATTAACTTGTCATTTTTACAAGTTTCACTTCCTACAAGCAACATTTATGTGGTCTGAGAGGGTATTGAACTTTAGATCACATCAGGACCACAGCAATTCAGCATAAGTGATTTTCCATTTCCTCTCAGCTGAAAACAGGCCTTTCTTGAACAAAGCACAACACAATTCAGAGAGCATCAATACGTACAGCATAGAGTGCTCTTGGGCTTCATGGTGAACATACCATGAATTCCATTTTATTCACAACTAACACATTTATGCTGTAATTTTTTGAAATTCTGCATATTTAGTGTTTGTTCTGTTACTGAAGGATTACCCTAAAGTCTTTTAATATTATCAACTATAAAATATATGCCCATTTCTGTGATGCAGAAAACACAAATTCTCTATATGTCATAGAATTATACATAGAATTATAATATGAAAAATTTCTTCCTTATGTTCAATCTAAATTTTCTGTCTTTCAGTTTACAGCCATTGCCCTGTCACTACAGGTCCTGATAAAAAATCTTTCTCCATCTTTCTTACAGGCCTGGCCCTTTTTATATATTGAAAGGCCCAATAATCACACAGAATCACAGACTCACAGAATTGTAGGGGTTGGAAGGGATCTCAAAAGATCATCGGGTCCAACCCCCCTGCCAAAGCAGGTTCCAAAGCAGGTTCCAAAGCAGGTTCCTCAGAGTAGGTTGCCCAGGTAGGCATCTAGATGGGCCTTGAATATCTCCAGAGTAGGAGACTCCACAACCTCCCCGGGCAGCCTGTTCCAGTGCTCCGTCACCCTCACCGTGAAGAAGTTCTTTCACATATCGGTGCGGAACTTCCTGTGTTCTATCTTGAGGCCACTGTCCCTTCTCCTATCCCCACAAACCACTGAGAAGAGGTTGGCTACATCTTCTGTCTTCTACACCTCAGGTATTTATACACATTGATGAGATCCCCTCTCAGTCTTCTCTTCTCTTCTCCAGGCTGAACACACCCAGGTCTCTCGGCCTTTCCTCATAAGGAAGATACTCCAGGCCCTGTATCATCTTTGTGGCCCTCTGCTGGACTCTTTCCAGGAGATCCCTGTCTTTTTTGGACCGGGTGATGCCTCCCTGGAGAATTCTCTTCAGGCTGAACAACTCCAATCCTCTCAGCCTTTCTTCAAAGGAGAGGTGTTCCAGCCCTCTGATAATTAGAGGAAGACCACTACTGTTACTGCAACTAGTCTAGATTTTCACCAGTGTATTTGGAAAACAAAAGCTGTTCTAGAGACAGTTTGAGTTAGCTATGCATTGCCAGTCGAATATAGAACTGTAGGTTGAAAAATTAAGACCCATTGTGCTAAGCTCCAGATCTGAAGTAAAAAAAAACAATACAGCAGAACTTACCAGTCAGTACATAGTGAATTTTATTGACTACAGAACTAATTCCTAACTGCAGGCATAGGCAAAATGCAGATACTTCTCCCACTTTAAGGAAAGATTGTTAGGGAACTTGGGAGGCTACAGGTTTTACACAAATCACCATTTAGACTACCCTGCCTGTAAAATTGGTGGCAAATTTTATTATTTCTAAGTTGCAAATGTACTGAACATTCAGAAGGGAAAAATATCTACGCCCTCTGCCTCTATTTTTCTTCTGCCTTATATTTGCATGCATTTGTTCTTTTACTCCTTATGTGGTAAAAGACACACAAAATGTAATGTAACATTTTGTTACATTATTTAACAGGAGATTTTCAAATCTATATGCATAAAATTCTTGATTTATGGTTTTACAAGTCTAAAAACTTATCTGAAAATGGTTTATACTAAAAGGACATTTGTGTTACAAAAAATAAGGATTATTCTGAAATGAACAAAGCAAAGAGTTGATATGAGAGGGAAACCAAAAGCAAACAACAAAAGGAAATGAAAGCCTGGGAAAATAGAACAGAGTAAACCGACACAATCAGGTTCAAGTTGCCAGAGTTTCAGTCTGGATTATTGCTGTTATTGTTCTTGAATTTCAAGAATGTTTGAATGTTTCTATTTTTCTCTTTATTAACTTGATTTTTAGGAAGTTCATGACAACTTCTTTCTACTTCATCCTGATTAGCTGGTGCTTCATCACTGTTCCAGCTGTGATATGCTGAACTCTGATTTGGGGGCCAGCTCTCAGCCCCAGTTTGAAAGACCCTGGTTCAGGACAAAACTCCTTGTCTAAAACTATATCACTAGTTCATTTAACTATGTGCTGAAGAGTAGAACAAATAGAAATTTGTCTGAATTTGAAGGTGGGCACAAAACAAGTACTTTGAGCAGATAAGCAGAAGGTTATGCATATACGTATCCTCTGTGTTTGAGGATAACTGGAAATATGAAAAAATCTGTAAACCTACATTTAAGTCTGTAGTTACTCAGTATATTGAAATTCAATGGTTTGTTTCTACTGGCTTCTGTAAACAAGGAAAAAATACCTGCAAAAGGCAGCACAGAGCTTCTAGATACAAGGGAGAGGGTCACTTCTGTATTTTTTTATTTTTATTTTTTTTTTCTCTTCTTGTTCTGACTTCAATATTTCATTTCTGAAAGAAGAAGAACCAATTGTGGATGTAATAGTTGAAACTTGAATGGAAAACTTTGTTTTTGTTTCCATCAGTCATCTGATTCATCTATACCAGTATTCTGAACACATTTCACACAATGTTACACCTGCATATACTGCAAACTTTGAAAGTGGAGGATCCCTGCCCATAGAAAGGTTGGCCCAAAACAAGTTTTTGTTGTTGTTGTTGTTTGTTTTTTTGTTTGTTTGTTTGTTTTGTTTCGTTTTGTTTTTGAAAAACACACACATACGCAAAAACAAACAAACAAACAAACAAACAAAAACTCCATATTGCAGCTTTTATTGAGGAATAATAAAGAAAGAGTGAGGACTCTTGAGCCTCATGAGAAGTTTAGTGTAGAACACTAATTATTTTCATAGGGATTGCATATATAGTGCATATATATTTATATTCAGCTCCAACTTCTGGTGGCTTGGATGTTGCTACTGCTGTTTTCTGTAGGCTAAAAAATGTGTATGTGTTCCAGGCTAAGGGCTGCCACAGAGGTTTACTGTTCTCCTCAAGTGTATCTGCGACAAGAAAAAAAAAAAAAAAAGCACATATCAATACTCATTGCTATACATAATGTACAATATAAAGTTGTTTTGGCACAGTACAGACAGTACAGACACACAAACTTGTAAAGCACAAGGTTCAGATATGCTTACAAGAATACGTTCATAAACCAATGAATACATTATGCAGGTCAGATGGATTTATTTGCATGGCTCACAGAAACAAGAAAATAAGATTGGAGTTGTGGGAGCAGATATTTAGGTTAAAAGGTGAAAACAAGGTGGGAAAAGAGAAAGTAGCAGAGGCAGTGCTGCAAAAGAATGCATAACATGATAATAGATGCTATTGTAGTTGTGTGCCTAAAAAAATCCAGCCAAAGATTTTGTGTGGCAGCAAGTGTAGGTGAATACCTAGGTATATGTAAAGACCTTTCAATCAGAATTACTATTTCAGAAATTCCCCCATTTGGCCACACATTCACACACTGTACTCAAAAGCTCTAATTTTAAGTGCCACTTCACTGCTTAAAGCCTGGACTGGAACCTTTGTTTTATGCAGATCTTCCTAGGACCCAAACATTATTTGGACATAAAGAAGGAATCTGGGCGAGGTATGAACTGGAGTTAAGCATCCAAGAATTCACTTTCTCTTCCAAATCAGAAACAGTCCATAAGTGCAATCAGTTCTCTTTAGTGGCCTCCAACAATTTCTAAATCTGGAGGTCTTGTTGCTACATCTCTTAGGCCTCGGAAAAAGAGAAGAAGACATATACATATTGGTGTATGAGATAAGGGATCATGAGAAAGTCTTCTTCCCCTAAAAAAAAAAAAAAAAAGAAAAACAGGGTAGAAGAGAAAGTGAGGGACAGGTAAAGAAGCAGAGAAGTAGACAACATAAACCTGAAAGTCCCCCATGAATGCTTTGAAAAAAAAAAAAAAATAAAATTTAAAATACTGCTTCTTGGCAATTTTAGGAGCCAAAAAAAAAAAAAAAAAAAAAATGTCAAATAACATAAGCATCCTTTTTACTTTCCTTCTTATGCAAAATGAAGTTATGAGTAGTTCAGTTTCAACTGTTCCATGGAATGAGCTACAGAAGGAGAAAATGTGCAAAGAAAAATCTGCTATTCACTCAGGAAAAGTAGGGAAATATAGATGATTTATCTTTAATCAGCAAGTTTAAGAACAAGACAGCATTGTACAAAGAATCTAGTTTCTATTTAATATTGTTGAAAGATACGTCCTGGAAAATTTGAAATGCTAACTTTGAGAAAAGTGTTGCTGAGTGGCTGTTTTTAAATCTAGACTTTCCTACATCATTTATCATCAAAGAACATTGCCTTAAAACATAAATTCTTCTTATTCTCACCTGAAGCCATCATCTTTTTTTTTTTTTTTTTTTCTTTTTTCTGTGAAATCACACTTTGTTGCCATGGAGTGCAGAAGGGGAGTTTGTGCAGAAAGTGCAGAAAGGGATTTGAACTTGAGAAGGGATGACTACAGAAAGTGCCACCTTTTAGTTTAGCTTGGATAAATATCAACATGCAGACATTAAATTATCCAAGTCTTTTCTCAATTGACTAACCTTATGGAAATCACTCACTCTCTCCTTTTGGCCCTTCATATATTTCTCCTTTCCTACAATCATTCATTCATGCCAACAGTCTCTAACTCAGCAGTGTGCTGCATTGCTTCCTGCCTAATTTGTAACCTTACTTCACACTGCCCACACTTGGGTTGCTCCCAACACCTCTGTGAAGCCTGACAGCCCACTGCAGGTTTGCGAGGATCTTTTTTGTTTTACTGCTCTGATCAAAGGATGCAAAGGTTTTTATGTGCTCTCTAAAGTATCTTATTGTAATTACTTATCATTTTTCCTAATAGAGAGGCAGCCACAGCATTATGTGCACTAATAATTTAATCATGACCTTCATGGCGTTTGCTGTCACCAAAGACCCAACTATTTGAATGTAACAATTGCAAAGGAGTTTTTGATGACATTAAGATGTTATGCACTCTTAAGCCTATGATTCCAACCCCTTGGTGGCTATAAATAGATGATCTTTGAGGTGCCTTCCAAACCAAGACGTTCTATGATTTCAAAGAATCTGAAACTTATGCACATGTGCTCTCTAAAAGGCTCAGTAGCCAAATATATATGTATATATATTTGGAATCAAGGATCAGAAAAAGCTGGGATCAGAAAAAGCAAGGAGCTGTAAGGATCTTCTTCCTTAAAGACTTAGCTGACCTTTAATAAAGAGTTAAATTATGCTGAATATTTTATGTAAAGATCTATGACATGAACAGATGAATACTGAAAACAATAAAATCTTAGATAATATTTTCAGTCTTGTGCATTGTTTATAGCTCATCCAATCCTACTAAAATTATAAGAAGTTTCAAGAAGATGTGTGGCAACAATTTTATGTAAAAATCACCATAATATGAAACAGTGGTTAAGGACATTCCAGTGACAATTAACTCCCTGCAAAAAGATCTTTAAGCTGAACCATCCCATTGTATTTTTTCTCATGTTTTCCTTTCCTTTTTTTAAAAAAAACAATCATTCAATATTATAAAATTTCTGAAGTTGCTTCATTAAGTGTTCCATGAGAGGTAGTACAGAAATTAGCCTGATCTTCCTTAGAAAGACATGCTATTGTTCTTTCAAATGATGAGGTTTTGCTTTTCTCAGCAATCAAATAATATTATAGATGAAAGAGGAGGTTATAATATTTTCTTGCTAACTTTCATAACTTTCATTGGATCACACACAAAGGGAAATGTGGATTTTTTTGTGTGTTGTTGTCGTTGTTTTTCTTCTCATAAACCAGACGAGACATTTTCTCATCAAGTTTGCAATATATGCATGCTGTTCCAACAAATGTTGATATACTCAAATTGTTAACTCTAAGCCTCTTAATGGAAGTAAGATCAAGACAGATCTGAAGGAAATTTAGAAAGTGGTTAAACTAGGAAACTTAAACACAAATTGTAACACATACAGCTGAGACGCATAAGCCAGAAATCTCAAGTTTTTCATCTTTTCAGATGAACTTTTTAAAGAAAATTGACCAGCTTTCAACTTTGTACTCCATGTGGTGGACGTTTATGTCAGTATAAGAGAGAACTCAGTTTCAAGACAATCATTTCCAGAATCTGGAATTATTCCTCACTGTACTTTTTGGGACAAAAAGATAACATACAGAACAAGGGAGACCACCATGAGCAGAAGATTGTTTCTTATTAAAATGTCTTGGACCGAATTCTTCTGACTTTTTGTTTTCACTAATAACTTTCACCGGATGAATATTTTTCCAGGTTTTCGTCCCCATGTTGACATATCTCACATCTGTGAGCAGTTTTTTTTGACCTATCTTCACTTCTTCTAATATATTACACTCATAATTTCCCAAAAGTTAGTTTATGTCTGAATCATAGTTTCTTTCAAAATAATCTGGATTTCTTCCGTTCTTGTACATTCCATTGTTTTATTATTTTGAAGCATACTCACTGCATAATGAAAGAGCATATAAATGTATCTGCAGGTACATAAGAAATACAAAAGTGATTTTAATGAAATTCAGAACTATAAATTGTCAATGGAAAATGGGGACATCCATAAGCAATGCACATCTTTGCAGTCTCTTTAAAATCAGTTGTTAGATTTAGTTGTTAGACTGAAAGTCTAACTATATAGAATGCATATACAGAATGCATTTAAAGCCTTTCAGCACATTTGACATTAATAGTTACTTTAAGCTGAGTTCATATACCTTCATTTTCATATACTTTCATAATCTTCACATATAGTTTCATATATTTTTCCCACACTCCTTTGTTTTCCCACACAAATTCCTCTCCAAATCATCTAAATCCACTCTTTTCCCCACCCTTTGTTCCTCCCAGAACACCCCATAATAAGTCCTGTGCAATCCCTAAATTCTCTTCCCCTATTTGCCATATGTATTCCCCTATGTACCATACAGTAGCAACCTTGTAATTCAAAAGCTGCTCTAGTGTTGACTCCTTCTGATAGGTGTCACATGTGGACACTGGGGCTGATGCTCTCCTTAGATAGCCCTAGGAGGGGCCTGAACAAGGGTGTCCTTTCTTCTGAATTCTTAATTTGTGTCTCCTTCCCAAACCCCTCCTGATGGCTCCTGTAATGGGAGCAGCTCAGCAGGATATTATTTGAGCTTCTGATCCTGCCATTGCCTTTCTGTGGTTGTAGTTGTGTAGAAAAGCTTTTATCTCTAACTAACAGATACTAACAGTATCTACTTCTTATAATACTTGAAAAATGCTCCAAACTTACAGAAGCCAACTTCTGGACTTCTCACAGTTGCATCTCAGATGACAAAGGAACAAAAGGAAAATTGTTTGATGTTAAAAACTGAAGAGAAATCAAACTGGAAATTGGGCTGGAAATGATGTGAGAATATTGTAATGTAATTTTTCTTTGCTCACACAGATTTGATTTCAGATAACATTATCAAAGCATTTCCATATTTCTGGAATACTGTCTTAATTATATTGCCTAAAACCAATAAAATCAAGAGGTTACCTCTTGCTGAATCTGATAGTTTGAGAGAGTTAAAAAAATACTTCATTCAGAAAACATTTTATAATTCAAGTTATCAAAATAATTGTTTTGCTTATGTTTTTTCAAATAACAATTTCAGCACCAATACAGAACATTTAAGCTTGTGGAATAATCTTTGAGGTTTTGGTATTTGTAGGTATTTGTAATGTAGGTATTTGGAATTTGGGGACTATAAGAGATCTCCCAGGTAGTTATATCCACTACTCTGTAATTATAACATGCAAGTGAGTCATAACTCTTGTTTAGCAAAATACTAGGCTTTATCTTAAGGTTAGTTTAGCAATATAAAACACTCTATCTTAAGGTTAAATTTTGTGCCCTGGCATACTGGACATTATTCCAAAACTTCATTCTTCTGGAAAATAAGAGAGCTTTCTAAGAAGTGTCCCTAAAATGATTAGTGACCTGTGTGTACCAATAGATTTAATCTCTTTCCCTTCTCCTTACCCTGTCTTTTATGTTCACCTTGCTTCTTCTACCCATCTTTATAAAAAATGCCACTTCTTTTCCTAACCTTGATTTTAATATGTTAAAGAACCACAAATTCTTTCTCTCTGCTTGCTCTGTACTTTGTATCTCTTAAATCATCTAAGAACCCAATCTACTGATATCTGATTTCTAGGCTTTTATTTGAATGTGTGAGACCAGAGCTATTCATAATCTTCCAGTTAAACTGCTCTAGTCCATTGCAGAGGAAGATACACTATCTACTGCAAATCCTCCAGGTATCATTAATCTGATCGTTTATGGAAATTAATTTGCTTTCATCATTTTTAGATCACACCATTTGACACTCAAAAACATTCAATTCCTCCTATATGTATTGTAATTTCTCTCTTACTGAGTATATCTACAAAGTTTTTACAATCAACTTTTTTATTTAGTAAGGTCAGTAATGACAATATCAAGTTAGAATTCACTCATAACCACCATCCAGAATACAGTTTACCACCTAATCCACTATTGTCTCCAGTTTCTTGCCTATATTAAATGAAATAATTATTTGGTTGGATGAGTGTAGTATATCTTTGCTCATATAATTTAAGTCACATTTAATATTTATCTATCTTTTGAACATAAAAAAACCAAAGTCTTCTGTTTTGTTTTATATAATTGCTAAAGTATGTGCAATTTCAATGTTTTGTAATAATAATAATAATAAATAAAAATAAAAATTCTGTTTATTCTTTACAGTTGCTCATCATAAAAACAAGTTTGCATTTTCCTCAACAGAAAGAGCCCTCAGTGTGCAAATATGGGATGAAGGAACAAACATAAAGTAATGGCATTAATTTAGAAAAGGCAAATTATGAATAAAAATTTTTGCTTGAAGGGAAAACATGAAAAGTTAAATGATAGCTCCATGCAATATCAAAGAATAAGCAGAAGTATAGAAGGTATGCATGAGTAACTACTGGAGAACACAGAAATTACACAGACTCATAAAAGAGTACCTGCTAACTCTAAATAAAGGTTTCTGACTGAGTTGGAATGGAGGAAGCAATGTGCCAAATGCCTTCAGTTTAAAACAAGGTGACACAAGCAGTAGGAACATTTTTTCTCTCTTCCTTTCTTCAGTAAATCCATTTAAGATGAATAAAAGGCAAAAGTATAGGAAACCTATATAGACTGAGTCATCTGGTCATTATTGGTCCTCTTCTAGCTGTAATTTTATTATGAGCTTATGAACAAGAATTTATGCAAAAGTTCTCAAATTTATTTTTTTCTCAAGTGACTTTTAAAATAGGTGAAAATTAATTCACTTAATCCAAAGTTTTATAAGTGCTGTAACAATCACAGTTTTCTCCAGCTTAGTAGATAATCTAACTATGACTGGATATAAAATATTTTCCTGAACTACTAATTAGATCCAATGCATTTGCAATGCATAAATTTCTTATTTCATCTAGAAAGGCTACCAAGTTAAGTCTGTAATGCTCTAGCTGTGATGAACCCCAGCTGTATTGTTCTCTGTTTTCTACATATTTCCATGTCTGAAATTGTCCTTCTCTTGCAGACTTGCAGTTTAAACTTTCCAGATATTGGAACAGGGCTGAAGAGTCTCCATTGCTTGGATCATGTTTTCATCTGTATGGAATATATGTGTTATTCTGCCTAGTTTTATAGATGGGTTAAGTTCCTAGTAGCAAACTAAAAAATGTGCAGACTAGTTATCTTTGTATCTTTATCTAGATTCCTCTCAAAATTCTTTGGCGTGATTTTTATTCTTTTCATTTATATCCATAATGCACATTGGTTCCCTGCTTTGAAGATGTTTGCTTTTTGGCTCAGTAGTCTCTAGCTGTTCACTTATAAATGCTTTATTATATGCAGGCTCTTATCAACGGCCCCATACCTGTGAAAGCCTCAGCCCCACCAGAACAGTTATCCCAGGTAGATCTTGCAAATTTTAAAGAAAAATATCAAGCAACAGCAAAACTGAACAGAAAATAATAATGCAATGAATAGTGAATAGTTAAAACCAACAAAAAAGTGATTGCCAGAGTATCATAGACCCTGAGGACAGTTCTGGCTGCCTGTGACCCTAAATGGGTCAGGTAGAATTTCAGGGAACAAAATAAAAAAACAAAACAGAGACTGGGAATCCCATCAGGAGGATGGAAGTGAGGCCAAGTCTGAGAGCAAGAGGAGAGAGTGGAGCTATTTGCTAAACCAAGCATGTTTGGCTTAGTTCTGAAAAAGTGGCAGGAGCGAAGGGGAATAGGGCATGTGGAGATTCATAACAAGCTGCTCAAGAACCAGCCATGATTTCATAGAATCATAGAAAATCCAAGTTGGAAGGGAACCACAAGTTTCATCGAGTCCAACTCTTGGGTCCCCAAAGGACCACACAAAAAAACAGATCACATGTCTGAGAACGTTGTCCAAATGTTTCTTGAACTCCATCAGGCTCGGTGCTGTGACCACTTGCCGGGGGAGCCAGTTCCAGTGCTTGTCCACTCTCTAGGTGAAGATCCTTTTCCTGATATCCAGCCTGAACCTTCCCTGTTGTAGCTTCAAGCTGTTCCCTAAGGTCCTATCACTCATCAACAGAGAGAAGAGCTCAGCACCTGCCTCTCTTCTCCTCCTTTGTAAGAAAGATGTAAACTGTGATGAGGTCTCCCCTCAGTCTCCTCTTCTCCAGGCTGAACAATTCAACTGTCTTCAGCCGCTCCTCATACATCCTCCCCTCTAGACATTCAACAGTTTCACAAATTGGAGCAAACTATCTTCAGCACAGCCTGGGTCTAGAAAAGAAATGCTATGGGACTTTTTTTTTACAGGGTTATTTGCTTTTATAAAGAACCTTATCTTAGAAAGCAGGAGTTTTTGGAAGCTGGTAAATTTTTGTGTATTATGGAGATTCTGCAAGAAGAAATCGCAGTATGAAGACTGTAGTCCAGTTTAGTTTCAAGTTTCAACTTTAGGACAATTGTTTTGAACAAAAAATCTGAACATAAATGAATCCCAGGCATTGCAAAATACCAAGCAAAAAACAATAAACATACACAAAATAACATATTGAATCACAAGATTTAAACCCAGCTATAATATATGGCTCTGCTTGTCATTTCCATAATAAAAGTTGTTTGCTTGTTGTTAATATAAAAGCTGTTAAAGTGCACTGCCTTTCACACCTTCTATTTGGTTCAGAAGTAAAATTTTTCCTCCTATTTCTGAAAGTCATATGGAACTCAACTGTCTATACTTTTAAAATTTTGCAATAATCTCTTGGATTTTATTCACTAGGATATCTAATTCCTTAACACAGATCAGGAGTTAGAATGGTGTTGTGGTTTAACCCAGCCGGCAGCTAAACACCACACAGCTGTTCGCTCACCCTCCTCCCTCCCTCTCTGGGATGAGGGAGAGAAACGGGAAAGTGAAGCCTGTGGGTCAAGAGAAAGACAGTTTATTAAGGTAGGAAATAATAATAATAATAATAGTGTGTACAAAACAAGTGATGCACAATGCAATTTCTCACCACCCACTGACCAATGCCCAGCCCAACCCTGAGCAGCCGCCCCCCCCCACCCTGGCTAGCCATCCCTAGATATTGTTTAGCATGACGTCAGATGGTATGGAATACCCCTTTGTCCAGTTTGGGTCAGCTGTCCTGGGTCTGTCCCCTCCCAGCTCTTGCTGCACCCCCAGCCTGACCGCTGGCAGGACAGAGCAAGAAGCTGAAAAGTCCTTTGCTTAGTGTAAGTATTGCTCTGCAACAATTAAAACATCAGCATGTTATCAACACTCTTCTCATCCTAATCCAAAACATAGCACCCTACCAGCTACTAGGAGGAAAAATAACTCTGTCCTAACTGAAACCAGGACAAATGGGATGCAGGCCATTCCCAAAAAGTAATTCCGATGTGACTTGGAAAACAAGAGAATTTAATTAATTTATTAATATGTGCCAGTTGATCTTAGGGACAGAAAATGGTCTCTGGGTTGGTTAAGCTAACTAGCAGGGAGACTAACCTAAGTGTCAGAAGGATAAAAAGCATATAAATAATATTTCAAAACACTAAATAAAATCCAATGTTCTTGTTGAGTTTTTAATACTAAACAATTGTTCTAATCTTTATGGTTCAAAAAATGTTTTCTAACTTTAATTAGGCAGAATGACTTAATTTAGTTAAACTGCATGATTGAAGATATTGATGTTAAGTACTGTTTTCTCATGAAGCTAACCAGTTACCTTGTTGATTCAACATGCAATACAGAGTTTTATCATAGCGTCTTTGTTTCAGCTACATATTTGTTTATTTTTGGTTGGGTTTGGTTTTGGAAATATATATATATATATATAATTTTATTTAGTAATTTTATTTAGTAAAAATTAAATAATAAATAATAGTAAATAATTAAAGCCCACTTTTGTCAATATTTTCATCATGTTCCATCTCTCCACTTACCTAAAGTGCCACTGGAGACCTAAGCCAAGGAAAAACATGAGTTTAATTCAGTGGACATCATCTTTTGTCTGCTCTCCCAGACTGGTGACTTCAAATCAAACTTTTGACTGGTTTATCTTAGTGTATTAAATAATAATAATAACAACAACAACAACATGTTAATTCTGAGCCAAGAAAAAGTCTCCCTGTGTTTGTCTTCACTTCTTCCTTTATATTAGAAGGAGACCTGAGCAATGCAAACAATTTGTAAGCAATAAGTTTGCTTATATCAGATATAAACAGAATGCAAGAATGGATTTTTCACTAGTTAAGACCAAGACAAAAAGGAGGAGAATAAAAGGCTGCATTAGACAAAGTATTGCCATCAGGTCAAGAGATGTGATCCTGTTGTGAAGCTTGCAGTAGAGGAAGCAAGTAAATCGGAAGAGAAAGGAGAAGTAAATTGCATAAATCTCTGCCATAAAAATTCACACCTTCCATATCTTCATGTATTCATCAGGAAAAGTAATATATGAGCAGCTGGTATAACTTCCTTTTTTTTTAATTTTCCATTTTTGAATGTTATTTTCTTTTTACATTTTTCCACCTTTAACTGGTATAATAATGTCTTTTTCTTGCTTTCCAGCTCTCACCTCTTTCTCCCTTTTTAGATTCATTTGAATGTTGATTGTTCTGTGAATGTCAGTTATATTTCCTTGTCCTTGAATACTCCGATCTAACATGTTTATATTTGTTATGTTTATGAACACTAGAAACAATCTTTGGGAAAAACCCATGTCTCTTGTCTGACAAAATAAACTAAAAACAAAGCTGCCAGAGAAGTCTTCTTATTCCATAGCAAAACTATTTTTCCCCAGTCTGTGGTACTGCTTGGTCGTGTGTGACTTGTAAACAATTAGGAGTCTGACACATATCTGGAAACAGTTTGTAAGTGTATGTTTTCACTAGCTGCATTCAAACAAATACCTGGATATTTACCACCATTGCTCTAGGATACTTTCTAGTAAATAAAATTTTGAAAACAGTTATAAGTAAAATAAAAATAACAGTCTATGATATCTAATGCTTTTTCTATTAGATCACTGGACAATGGAAAATGAAAGCCAATTATGCAATTGTTATCAGCTGCCAGACACACCATTACCGGTAACCATCTTTCCAAACTATTTTGACAGTTAATATGGTGTTGAGAAATGTCTGATCTAAAATGGACATGGAGCATTTAACCCAAGTAGCCAGTGACTCATGGAATAAATCTTGAATGAAGGAACATGAACCTAGATTACTTAGAGTAGGCTGTGCTTCAAATTTTCCTAAAGATATTCTAATCAATGAAAGCACAAGTTATAATCTCATTACCTTATTAGGTTTGTTGCTATTGAGTTTTTCATTATGTCATCTGAGTACTTTATTTTGTCTCACCAAAAGGAAAACAAAACAAAACAAAACAAAACAAAAAAAACAATACAGGTGTTTCTTTTATTTTGTCACTTCCTTGGGTAGTTAAACAGAATACTCCAGCACGCTTTCTGGTGAGTCTGTGCTATAATGATAATAGATCTAGGAGCCGCTACAAATGTTCCATGATATGAGAACTGAGCAAAGGTTTTCCAACAACAGTGAGATTGTGACTAAAAGAATTTTCTAGAAAACCGTCACTTTTTTTTTTCTCTCTACTCTATCATATCCTATGATACTAAACACTGTTTTTAATTGCATTATTGATATTTTATGATAATATGTCAATAATATGTTATCTCAACAAATAATCCCAGAGATCATAAATTCTCCATCAGCTTTCCAAAGTTCTGAAAATTCTGATCTGTATCAAAATAACTTAAGAAAAATATCATGTTATAGTACAAATCTCAACTGAATGCTTTCATTTAGCAATGATTTAGGTTCGGTCAATTCTTAGTTCTGTGCACTCTGGAGGAGTCAGAAGTGACTTGTGTTGCATGTCTCCTTCTTTTCATGGAGAAATTGTTTGCCCAGAAGGGAAGTCTGAGAATATCTTCTATGGTTAATGAAAAAAACCAGGAATGTAATCGGGCTAAACTGATCTGGAAGGGTATTCAGAGAAAGCAGATAGTCCTCTCCTGGTGCTCCATTTAAAACAAAATTGTTCCAGATCCCTTTCTGTGCCTATTTTTAAAGTTCCGGCTATAAAAAATCTAAAGTCGATCAAATTTATCTTTTAGTCTTTGAATGATGATTTACACTTCATTGGTGTAAATCTATTGAAGCTCATAGCTGGTAAAAAACAGTTTTGATTCATAATAGTGGATCATGAAAGAGGGGATTATGAAACATTCTTCCTACAGAAGCCAGATATCTGCTACACAGATTCTTCTTCATAGTTGAAAAGACTTGGTGTGCTGTTACTGCATAAACTGCATTAGAACATTTATATCTGATCCCATTAACATCACTGCTAGTGTGAAGTAATAAACAGCAGATGTCATAGAAGTTTGTCCATGATTGTCATCAAAACCATGTTCTTTCTTCACAAACAAACATGCAGTCCATCATGTCATTTTCAGATGGTCCAGCACCCAACAGGACCATCTGAAATATGTTCCTCATTCTTCCTTCTGGCTGAACACATCATCTCTCCTATGGTTTTGAGCTCTTACTCCCAGTGGACAGAGATAACACATTCTGAAGGAGAACAACCAGTATACAGCTAAACTTCGCTGAAGGGTCAAGATTATTTACCACCTTAAAGGCCAGAATAACTTGCTATACAATTAAATAAATCAAGACAAAGCTTTTCTTCATATTTTTACCAGCCTGTTCTTCTTGCATATACAGCCTGTCATGTTACACTCAGGCTGGATTTCAGATAGTAGCTTATATCATACACATGCTGCGACTGATTTTGGCTTACACTCTACTCTGTAAACTACAGAGGGAGCAAGGAGAGTGCCAAAAAAATATTATTTTTTCAGCTTTAGTAGACAAAGGATAAATGAAAAAATAATAATTTCAATATAGGAGAAGCTGCTTCTGCCTAATAAGCTCTAAATAATAAACAACCTCTAAATTCAAAAATATGCTTTAATAAATAAATAAATAAATTGCCTTTTATAAAAGGATTTTCCTTTGAAACACATTTCAACTTTTTCTCAGTCCGCTAGTGCAGGAGTAATTCATGGAGTGATATATAAGGGGTGCCAATTCTTACAGCAAACATGGATATTTTCTGTTTTAAAATTCATATTCAATTTATTACAAAAAAAAAATGAAATTATTATTATTATTATAGATGTTTGGATAAAGATCAATCTACCTTACTCACTATGGAAAGAAAAAAGTATTAGGTGCAGATTTGGAAATCCAAATATATAATATGAAACACTTGCAAAATCTATGTCTTCATAAATTGTGTTAACCAAATTTCTTCATCTCTGTATCCCTTTTCTGTAGAAACTCCTCTTGTTACAATAATTTGTCTTCCTAGATGTCTTTGAGAGGAGCATGATTATTACTAGCAATTAAATGAAGACTATAAATATGATGTGAATTCAAACGACTATATTTGCTTATATTGGGGTCCAATACTGGCACAGCTTCTGTATCTGTAGGGAGAGGTGTTGTGCCTTAGTCACTGTAGATTCTTCCCCCTATTTGTAAGGGAATTTTAACCAGAAGGAGTTTTTAAAATAAGTGTTCATGGAAGAACTTCTAACGTGTTTTTTTCCTAGCAAAAATTTCCTTCTTAAGCCCTGGTTCTTTTGGCCAAACTCAGGATTAGAGAGCCCCAGCAGAAAGCATTTGAGACAATTACAGTAGCATAAGCTCTGTATAACATCTGTTTCACCAAGTGTAGGCCAAGGAGAGACTAACTTGCTTATAGCCCTTGAGACACAAAGCAGAATTCCCAAGGGAGAATAGCCAGGCCAAGCCTTCCTCCCTGTAAGCCTGCCTAGCTGGGCTCAACAGCCTTCCCTGAACTGTGCTGGTGGTATTGAACTGAGTTCATTTAGGGTGATTTCTTCGTCACACAATAAAGACAATTTAATTGCAAAATCATTTGCAGCCTTGAGAGGAAATGTCTCTGAGAAGAATCTGGAGCTCCAGCCGGCTCCAAAAGGGACCCACCGCTGGCCAGAGCTGAACCAGTGAGCAACACTGGTTGTGCCTCTGTGAGAGCAGATTTAAGAAAGGGAAGAAAAACTGCTGCACAACAGCAGCTGGGAGAGGGAGGAGTGACAAACAGCCCTGCAGATGTAAAGGTCAGCGTAGGAGGAGGGCAGGAGGTGCTCTAGGCAGGGAGCAGCAATTCCCCTACAGCCTGTTGAGACACCCCTGGTGGAGCAGTCTGTACCCCTGCAGCCCATGGTGTACCACAGCAGAGTACATTTCCATGCTGCAGCCTGTGGAGGAGCCCCGGTGGAGCTAGTGGATATGGCCTGAAGGAGGCTGCAGCTCATGGAGAGCCCCCGCAGGAGCCAGCCCTGGGCTGGAGCTGCAGCCTATGGTATGGACCCATATTGGAGCAGTGCTTGAAGAGCCACTGCCTGTGGGCAGCCCCCCCAGGATCAGTTTGGGAAGGACAGCATCCCGCAGGAGGGACCCCACATGGAGCAGGGACAAAGAGTGACCATGAAGGAGAAGCAGAGACAAAGTGCTATAGACTGATGGCAGCCCCCATTCTCCATTCCTCTGCAATGTTTAGGGGGAGGAGGTGGTAGACGGTGAATGGGAGGAAGGCATTTTTAGTTTGCTTTTAGTTCTCATCTCTCTAGTCTGTTAATGATAGGCAATAAATTTTATTAATTTCCCTATGTTGAGTCTGTTTTTCCCATGATAATTGTTGAATCATCTCCCTGACCTTATCTCAAACCCTGAGCCCTTTTCATCATATTTTCTCACCCTTTTCCTTTTAGGAGGGGGGAGTGAGAGAAAAGTTGTGGTGGAATTAACTTGTGCAGATAACTAAAATCAGTACATTAACATAAAATGGTAGTCTACAATAAAAGAAGCCTTTATGTGAAGTAAATTAATAGCCTGATGCAGAGAAAAAAAAAATAATAATAAAAAAAAGGCTTCAACACCATGAAAAGCTGGCATATGCAAAGTAACAGTGTCCTCACATGTATTACTGAAGTGGACTTCCTAGAAACAGCAATTCTCCATAACGCTTTCAGGTCACATTTACTTAGGTGAATTTTGTTTTGCATCCTAGACCTTAATATCTATGTTCTTTTCACATGCAAAATAGAAAGCAGGAATTTCTAATGTAAAAACCAAGTAAGTTAAGTGCAGCATGCACTTCATTAGGTGGAAATCATAGAATGGTTTTGTTTGGAAGGGACCTTAAAGATCACCTAGTTCCAATCTCCCTGCCATGGGCAGGGACATCTCCCACCAGACCAGGTTGCCCAAAGTCCCATCCAACCTGGCCTTGAACACCTCCTGGAATGGGGCATCCACAACTCCTTTGTGCAACCTGTTCCAGTGCCCCAACACCTTTTGAGTAAAGAATTTCATCCAAATATCTAATCTAAATTACACAATTTGAGCTTAAAACCATTACCCCTTGTCCTATTACTGTACTCCCTGACAAAGAGTCTCTTTCCAGCCTTCCAGTAAGCTCCCTTCAGGTACTGGAAGGCTGCTATAAGGTCTCCCCAGAGTCTTCTCTTCTCCATGCTGAAAAAAAAACAGCTCTCTCAGACTTTCTTCATAAGAGAGGTGCTCCATGTCCACGTTCTAACACATCCATGTCCTTCTAGTGCTGAGGGTCCTAGAGCTGAACTCAAAAGGGAATACAATAAACATCTCAATGGAAATTAATTAAAAGAATGCATATTCCATTATACAACTCAATTATTATCATTTATATATTGCAATTGCTAATAATACCAAACTTGGCTTCTTTACAAACATACATAATAAGTAAGTTCTTCCCCTTGAGGCTGACAAGCTAAATTTTTTTGTTCTGGATCCATTTTCCATCAGGTTAAATAAGTGAGTAGTTCAACTGGTTTCTAGTCTGCCCCTCCATTTGTCCTTGTACCATTTATAGGGCTATATTCTTTAAGTTTGGCTCATGAAAGAGTTGAATTTATGAGAATCCCATTTGTAACTTCAGTCCTCATGTATATGTCAGTATAAATCAAAAGCAACTCCAAAGAGCTCAAAGAGGAAAAGTGGTGTGAGATAGAAGAGCCAGCCCCAACTTGGTTCATTTTTCAATTTAAATGTTACTCCAAATTGCAATATCAGGAATACCACATAGGCATTACTCCTTTCATAAAGGTTGGAGGAGTACACTTTGACTTTTGCCCTACCCAAAACACTCTGTGACAGAAGTAAGGGATCAGTGGAATAAGGAAGGCTTTCCTCTAGCTTGAGATCCCATCATATTTGAGAACACTCTTCCCTCATCCATAGCTGGCTAAATATTTCTTAATAACATTGAAATAAAGGGACAATGGCATTGTAAATTACCTGGGAAATCTCATTTTTCTTGTTTAATGATACTAAACTGGTCTGGCTTCCCATCAGTGAAAATTTAGTCAGAGGCTCCCATCAGCCTTTTTTACATCTCTGTCATCTTAGTAAAAGACATAAAACTTGGTTAAGGAAAATTATTTTGCAGTGATATGCTCTGGCAAAAACACTAACAAGTATCGCTAGTATTATTACAAAAACTGAACAAGTAATCATAAATAAATAACTAGTGAATCAGTGAATTTCTAGTATAACACCATAGTCTTGTGCTAAACCTGAAGTTCTAGAGCATTTCATATAGCAAATCTTATAGAACATTTCCAGAGTTTCATAGATTAAATCATTCCTGATAATCTTTGTTAATAACGTTAAGTTTGGTGAAATGCTGAATAGCAAAGATGATATATAGACAGCAATTTGCCAATGATTCAAGTACAACGAAACCTGTACTTAATGGTTTGATAAATAAAGTCCATGTTAAAATAAAACAAAACAACAACAACAAAAAAATCAAACAACAACAAAAAAAAGTAATAATACACATTATAATTGAGCCAAGTACAAAGTTCTAAATCATGAAAACAGAGAAACAGGGCAAATACACAGAATGGGAAAAGCAGTGACTCCAGAAAAGATGGCAACATTTAACAAAGCTAATCCACTCTTCTCGTTTTAATACAGAATCACAAAATCATCTAGGTTGGAAGAGACCTCCAAGATCACCGAGTCCAACCTCTGACCTAACACTAACAAGTCCTCCACTAAACCATATCCCTAAGCTCTACATCTAAACGTCTTTTAAAGACCTCTAGGAATGGTGACTCAACCACTTCCCTGGGCAGCCTATTCCAGTGACTAACAACCCATTCAGTAAAGAAGTTCTTCCTAATACCCAACCTAAACCTCCCCTGGTGCAACTTTAGCCCATTCCCCCTCGTCCTGTCACCAGGCATGTGGGAGAATAGACCAACCCCCACCTTGCTACAGCCTCCCTTCAGGTACCTGTAGAGTCACCCCTGAGCCTCCCCTCACCCCTGAGTAAGGTCACCCCTGAGCCTCCTCTTCTCCAGACTAAGCAGTCCCAGCTCCCTCAGCCGCTCCTCGTAAGACTTGTTCTCCAGACCCTTCACCAGCTTCGTAGCCCTTCTCTGGACTCGCTCGAGCACCTCCATGTCCTTCTTGTAGTGAGGGGCCCAAAACTGAACGCAGTACTCGAGGTGCGGCCTCACCAGAGCCAAGTACAGGGGGACAATCACTTCCCTGGACCTGCTGACCACACTGTTTCTTATGCAAGCCAGGATGCTGTTGGCCTTCTTGGCCACCTGAGCACACTGCTGGCTCATATTCAGCTGACTGTCAACCACTACTCCCAGGTCCTTTTCTGCCAGGCAGCTTTCTAACCACTCATCTCCCAGCCTGTAGCTCTGTTTGGGGTTGTTGTGCCCCAGCTGCAGAACCCGGCACTTGGCCTTGTTGAACTTCATGCAGTTGGCCTCGGCCCATCGGTCCAGCCTATCCAGATCCTCCTGCAGAGCCTTCCTACCCTCGAGCAGATCGACACACGCACCTAACTTGGTGTCGTCTGCAAACTTGCTGAGGGTGCACTCGATCCCCTCATCCAGATCATCGATGAAGATGTTAAAGAGGACTGGTCCCAGTACCGAGCCCTGGGGGACTCCACTAGTGACTGGCCTCCAACTGGATTTGACTCCATTCACCACAACTGTCTGGGCCCAGCCATCCAGCCAGCTCTTAACCCAATGAAGTGTACGCCAGTCCAAGCCATGAGCAGCCAGTTTCCTGAGGAGAATGCTGTGGGGGACAGTGTCAAATGCCTTACTGAAGTCAAGGTAGACCACGTCCACAGCCTTTCCCTCATCCACTAAGCGTGTCACCTTGTCATAGAAGGAGATCAGGTTCGTCAAGCAGGACCTGCCCTTCAAAAACCCATGCTGACTAGGCCTGATCGCCTGCTTGCCCTGCAACTGCCGCATGATGAAGCTCAAGATAATCTGCTCCACGAGCTTCCCTGGCACTGATGTTAAACTAGCCGGCCTATAGTTCCCCAGGTCTACCCTCCAGCCCTTCTTGTAGATGGGCGTCACGTTTGCTAGCCGCCAGTCAAGTGGGACCTCCCCTGATAGCCAAGACTGCCGATAAATGATGGAAAGCGGCTTGGCCAACTCCTCCGCCAGTTCTCTCAGCACCCTCAGGTGAATCCCATCCGGCCCCATCGACTTGCATACATCCAATACTGTGTCAAGAAGAGTTTACGGGCTTCCTGTTTAGTCTGCCTGAAAGGCAGAATCATTATTTGCTCAAAGGAGAAAAAAAAAAAAAAAAAAAAAAAAAAAAAAAAAAAAGCTTGAATTTTTTCTCTGCCCTGAATTGTCTTCAAGAGAAGAGAGAAGAGATAGTACTCACAGGCTAAATTTAACATTCATGATGTCTTCTGACAGCCTTTTTTCAGAGTTTGCTACCAACTTCACTGAGCTCAGAACTAAAGATCAGAGTGAAACTAGCACAGGTTTTGAAATGTACAATATGCCAAAATTGCTTTGACCTATTTTTTTTCAGGGTTGTAAAAGAGGATTCAAACAAACAAACAACAAATATTTTATTTCCAGTGTTTTCCCATCAGTTCTGTAAAAGTTTTTGCCGCTCTTTTGTTTTTCTTTATTTACACATAATGCAAACATTAAAAAAAAAAAAAAAAAAAAAAACAGCTTACAGATCTTTTCCTCAATTTCATGGAAAACTATTAAAGTCTCTGAATTTCTGCTTCACAAGGCCAACAATAATAATAAGCAAATGAACACTATCTTCTGCAAATTATTAAAATCAAGTTTGCCAAAGTTCTTCTGACTTTGTTGGACTAAAGTAAGTCCTACATGAAACTAATTGAAGCACTAAAATATTTAGCCATTTAACCAAAACATTTAACATGGTTATTAGCTAAGCCCAGCAGAACATCTTTCCAGAATTGCAGCATTTCTGAATATCTGCCTGTGTTGTTTGGTGTCAGATATCTATCTACCTGGTATCTGAAATAACTGCCTATGTCTCACACGTTAGTTTTCTGTTTATTTGAGACATCCATATAAAACTTCTCCTTGTCCCACTTTATGATTCTCAGGTAACATTTAAGAACATAAAAATCTACAGTGCCAGAATTACCTTGTCATGTTTAGCTGTATTTAGCCAATAGACCTAAGAAGAATAACACAGACACAAAACTTGATAATATGTGCCTTGTTTCCCTAGCAAACTATTTTAACAACTCATCAAATAACTTTGTTATATTCACAAAGTAAGTCACCAAAGAGAAACAAGCACAGAGATACAAAACCCAAAAGTTGTAAAATTTTAATATTTATAGATGGATGTATGAAATAAAGTCTTTGAAGAAATGAATAGCAAAGCCTAACCCCAAATTAAGTGCTCTCTATCTGCACTAAGGGTAAGATTACTGAGGCTCCTAGGAATATGTCAGTGAATAGGACAGTCACTTGGGACTCAGGCTGCAGATCAAAGCAAACTGAGGAAAGGAAGTTGACCAGGTCTGTGTTGGCATCCCTACACTCCAAAAGAAACCATATGCTGTGTTTTTGAAGGTTTTGTTCTGGTACGGAAAAACAAAACATTCCTGCTGGAATATATGCTTGACTAAGTAGTGAACATTTGGGAGGGTGTTTTTTTGTTTGTTCTCTAACACTGTATCTATCAGTTTGGATCACACAATACACCTTTATGCATTGCACTTACAGTAGGACTACCATCTAAATACTGAAGGTGGAAATCATTGAAAAAAGTGAAAATCATTTAGAAAGACTAGTGGTAATAAAAAGGAAAGAACAGTTTCAAAAATATTGTTTTCATAATGATATATGACCCTTTTGAGTAATTCCTTAACCCCTCCCCCAGCCCTTCTTCCATCCTCTTTGCATGAACTATCAGATTTGTCTTGCATTCAGGCCAAAAAAAAGATCACAATTATCTTTAGAAGAAAGATTTCAGTACCTTTAGCACTCTTTCTCCTACCTATTTTGTCATAAATTCATATACCTGTGTTTCAGCCATCCCATTCAGCATGACTGCAGGTCAAGACAGCAGGTGTTTCAACTTCCTCCTTCACCAGTTATAGTAAAAGCTCAGGTGTCTCTGCTTTGATGCATTAGGTCTTGAAAAACAAACATACAAACAAAAAACAAACAAACAAACAAACAAAATTCTTAAACCATTAACTCAGACCATTTCACTGGAAGGGAAAACAAACAAACAAACAAACAAGAAAAAAAATGCTTATTTTACTGAAGAATCACTGGAAGATTAGCAATGAACTTCTCAACCTAAAATGGGTTGTTTACTTATCAGCTCCATTTTATTGATTACCATTTTTCTTAATCCCAGTTGCTTTCTACTGACTCCTCCAAGCTTCAGAAACAATTTAATCACATCATTTAACAAGGAAAAGAAAACCTTGTGTACTTGATTTTTTTCCAGTTGTGGGTGCTCAGCTACATGAAGAAGTGCTCTGGCTACAAATCTCTGATGTAAATTTGTTGCCTTTGTTGTTTGCATAGCATTTTTACTAAGTAATCTCACTCAGAAAACAAGTGTCTATTCAAACAAATACTGCAGCTGTGTGATGTTGCAGACCTTTCAGAGTCATGGAAAATCATTCCACTAATGTGTTCCTGGATTAATTCTCATGTCAGTGGTGTCAAAACAGACTCTTTTCCATGCCTGTAATAGTTTCTCCACAGCCAACACACAATACTGTTTGTTCTAGATTTTTATTGCTGATCTGCCCCCAGTGAAATACTTGCTAGGGTGTAAATTGCTGCGATGTGTATGTTTTGCCATCACTGTTCAGTTGCATGCATGGAAATGCAGTTCTCAAATAGCTTCCAAAGACCTTTACTACAAATGCCATGGAGCTGTTCCACTTATTTCTTTGGGTATGCTCTTATCTTTCTAAACACATACAGAGTCAATTTTCCAAAAGACTCTCTGCTTACAAAGGTCAATAGACCCAGACTGCTACACATGCTAGGTTTTGCAGCCCAACCTCCCTCACTATTATTATTCACTGTGATGATCCTTGATGACTACAGACTTCACTACTATTTTGTGAAAATTATTATAGAATTAGGGGGACAGATTCAAATTAGATGGGTTTTTGGTACTTAGATACAACTCCTTTTTACTTCTTCAGTGATAACAGAAGAGGAGCAAGGGGTCATATAATTGCCATCAAGCACACAGATAAACACAGTTGGAACTTGATCTTCTGTCAATTGTAGAGAGACTTTGGTACAACACATTTGTGGAAGCCTAGGTCTTGACATGAAAATCCACAAGATTTTCTCTATCAAAACAGACATTTGTAACAATATCATAACAATTAGAATCTTTTTTATGGATCACTCAAAGTAGGAATTTCCTATATTTCATTCACTTACCTTCACTGAAGTAAATTCCTAATTAAGATGACTGTAAGAAGTGAAAGGGCTCTTCCAAATAGTTGCTATGGGGACTAAACTAAACTAAAATCTTTAGCTCAGTCTTTAGGAATTCTTAGCAATCCAGAAGCTTACCAGCCACTTATTTTCTAAACTCACTTTTGTAAATAATAGAAGTGCCCTAAGAAGGAAAATATTTGTATGTTGTACACCACAAGCCAAGACATAAGCCAAGCATCAGCTTACTCTTTTTTTTTTTTTTTTTTTTTTTCTTTTTCTTTTTCTTTTTCTGTGTGTGTTTTAATGTTTGTTTGTTTGGATGACTTTTGTAATTTTATTCTGTTTGCAAAATACATGAATCATGAAATAGATTTAATATTTTTTTTTAGTATTTCAGGCAATAAATCTGCATATGACAGAATTTTGGATCTGAAGTTTGTGAAAGTTCCAGAAGGAACTGTAACCAACCTCTAATTAGAACACAATTGTACTTTTTTCCTCACACAAATTTTGGAAAAAAAAAAAAAAGAATCTAACATAATCAAAGAGGTTTGCAAAATGTCTTTCATTTATTTATAGTGCACAGAAGAGGAAATGCTGAAGTTTAATAGCAGTTAGGAAAGCTAGCAGAGGACATACAGTTAAAACCAACTAAAGTTACGCTGTTTCCTTTTGAAGCAGTGGTAGGAGCAGCAGCACTGTCATTTGTCTACTCTACTTATTGATCATCACTTAGGCAAGAATATTATATAGCTGTTCTTGTCTTATTGACCTGACTACACTGCTACCTCTCACACAGCTCCTGGAGCACCACCAGGCAGAAGGGGAGTGAAGCATGTCGACCACCATGTGGGAGATGAGTCTGGCATTGTGGAGAACCATGTGAGAGGGACGTGATGTATCATGAAAGGATTCCTGAGCTGGGGGAAAATCCTCTCACGCTCAGACTTTTTGCTATTCGTTCTAGGGGAAACAGTGAGACCATAGAGGGAAACTTTGAATGGACCAAGCAGCTAGGTTAAGTGACACAGGAGTGGTGGTGCATCCTGCAGACCAACACCTGTCTGGCTGGCTGAAGTCACAAAGGGTTGGTTTTTATAACCAGGGAATGAGAACTGCTGGGAGATGTGAGATCCATTTGAGAAAAGAGGGCGTAAGTGTCTTTGCCAACAGTCTGCTAACCTAGTCAGGAGGATTTTAAGCTAGGTGTATTAGGCATGGTGCCCAGAGCCCAAAGGGATGAAGGAAAAATAGAGAGGAAACACTCACAGCACAAGGCCATCTCTCTCACTCCACCTTAGAAATTGGTGCTACTGGAGCCTACCTCAAGTGTCTGTACATAAATGCATGCACATGAAAAATAAGTAGGAGGAATTATAGTCCATGCACTTTCAAAGATCTGTGATATCACTGGAAATACTGAGATGTGGTGACACATCTGTGGGAATGCAGTACCAGTTGCTGTTAGGGAAGATAACAATCAGTGAACACTTGAACATGTACAAATCCACAGGCTGAGACAAGATGCATTCCTGTGTGGTTTTATAGATACCATCACAAAGCCACACTCAATAATCTTTGAAAGGTGATAGTAATAACTGAAGGTTCCTGACAAGTGGAAAGATGGCAACATCATATGCATCTTCAAGAAAGGCAAAGGTGAAAACCAGGAAGACATAGGCTTGTTTAGCCTAATCATATGAAGATTGCAGACTAAGTCCTCTGGGAAGCCGTTGCTACACAAAAGTGAAGAGAGTGGATGGGAAGACTGAGTATAAAACTATCCAGGAAAAAACACACCCAACTAACCTAAAAGTTTTTTATGATGAAGTGACTGGGTGAATACAATGTTTTAAAAGATACCTTCATAGTATTTTAACTTGCACAGAGGTGGGAGTAAAAATGTTTCAGTAACAAGAGGTTAATACTCTATATTCTATGTTTAGAAAATAGAAGTTTTGTGTAATTATGGAAAACTAATGAATAAATTCTCATATAAAAATATGAAAATAAAGAGCCTAACTCTGTGATGCAAGAAAAAAAAAAAAAAAAAAATGCAGAACTTGGTTTGGATCTGCTCCAAACTTGATTTGTATCTGCTCTTAAATTTGGGCCCTGTGACTCTTGGGACAGCTGATTGTTCAGACTGGAATGCTGGAAATATTCATGTCCATAGACTGAATTTCAGTTCTCTCCTGTCCTGGTTCATATGAGGATTTCTGAATTTACCTGCTTCTTAATTTCTTAAGAACTGCAGAACCTCAGTCACCAACCAAAAATACCTGTAAAAGCTCTGGAAGATAGGTTTAGTTTGACTGTAAGCATACATTTTCTTGAGGTTTACAGCAAAAATATTCAAGTATTTTGTTCAAGAAATTCAAGTTGTTTTGAAAAATCTGTATTCATGGGAAGGAATATGTAGTAGAAAATTACAGACAGTTCAGTGATAGACTATGAAATAATGCAGAAGACTCATAAGCATCAGTCATTACCTTGTTATCACTGTGCCCTGAAAATCCAATAATGGTGATTTAAGAATACTGATGTCATCTCTTCTTGAAATACTCCATATATATGAAGTTATTCTTTATTTTACACATTTGTTCTGGTTTTTAACACTACTCTCTTAGGATACTATAAAGGACTCTTATGCTGTCTACAACATGTCAGCAAGAAATACACAGGTTAGTCTGCACATTACCAAGCCTGATTTTATTATTATCAGTATGAGGACCACATAGAGCAACCATCTTCAAGACTCATTCATACATAACAGGAATTTATGAAAATATTTTTTTCTGGAAAATATTCATTTTGAGTATTGCACATATTTTTTAATTTCATTTAAAATTTTACCTCACTAGTAACATTTTCACAAAGGAGGATAAATTTGTTTCTTGATGTTTTTTTTTTTTTGCCACACCTATAAAAATGAACTGTAAGACACACTCAGAGATATCTTCTCCAAAGCCAAATAGTTATTTTGCTTCAATATTCTTCAAATAATTTGTAAACATTTTTTCTTCTTCATTTCTCTGTCAAAAGCTGTTATGTTTGTATCCTAGACTAAGTTGAAGTAAATAATTATTTTTTTTCATTTGTATTGTTATGTAAATCATGACAATTTATTTATTTTCTCTTTAACTGAGAAACAAACTTAGATTATAAACACACAGTTTTAAAGAACTGAAATCTGTGTGACAGCTCTTACAAAGAGCAAAACATATATATGAATTAAGCAGAGACACTTGCCTATAATATTATACAAAAATCCATTCTTTGGTATTCAGCTTATGTATATCTCTATCACTTTTACACACTTATTTTTTGTTGTTTACATTCACTAAGGTATGCCAAAAATTTATCTTTCCACTCAGGTAAATGAGTATTGAGTCTGTGGGGTCCAGAGAAGAGGTATGGTTTCCTTTCAACTTAAGTTTTAATGATTAAAAAATAAAAGCTGAAACCTTATTACTTCCGACTAATATGTTGAAACTGTTGAATTAGCGAAAAGCAAACACATTAACTAAATTGTTTACCAACCCATGAGTGACCTGTGTCTGTACACATCCATCTCTTTCTCTTCAGCTGAGCTTTTGTGGAATAAAAAATATACTTCAGAACTTGTTAACTTGGCCAAGTGTTCTCTTAGTTGAAATCATCCTTTGTTACTGCCAAATGGGGACATTTCAAGTGTTATTTGCATTTTAAAAGAAACGTTTTTAACACATGCAAACTATAAAGTTGATTTACGTTTAAAAAGTTAATATACCGTAGTTGGCAATGAATCCTGGCAGCTTATAAAGTAGCCATAAATTTAAGAGTTTTTTTGTTTGTTTGTTTTTTGTTTTTTTTGTTTGTTTTTTTATGATGTAATATCTACTTATTGACAGTTTATCTTGTTAAAATTATTATTGTGAAGCAGTAGTCTCACATTGCTATTAGTACAATATTTTTTCCCCTTTTTGAAGTGCCACTGATTCTGGAATCCTTTGCTGATTACTAGAACCAGTTGATTTTCCATGTGAGAATATAAGTATTCCTCACCCATCATCCATGAATGGTATTCAGTGCTGACTGGAAGAAGGATTGATGATCATAATGTTGAAAGATAGGCCAACTAATCTACACCTTAATATCAAAGTTCCACTGGATATGTTGTTTTGTTTTGTTTTGTTTTCCTAGAGGAAATTTCTTGAAATTGTCACAACAACGGACAGGGATCAAGGACAGGTGTTTGACGCACATGTAACTTTGGCCTGAGGTTTAACATGACTTGGAAATGACACTAGAAATAAACAATCTGAAAAAAGGTTTGTGGGGTGAAGGTGAGGTGGGAAGCTCTTCTAGTACTGGACATATAGAACACACAATACCTCGTGTTCCACAGGATAGCATACTTTAACATTGGGCCTTAAGAACTTTCTTAAAAAAATAATAATAAATAAAATATAATTATATGATTTATTATCAGGTGGTTTCCAGAAGAACTGAACGGAATGATATTGCATGTATTTCTTTTTGTCTTTGACTTTTTAACATCAAGTACTTGATGCAGTCATTGTCCATGAAGCCTACTATGCACATTGACTTAATACTTTTCTATTCTTTTATACTTTTCTATTCTTTCACGTGCTAGAAATAAATCATTATTTGCCACGTCTGTGCAACAGTCAGACTGGTATGCTCCAGAAGAAAAGTGCTAGTAAACCAAGTTGTAAAACACTCTGAAAGGTTAGATTCTATCTAAGGAACACCATGCCAGAAGGTCTTAGATTACTGTATTTAGATAGAAGCATAGTAGTTCTACTGCTAATATCTTCCCCAGCCATTGGCACAAAACAGGTGTGCTCACCATCAGTTCTGGAAACCTCATCTACACCCTTCTGCTCAGTTCTAAATTAGACACACTTGCCAGGATTTACTTCACTCATTTTAGAAGCAACTCTTGAAACTCACTGGACAGACATGTCTTTGATTTAAAAATACTATATTTAATTACCATCAGACAAAAGCCAAGAAACTTTTTGTTGTGGAAATCTTCAATGAGAGCAATATTGTTTTTACTGCAGTGCCTGTTCATTTAGCAAACAGAGACAAAGCAGCAAGCAAAGAGATGTAGGATTTCCTTGAATTATGGTGTAGTGTTTATCAGTGGTTGACTTTCTTCTTCCTTTGCTGAGTACAAGTTGCTGAGAACAGTTTATGCAAAAAGGGGAGATGGTGTCTTCTGATATGCCAACAAATTGGAACTTGTAAATAAGAAGCAAAGGGAGAGACCATAAATAAAATCTGTAGATCACAAGACATATTTGTGAAAGGAATAAGAATGAATTCTCATGCTACTTGAAACAAAAGCATACCATACATTTTATCAAGGTAATCCTCTGTATTGAATATGATGCTTTCTTCTATACTTATACATGTGTTTTTTGGCTGTCATAAAAAAGGACTGAAAACCATTGAAGTTATTTGATGGTCTATCTTTTGCCAAGTCACATGAATAGTTTCTGAAAATTTGATTCTCTACATACAAAACTTAAATTTATTTTTCCCTATTTAAGAGTCCAATTTCTTTGATGTTAAAATTCATGCATTATCTTGATGGAACCCAACTGCATCTCCCAATAGTTGTCTTCCTTATGATCACTAGGTTAGTACCAAACAAAGGCACATGTTTCATTATCTATCATATATTGTATCCTTCTACAAATTGTTGGGGTTTTTTGTTTGTTTGTTTGTTTGTTTTTGTTTTTTGGTGGTGGTGGTGGTGTTCTTTGTTTGTTTTTGTTTTTTTGTTGTTGTTTCCTATATGATTCATGGTAGTGTATGAAGTCATTACAGATGGAAAAATAATTTAGAAAAAAAAATACTTCCTTTTCCCTTCTTACCAGGTCTTTGGCTTGTCAATCCTTTCATATGATTACTACTGTGACAGACATACTGTTGAATAAATACGGTAAAAAGATCTACTAGAAAAAATACATAGTATATGTCTCAAAACATAATTGCTTTCATATATTATGTGTAAAGAATAGAGCAGTACTATAAACATTAAACATGAGAACAAGTAAAAACTGTATTTTTCATATTTTAGATCTTTATCCTATTTACTTAAAAAAAAAAAAAAAGGATCAAGAATAGACTCACTTAGCTTTGCTGACAGTAGGAGACTCTTTTTGATTTATATCTTACAAAATGAAAATCAGATTCTGCACTATATTGAGGTTGCTCATTTAAATAAGATTAAAAATGAAAAATCAATAAATGTATTGTAGAGAAGAGAAGGAGGAGAAAATTGAAGAGAAGAGATGCATTACTTCCCTTCAGGGACAGGTTAGTGAGGTAGCCTTGAGCATTGGCATTCTCTCAATAAACCGAATAGCAGTACTTTCCTCTTGAGCTGCAGTTTATATTTTATACATTCTCATGGGCAAAATAAGAGCTAGCAAAGCAATTAGGATAGTGGAAGAGTTATGATGGCTGACACAGTAATGGAAGGTAAGACGTACCAAGCTATCCTTTAGCTTGTATGACTCCATGTCATTCAGTAAACTGTAAGCTTCCTTCTCTGCAAAGAGGCATTTAGAAGTATCATGCTAAATTTATAATGTAGTGAATGAAAAAAAATAAATTGAAAATTAAATATTAAAATCAAAATTAAAAAGTTATTAGCCACAGAGTCAAGAAAGATATATATGCAAATTGAAATCTACAGATTCAGCTACAGAGATGTGTCTTTGTCAGTTTCCATTTCAGTTTTAATATCCCTTGAAAGAATACTATTCTAGGCCTGTTATTTCACACCAGTTATCTTCAGGGTACTCAGCCTCACAACATGGAAGTCCGGGATGGGTAGCAGAAGAAAACCCCCATGATTCAGGTGGATACACTTGGAGACCTGCTACTCCACCTGGACTGCCACAAATCCATGGGGCCAGACAGGATCCATCAAAGTGTGCTGACAGAGCTGGCAGATGTGACTGCTGAGCCACTTTCCATCATCTCTCCACGGTCATGATCATCTGGAGAGGTACCAGATGACAGAAGACGTGCTAATGTGACGTATAAGAAGGGTTGTAAGGAGGATCCAAGGAACTACAGGCCTCTCAGCCTGACCTTGGTGCCAGGAAAGGTGATGGAACAGTTCATCTTGAGTAAAGTCACACAGCATGTGTGGGACAACTGGGGGGATCAGGCCGAGCCAGCATGGGTTTGTGGAAGGCAAGTCCTGCCTGACCAACCTCAGCTCCTTATATGACCAGGTGACCTGCCTGGTGGATGAAGAAAAGGCTGTTGATGTAGTCTACCTAGACTTCAGCAAAGCCTTTGACATGGTCTCGCATAGGATTCTCCTGGAGAAGCTGGCAGCCCATGGCTTGGATAGGTACACTCGTTGCTGAGTTAAAAACACCCTGGATGGCTGGACCCAGAAAGTGGTGGTGAATGGAATGAAATCCAGCTGATGAGTGGTCATGAGTGGTGTTCCCCAGGGGTCTGTGTTGGTGCCCATCCCCTTGAATATCTAATCATCAATTAAATTTTTAACTGATTATTTGGATGAGGGAATTGAGTGCACCCTCAGTAAGTTTGCAGATGACGTCAAGCTGGGGTAAGTGTCGATCTGCCAGAGGGTAGGATGGCCCTGCAGAGGGACCTGGACAGGATGGGTCAATGGGCAGAGGCCAGTGGGATGAGGTTCAAAATGGCTAAGTGCCAGGTCCTGCACTCTGGCCACAATAACCCCAAGTAATGCAATAGGCCTGGGGCAGAGTGGCTCAAAAGCTGTGCAGAGGAAAAGAATCTGGGGGTGTTGGTCAATGAACACCTGAACATGAGCTGGCAGTGTGCCCACATGGCCAAGAAGGCCAATGGCATCTTGGCTTGTATCAGGAACAGTGTAGCCAGCAGGACCAGGGAGGTGATCATTCCCCTGTAGTCTGATCTGGTGAGGCCACACCTTGAGTACTGTGTTCAGTTTTTGGCCCATCACTACAAGAAAGACATTGAAGCCCTGGAGCATGTCCAGAGAAGGGCTACAAAGCAGGTGAAGGGCCTGGAACACAAGGCCTATGAGGAACAGCTGAGGGAACTGGGCTTGTTTAGTCTGGGCAAGAGGAGACTCAGGGGAGGCCTTATTGGCCTCTACAACTACCTGAAAGGAAGGTGTGGGGAGCTGGGGGTCAACTAACATAACTAGTAACAGGTTGAGAGGAAATGGCCTCAAGTTGCACCAGGAGAGATTTAGATTGGAAATTAGGAGAATTTTCTTCTCAGAAAGAGTAGTTAGACATTATAACGGGTTGCCTAGGGAGGTGGTGAAGTCACTGTCCCTGGGGCCATTTAAGGAAAGGTTGGACGTGGTGCTTAGGGACATGGTTTAGTTGGTAATATTGGTGGTAGTGTGATGGTTGGACATGATGATCTTGGAAGTCTTTTCCAAACTTAATCATCCTATGATTCTATCTCATGGATGTTAGTATCACACCATATAGATTAAAAATAAATAAATAAATATTTCACATAAAGTGTAGGTAAATTTTATATATACCATCCTACATGTTGTTATTTTTGCATTGAATAAAGTTTTGAATTTAAAAGTCAAACAAAACAACAACAAGAACAAAAAACATTTTGGTAGTTTTTTCCCCTTTTTCTTCATTCTCTATAAATATATGAATTAACATTTTTATTCTCTTAGTTCATGGAGACCAGTTAAGCTGTGGTCTGCAAAGCCAGATAACATGTAAATAGCCACAATTTTCCAATGCCCTCACCATACACAGGCACTCCTTTTCTCACGGTTTGTGAAAATTCCTGACCCAAAAGAATTCCAGTTCTACAAAATGGTGAGCAGACACAGATAGGGAAAAGGAAGACATGCCAAGGGAAACAATAGATGCATGTGAACAGGTCTTGTCGGACAGTAGCCCAAAACAGAATTACCCCTTCTCCTGGTCTCTTGTTTTATGTTTGATTTTCTTGTGTTCTGTCTGCCAGGGCAGAAATATGTTAATTTTTCTGTTTAGAAAGCAGCCTTCACATATGGATTACATATGGTTTACCAGTTTTGTCTACGAATTACCATCTAACAGGATAATAAACTGTTAATGCACTCCATAGTTGTTTATCTATCTAAACTATCATTTACTATGACTGCATGTAGGAATTCCATTCAACCATCAATTTCTTAAGTACAGTTATTATGAAGAAGAATTATGTTGGCTTAAGTGCTTTTTTTTTATAGTCCATCTACTTCTATCCATAATTATGGCTACAGCTTTTAAACTAAGAAGTCAGCAATTGGGACTTGGAAATGGAAATACAGAAGCCTTTAGGAAAGCTGTACTATGCAAATAGGGAAGGTCAGGCTGTTTTCTTGATTAATGTCTCCTTTGTTCCAAGTAGTGATGTAACAGCTACATGTCAAGGTTTGTTAGGCGGTAAATAAATATTCTAGCTGACAAATGCATTATTGTCTAATAAAACAACATTTACATGGAAATCCAAAGGGATTACAAGCAAATCATCTAGGAATTATACATGCAAATGTATTTCTATGCAACATATGTGGAAGTCACGTATTGTTTCTTTTATTGAAGGGGACAAAGAGCTTGGTGGTGAAGGAACAGGACTGGAACAGAAAAATTAATTGCCTTCCTTTCTTCATTTGAGAACTGAAAGTCATCTAAGAAAGAAATAGTACATCAAAATGGAGGGAAAAACAACTTCAGAGTCAAACAATTCTAGAGTCGATCCTTTGGCAATAGGCATGAGTTGGACAAAGCTACACAGTCAAACTCTTGGCTTCCAAAACATTGTGGCAGTGGCCAAACTGCCTTTTGAGAAAGTCCCCTGCCTGTGCCAACTGTCAAAGCATGGAAAGGGTTGAAAGAGAGGTGCCTGCCTCACCAGGGCATCTGTATAAGTAGATATGGGTACTCTTGAGGTATGGGTAGTCAAGCCTGAGAGACCAGGGTTGTACACTGCCTCATGACAGCAGCAGCACTGGTCACCTCAACTTGAACCACTTGTCTCCAGTGGGAAGGTCCTGTGTTAGTGAAAGTCCTGCACATCCATGTTAACTATATCAGTAGAAGTATTTATATTTATATCTGGATATTAAAGAGACACTTTCATTCCTTTTCAAAATCAAATTATTTTCTGTCTAAGACTCTATGGTACCTGCCATACACACTGTGTTTTGAGGATACAACTCATTGCCAATGTTTTTTTGTTTTGTTTTGTTTTGTTTTTTAAGCAGACCTAATTTAAACTGCATGGAACAGACGACTGAACTCTGGGATATTTCAATTCCCAAGCCGAGGAAAGAGGGAAAGGTTATTTGAATAAAATTTAACATATGCCAGTTAAAAACATAATATTGCATAAAATATAAGAAAGAGAGGAAACTGTGGTGTAGTTAAAGAAAATATGCTGTTTGCAGAGAACTTCAGGTTGCTGTTGATAATACACATAGTAGGCATGGAAACAAACAGTGAACAGTGGAGAATAAGACATTTCAAAGTGAAGAACTATGTACATAACATTGTTGCCTGGGGGACTTAGAATAATCCTTAGTCTCAATGTTTCAGCAGAAAAGAGGACAGCAACCCAAGGAAGAGATTGACTTCCATTTTCAAGAAGTAGACATGGCATGTTTAATGGCTTTTATCTGTGGGTAAGAACAGAAAACGGCATAACTGAAATTATGAAAAGCCAACAGAAGCCCAGAGCAATCATTTTGAAAGAGGTTCTGTACTGAAGACAAAATAACAGGATTAGGAACATTTTTGCTAGTGGCTTATCATGAATAAAGGATATTTAAAATTAAGGCAAAGACAGGCATAAAAATGTTTCCAAGCAAAAGTTCTTATGTGTTGAGTAAATTATGTGTTTAAAAAAGATAGCTGAGCAATAGCTGAAGCTATATATAGCCAGGAAAATCCTCTAAGAATCCCACTGGTATTTCTATGATAGTTGTATGTAGGAATCCCATCTAACCTGGGGACATATGCCTGAAGTCCTACATACCTGCATAGTACAAGACTTTCCAATATTCAGTAGCATGACACAAAGACAGCAAGTATGAAGGCCTGGGGAGAAGGCCTGGTAAGATTTTTAAGAGAATTTAAGCACAACTGAGTCTTACAGGAATCTAATTCTAAAAGTGAAAACTAGTCAATTTTAAATAGCCAGAATTTTAGTCCAAATTTTTAATACAAACTCAGCATAGAGCAAGAGAATATCAGAGGGTAGGTAAAGGATACTTTGTAGAGGAACTTCTTTTTTGGCAGATCACTAAAGACCAATATTTTCTCCAAACACACATTATGCAGACATAGCTCAGCAGCCTTGTAGATTTGAAACAAACTTCTAAGCATAAGCTGATAGCAGAATATGGCCTTTTGTTCAAAATCTCAGCCACCTACAACTCCAAGGTCACTTAGACAGTAGGCCAACTCATCTGCATGTGGAGCCACCACTGACTGGTAATAGTAAAGCTCCAATTAGGTTTTTGTTATCAAGCAGGACACATTACCTTGGACTCAATCTGAACCAGAATTCCTACATGATGTCTGGCTACTGTTCTCCAGAACCTACTCACATCTGCCTAAACCATACCAAAAACACATACCTGTGGTTTCATCTCTGACCTTACTGTTCTGTGGTATTTTCTTTTAAGAAACAATTAAGTCTGACTGTCATATTACATTGTAGAAATGTGATTTTCTGCAAGTTTTATTTTCTTCTTATTGTCCTGATATTCATTGAAGTCCCTCCCAAAGTCACTCTGCAGTACAACACAGAAACCTCTTGTGCAAATTAAGCTTCTTATCTCAGCATTGGTCAAACAATGTCAGTAATGACAGCTTTCCTTGTCTATCTGGTCTTTCCAAAGACAAACTAATGTTTAGTTGCTTTAGAAATATGTTACAAATAATTACTAAATGCTTTCATATTTAAATTCCATACAATATAAAAATGAATTTGTGTTTTTTACAAAAGTCTTTTTCTCCATGAACAGTTAATACACGTCTTCTAATAGTTTCCCTTTTTTATTGGTAACCTTTGACCTAAGCTGACAGAAAGTAAATGCCTCCTGGAACTGAAGCTGCATGCCCTTGGCAAGAAGTGTGTATGGCAAAGGAAAAGCGCGTGAGGCTGTCTCAGCAGCATCAGGCTAGTTTATAAGCTAAGAGTTTCCACAAGCTGCTGTTTCAAAATCACCCCTGTCCCACAAAGGCCCCATCTGTCTGCCTCCTTTCGCTTGCCTCTGCTTCATTTTCATCCTTCTAACCACCCACAACCCCACAAACACAGACTGCTCCTAGTGATCCTGAACAGAAGGGTAGGTAGAAAATGGAAAATAATGTGAAAGAAGAGTAAGAAGCACTTCCTAGATCAAGTTGTCCTTTAACTAGAATACATATGGCTTCAGTGCAAACAGTTTCATACTTTTAAAACATAAATAGCATAAATTGGTAAAAGTGAGATCAGTTACTGCTGTTACGCAGCATGGTCTGTGATAAACTTCATGAAGTAAAACTACAGTGCCTTCTATCAGGAAGATCAAGTCTGAGTCTAATTTTTACCTTTTATAATGTTGTAGACAGTGTTCCAGCAGAGTGCTTATATGCAGGAGAGGGAAGTTCTATAACAGTTTTGAAGGACATTAACACAACAGCAGCAACTCAGCAGTTGGCAACATAAAGAAAATATCATAGTACCGTATAGGGCTAATACAACACTGCGTCTCACCACACCAACAAAGAGAACACAGAGACACAAAATAGTCCAGTATCAGTCTTTATACAAATATATTTGAATTTATTGTAAAACTTCTGTTTGTGTAAGGACTCCCAGAATGTGCTCCTTAGAAACCTTTACATAATGCAGTATACAAGAAATAGATATCCAGCTTGTTATGAATTAATTCCACCCTTACCTCCTCTCTGCTTTGCCTGTTTACTACTCATAGGAAGAATTCTTGGGAGAAAAAAAAAAAAAAAAAAAAAAAAAAAAAAGGAGGAGGAGGATGCTGGGACAAAGATTGAAGACTGCACATGATTTTGAGCAGACCTTGCTCTATGGATTCATTCCTGTAACTTGCTCGACATTTGGTTATGATATGCTGATGATGATCATTGTCACTTTATCGCAAAGTGTTATTCTCTTCTCTATGCCGGTGGCAGCCAAAATCATCCAAGTCCCTGACAATTTTATTTCTGCTCAAGCAGTGTCACAAAAAAAGCAAACCCAAACCATGAAGCTATGTGTGTCATAAAAAAAATACTTGCATAACTCAGAAATTCATAAAACTTGGAAACAGCTGTATTGCATTTCCCAAGGCCTTATGAAACTCCACGCTGTTCTTCGAACCTGTTCATCCTTACTGTACACATCTGCAAGGACACAGTAAGAAACCAAGTCCTCTGAAGAACACTTAGATTGACATATACAATGCACAATGCTTGGTGTTGTAAAAACAAACAAACAAACAAACAAAAAACATGTAATCCTAGTTCAGGTGAGGTAATGTCATTAGTGTTATTTTAAATTAACGTACAGTTATTTAGAACACAGGAAACAGGCTCATATGGGGCATTAGTAAATGTGACAATATATACCATTAATATTTAACAGAATAACTTGAACTCTTTGCCTCTAATCCAACTGCTGAAAATTTGTTAGCTCAATCTGTATACTTTCTCATAAAATATCTTGCTTGCAGAGCTGACTCAACATTTACTGAATCACAAAGGCAATTTAATTATGGAGAAACTGAGAAATTCTACTTTGAATGTTGGCTGTCTGAGGGCTATAAATGCTATATAAGTCTTCACCGGAATCTGTGCTCAATAGCTCTTTGGAATAATACAGTGGCCACTGAAACACACTGGGTATGAGAAGCTGAGGACATTAATCTTCAGTAAAATCCAGTAATGTGTTACCCTACTGAGCTCTCTATAAAATCTAATTTTACATTTTTCAGTAAAATTCCATGGTACATCCTATGTCATTGTAATTTTTTTTTTTGGGGGGGGGGGGGGGGCAAAAAAAAAAAGAAAAAAAAAAAGAAAGAAAGAGGGAGAGAGGGAAGGAAGGAAGGGAGGAAGGGAGGAAGGGAGGAAGGGAGGAAGGGAGGAAGGGAGGAAGGAAGGAAGGAAGGAAGGAAGGAAGGAAGGAAGGAAGGAGGGAAGAAGGGAGGGAGGGACGGAGGGAGGGAGGGAGGAAGGAAGGAATGAATGAGGGAAGAAGGGAGGGAGGGAGGGAGAGAGGGAGGGAGGAAGGAAAGAATGAGGGAAGAAGGGAGGGAGGGATGGAGGGAGGGAGGGAGGGAGGGAGGCAGGGAGGGAGGCAGGGAGGGAGGCAGGGAAGGAAGGAGGGAGGGAAGAAAGGAGGAAAGGAAGGAGGGAGGGAGGGTTGGAGGGAGAATACTTACTCAGCTCTAGCTATTTGTTTTGGTTATATCTTTCAGTTGAGTAAAGTTGATCTTGTTTGTATAACCAAATCACAACAATAAACATGAATTATAATATGTCAGTATGTGTATTTTATAAAGCTTAGAAGAGAATTACAGTTATTTAGAAGCAGCGTGAAGAGTTACATACAATAGAAAGTCATCTGCAGAAATTATGGAATTTGACCAAAAAGTCACTCACTGTTGTCTATGACCCTGGCACACTTACACACTTACATACTTTGTTATGGGAAATAGTTAAGTAACACCTCTAATATCAAAACTTCTGTCCATCCTTTCCATTTGTGTCTATCCAAAACTAGTCAGCACATCTGACAACTTGTTTGTTTTCTTTTGGTCAAAATAAGTAGATGCATCAAAGTCAGCATGTCTTGCAGAGAAATATTGATTTTGACAAAATTTACAGTGGGAGATTTCAAGTGTTCAGGGTAGTTTCTTGATTCATTTCCAGTTGCAAGAGTCATGAATTCAAAAGTTGACTTTTCTGATCAGAAAACAGATGTTTCTCCATAATTCCCTTTCCTGAAAATAGTTGAAAGGGTTTAGTTTTGTTCTAATTCATAAGAAAAACAAATTTTCAACCCTCAACAGTTGTCTCAAACAGAATTGTTGATTTCAGTCCAGCTTTTCATCTGGTGAAGATACTCTTGAAAAGTAAACTTTCTGCTGGGGATGAGATGCTGTCAGAGCAACCATTCTTTCCCGGTGTGTTTCTGTTCCTCTTAGGGTTGGAGCCTTTGACAGATAATAATTAAGGCCAGATTATTCTCGAGAGGTATTTATTTTTAAATATCTTTCTATATGTTGTTATAATATCAAAACTTTTACTCTTTATGTCTTCTTTAGTGATGTAAGAGAGCAAAACTGAGGCCAGAGTATTTTTATGAATAAAGGCTTAAAGAATAGTGTTTTGTTGTTATTGTTGTTCTTTAACTCTCTCCATGACAGGATAGGATGTGGCATCATACCCTGAGAACAGATTGTCCTCAGTGGACAGTATATTTAAACTACATTATAAATATATTTTATAAATATAATATATTTAAAATATATTATTAAAATTGGGTGTTCAGTTTCTTATATTCATTAATTTGCTTCAAGCCAATCAGCTTATTTTAGGTAATCAGGTTACAACTTTATTGGTTTTATTAGACATCAGATTTTTTAGTGTTGTTTGTTTATAGTCTGTTATTTCCAAAAATATAAATAAGATTCATACAGAACTTCCTATTTTAAGAAGGTTATTTTTTTTTCTACCTTTTTCCTATAAAACTCACTTTAGTTACAACACATTTTCATTTTTATTACTCTAGAAGGCAAGTGTCTAAACCATGGCCAAAGGAACATCTGTCCCAAGAGGTCTCTAGAGAATGTGCAAAAAAAGTCTGAAATGAATATTAGCCTTTGCCATGTGTCTGTTTCATTCAGCAATGGGCCTCAGGCTCCTTTTGGGGTGGATGTCAGGAGCAGCCTGGGCTCTGTGGGATGGCCTGTCAACAGGGCCCATCCTACAGCCCTAGCCAGGAGCAGTGCAGACGGGCACCAGGGCAGCCCTGGCCCTGGCACTAGGCACCTCTCTTGGGATGGGGATGGGCTGAGGCTGGGCCATGGGTAGTGGTTAGGATCAGGCACAGTGAAGGGAATCAGAATAAGCAGAACCCCAAGATGGTGGGTGGGGGTAGCAGAGTACTGGGCATTTTCCTAATTGCCACTGGTATCCAACATAAAGGCATATCCTCATCTTTATGATAAAACTTGCTAAGTTTTATCGTTGCTATCTACATTAAATTAAAAAAACATCAGTGTGTGTTACTTTGTAAGTCAAAGATCTATGTCATCAGATCTATCTCATGTTCAGCTAGTGTCTATAACCTTCTAAGCTTTGGTCTATAACCAAAAAGATTTATACTTTTTTTTTTTTTTTTTTTTTTTTTTTTTCCCCAGGAATAGTCTCTTAAGATTGTCACTAGCCAGCATTAATAGGACTTTCTAGCCACAGCAAGCTAATAATATCTCAGTCTTCAGAAGTTAGGAAATGCTCCCCTCTTTCAACTAGCACACTGAAAATTATTAGGAAGACACATTCATCTGGTACTAAATCATCCTTTTTTGCTTCTTCATTTCCCCAAAGTCTTCTGCCATTTCCAGTCTATTGGTCAGTAGAATGCATCAGTTACCAATTGTACTTCTGGCTCAGTGACTAGCCTGCACTAATGAGCAGTCAGATTAAATGAACTCCAACAAATAAAAACATGGTGTTTATACTGAACTTCTGTTTCCCAGCTTTGTAAAGAATAGCCCATAATATAGTCACTAACAAGGAGGATGGAAGGGAGTGATTTAGGCAGAGTAATTAATATGTTAAATAGTTGATCTCTATTAGTTTTAAGGGATTTCAATGAGAAGCCAACTATGTGTCACAATCTGTGGAGTAATCAAGAAATTGTACTATTAATATATTTCCTCTTGTACATTTTACAAGATCTTACAAAGACAGGGGAAGAAGTCTTCACTGAGGATATCATATCATTTGGGAAGGGAGAAATCAGCTAGCTTCCTATTGCAATTGACTTTCTAAGCAAGAATGTAAAATAGATGAGAAATTTATTTTCCAAAATGTTTTTTCCCTACCAAAGGAAATCAACTAATCTAATAAAAAAGAACTTCTTTATGTTTTCTAATAAGTATAAAGCAACAATCACAGTTACCATACATTTCACTAAATCATAACATAGCTCTTAGTGTACACTGGAAGTTCATATGCTTTCAACAGTAAGGAGATAATTATTAGGTATGAAAAGGAGATAAAAGTTCAAAGTAAGAGCAGTTGATGTTCAAAAATCTCTCAAGAAAACATTGAAAGAAATCCTTTCTATGTGATGACCAAGCTTTGTCTAAGAAAAATCATAGGTAAGAGAAAGGCAAAGTGTTGCAAGTATATTCTTACCTACTGTGTTAATGATTTTGCTCCTGTTTTTGTTTGTTTGTTTTTGTTTGTTTTTGTTTTTCTGTTACTTTCTCACCAGTCCTGAAATAGAAAACTAAGTCTTTGCTTGTTAGCTCTCTAATTTTGTCTGTTTAAGACCAAATTTGCAGAGCTTTACAGGTAAAAGGGTACTCTGTTTCTCCAGAAATAACATGTTGAAATAAGGTATTATATACATACAAGTCATTTAAGTGTCTGAAACATGGCATAAGTGTAAGTTTTGCAGGTTATCTGTTCTTTCCACCAAGTCTCTAGGCTCAGTTAGAGTACTGGTAGTAGACAAGATTCAGGTAGAAATTCTCCACTTATTGGGCAAACCCCAGTGCCCTGCTGGCAAGGATAAATTAGTCATGAGACAATTTAATATAATCCCAAATTTTCACAGAAGGCCTAAATTAATCATACACCACTACCACATACTAATCTTTTGGGAATGTTTTTTGATGTTCTTCAGGCAGAGATGGCACTGTGCCTGACACAAATAAAATCCACAGACGACACTTGCAGATGTGTCAAATACAGCCAGTGTGTTTGCCTAAATCATTCTTACACCTAAAAATAAAACCAAACCAAAAATCAGACTTTGAACAAAAATTCAACTTTACAGAGGTCTAAAACTTGCAGGATGCAAGGGCACATATGGGGAAAACATGTTTGGGAGTATAGCATTACAGTAATATACATTTCCACCAACTGCAAGCAGAAAGGTTGAACACATATTTATACAGCAGTAGTAAAATGCTGAATGATTTAGCAGAAAGTGAAAATGAAATACAAGAAGTAGGCCAAGAAAATTGAAGGAACAGTAGTTAGAAATTCTACACTGAACACTACAGAAAGGAAAATGTTAATGAAAGAGGAAATGCCTTGGCTCTAGTCAAGCATTGCTGACTTTAAAGTGAACACTCCAATGGGACAAATGTGAACTTTGGGCATTTCTGATGCTTGATTTAAGTTAAATCATTTATTAAATGCATGCAGCTGGCTAGAATTTCCTGAAGTCCTAAGTAGTCATAAGTATATGTAAGTGCTTTGGTCTATAAATAAAGTAAAATAACATAAAATAAAATGAAATAAAATAAAAATATATAAAATCTTGAAGTAAATTATAGTTAAAGAAGGTAATTTAAAAAAAAAAAATGCTAGTTTGTCACATCAGTTGAAGATTCTTTATTGTACTTTACTTTCTGTCCTATCATCTGAGGATATTTTCCTGCTGTGGCATTGACAATATATATATATTATATTGTCTAATACTTTAACAAATAAATCCATCTGGATGAAATCAGATTGTCCTGCAGATGTTGAAATCCAGCCTTGTTTGAAAGTAACTACTTACATAGAATTTAAATGTCTCTTGTAAAAACTCTTTTTAGCAGAGAACCAAACTGTATTGTTTTGCATTTGTGTGCAAGTATTGCTCTATTTCATTTATAATCACTTGCAATTGACATTGACAAAGGACCATATGGCTAGGCACTATTTTCAGTTTGTCTTATTCAGTTTAAATATTAGCTCAACTTAAAACCTGCACCATAAGTAAAGTATGCAAGGGCTATTTTAACTTATTTTATTAGCTGGGTTACAAAGACTTTCTACCAAAAATAACTGGTTCCAGTAAGAAATAAATAAATAAATAAATTTCAGTCTAATAATGGTTATTATGGTTGTTGTTTTCCCTTCTAACTGCCAGAAAAGAAATCAACAATTTGTATTCTACAAACACCTTTTGGATTATTTGTTAATTAAATGGTCTATATAACAGTCTTTTTCCTCTGTGCATGTTTCTGTGTGTCTTTCCACATTTTGTAAATCACACATTAATTTCTATTAAGGATAAATTTCTTTAAATTCAGAATCTAGGTGAAATTATCTGGCATTTCTAATCTCTCTAAAAATTCTACTCTTTCTGCTTTTCTTAATATTATTGATCCACTTTTAACTATAATTGATTGTCTGGGTTGATACTAACCTCTTATTCTCTTTCTTTAGAATACTAATATTAGCGATATTTGTTATTTTCAGTAATAGGTTCAAAACCTTGTCACAATTACCTGGCAGAATACATACTTCACCTGTCACTGTGTCTTACACATTTTTCCCTTGATATTCCTTGGAAGCTACACACTTGTTTATTCAGTACTCACGCTCATATGGATGTTATTGTACTACAGCTTCGGGATTGCAGTTTATTCATTTTTTCTTGACTGCCATTTAAACTGTCAATATTCATTTAAAAAAGTGAGAGAGATGTGAGACTTGCATTTCTCAGAAATTGCTTTTCATCAATGGAGCTCATTCAATATTTTACCATATGAAAACATTGGCCTATTGAAACTATATTGCAAGGAAAAGATCATCTCATTTAGAAAATAATAATAATAATAATAATAAACATCTTGAGAAAAATTGTTGTCTTGCCACCTTCTTGGAATGATATATTTCTCATATTTATTTTAAGTTTACTGCTACGCTTGCCTTTTTTTTTCTTTTTTTTTTTTTTTTTTTCCAAATCAGATTTTCTGGTTAATCTTGGCATTTCTTACTGAATGGAAATTCTGAGACCTGAGCAGCTGCATTTATGAGCTATCTTCACTGCAGATCAGGTGAGAACCCCTTAGAGAGAGCTGCAGATTTGGACTCCTGTTGAATTGTAGAAAGGTAAACGTCCAAGAGCAGAGATTGATTTGCCAGATTGCTAGTAATGGATTTATCATCTCTCAAATAAGTGGATGCATTCAATGTTTTCACTTTGCACAGTAAGTCCAAAGTGGGTGTGAAAGCCATTTATTTTCTCTTAAAAGACATTTCCTACAAAATTACTTAATTCCTGCTGTAGACCTGTCTTTTAGCAGAGCAGAGGTTTTGGAGTGTTCTGATTGGCAAATGATTTTTGAAGTGCTTTTATAAAGTGCTATAAATGTTGTCCCTGATTTCACAGCAATCTTCAGTCTTTTTGTAGATGTGTAACTGTTTAGAATTCAAAATAAATAAATCATAAAATAAAACAATTCATCAAATAAATAATTAATCAAAATCCAAATTATCTTTATTTTCATTAGTACTGGAAGGGATTTAGCAAAGCTTAAAGTAAAGCAGGAATCATTATTAACTCTCTTCCTTTGCACTGAAAGGCACTTAAGATCATTGCTGGAAAGCTGGACACAGATTTCTGGAGGACTTCTTAACTAACTTTTCAGCTCTGAGAGTAAGGACACTTTCTAGGCAAGGGTTCTAGGCCAGATAGCAGAGTTATTCCTTCCTTAGTTAGACTCCATCAGCAGAGCTTTCTGTTTTATCTATTTAACTTATCTTGTTCCAGATAAATATTCTTTCCCAGAAAAATGAAACTTCTTTAAATAAATAAATAATCAAAAGAATCCTGACATTCTCAGATTAAGGAAAAAGTGGAAAAATTCAACTTTGATGATCCATCTTAATGGGTCCTCAAGTGATAACATTTCACCTTACAGAGCTGCTCAAATTTGCTACAAGGCCAGGGTGGAAGTGCAGGTAAACTAAGCTCATTGGTGTGCAAGTTGCTTACAAGGCCAGTACAGATGACCAATAAGGCAAGTCCATCAAAATACAACTCTGCTATTAAAAAACATAGCCTGAAATCACAACTGTCACAGTTTTGTATCCTGAGTACATTTCCTCTACTGCCATAAGCAGATCTTATTAAAGGGCATTACTCCACTTCAGATCGCCTCGGTCTAGTGGACTTCATGTAGAAGTACCCTAGGCACATGCTCTCAGCAAAGCTTCACAACTTTCTTCATTCTACTAACTTCTTGAAATGGAAGCCTCAGCAACAATGAAAATTCTTGTTCTAAGCCAGAGAGGCCTTTGTACATGCTGACTAAAACCTTGTGGTCTTCCCAAGTTGGAGACAGTCTGCAATAGAGAGGCCAGAGAGGCTCTGAACCTGAAAGTTCTTGAACTGCCAAAAAGAGCACAACCTCCATGAAAAGATGGCTATGAAGTCAGACATGGCAATAGCTCAGGATCCCCAGCAACCTGCCAGTTAAGCTGGCAGAATAACACATTTTTGTTTCCATGTGAATTTATTTTATCTTCAACAATTTTGTCAAACCTCTCATGTTCAAAATATATATATATACTCTTCTCTGTCAATGATCCTTTTCATCAACAAATTCTTTGGTTTAAAAAAAAAAAAAAAAAAAAAAAAAAGGAAAGAAAAGAATGTAACCTGTCACTGATGATTGTTAGAAACATTAGTAATACATAATGATCAAAATTATTTCTATTTGAAAGAAAATTTTATATATAAGTCTGACTCAGGAATTCACTCCATAACAATTACCACAGTATCTCAAAATATGTAGTTGATTCTAAGCATATAAGACAATCCAAGGAGTCTATAAGTTCATTGGCTCAAAAGTCTTTGCTGAGACTAGATAGACTTGGTAGTAATGGCTTTATTCTTGAATGCACCAGTTTATGGGTGTTTTTTTTTTCAGACAGACTTATTAGGAAATCTGTATATATGTTGTCATCTCTACTCAGAGAAGGCAGGGCTTCCTATACTATGATTCAGTGATTCAGCATAATTCCTGTGCCTTAATTCAGAAACATGATTTTCTGTTCTGATTAAATTACCTGGAAAATTTTCTGGTACTCTGTCATTTCACAGACTCTGAATTTGAAACTGTTGTTACCTAATGATCATCATTACTCAAATTTTCAAACATTCCACTTTTAAATAATTTTTGCTCAGGACCATTGTGGGCATATGTAAATCTTAGTGGATGTGCAAACAATATGACTACTGAACATAAAGATACATTAATTTCAGTATAGGTAGTGATAGCGAAGTATCATTGTTATCCTTTGTATAGCCTTAGAAAAGTCATGGGTTTTCTACACTCTTAATAACTTAGATACTTGAGTCTTCAGAAACAACACATTGAAAAGTTAATAATAATACATAATAGTTCTTATCAAACCAGATTTTTGTAAAATCTTATCAAACCAGATATTTTTAGATAAACAGTATTTTCAGACATCCCAGAATTATTTTTTACTTGTTTTGATTTTTTTGTGTGTTTACTTATTGTTAAAAATATTTTTTTTCTTTTAGAAAGGATCAGATCTTTCAGAATTTTTTTTTCTTATTTTTTCGTGTCAAGCCCATAATGCTGAATCTCCAACATACCAATCATTCTGTGGCAAAAATCTAAAGTCATCATAAATCTTGGTTTATGACTTCATCGTTGAAAGTAACAAAAGAAAAAAACAATGTTGTGAAAACACTGGCAAGATCACAGAAATTCAGTGGCAAAATAAACTTCCCTTTTACACTCTATATATTGTAACATTTTTCAAAATAATACATTTGACTCCTGGTATTTCTAAAAGTCTGCGTTTGCAGTGGTGTAGATAGACTTTATTTTCTAAATTGAACAAGTTCTCAACATGCATATTATCACAGTAGAATGAAGGAGATTGCCTTTATTATACTGATCACTGTTATCAGAGGTAGACTTTTGGATCCAAGTTTTGCTTTGGTTTTCCTACCTGAAACCATTCCACCAAAGCTATTGGAACTAATTGCTATTTACAGCTTTCATTATTAAATTTAACACAAATTTGGTGAACTTGTATAACTTGCAAAAAATAATAATAATAATAATAATAATTAAAAAAAAAGAAAAAAAGAAAACTCTACCCTGCCTGCATGGGTCCTGTTCATTTTTGTTTGTTTGTTTTTCCTTTTCCTTATAAATTGTCTTTAAAAAAAAAAATAAAAAAAAAAGCTTTTATTTAAAGTATTTCTTAAAGTAAATACCATGATTTTGTACATAGGTCTGTCTCCTCAACATTTCCACTGAGTAATAAGAAGAGGTAAGTGGTTTTTTTCTTGTGGAAGGACACCTGAGCTGTGGCCATACCAATAAATCAATCAAGAACATGGCATGGGTCTGACTGCAACAAATTGTCCATATTATGTAATTCTTAGCACATGTGGTTTTTGCCTCTTCTATACAGAAGTTTCCCAAATAAGTGTGAGCACAGTTAAGAGGATATAAGGATATCTCTGCGGGCAGAGATTGTATAACTGGTATCCCATGCTTCTGATCCCCAACTATGTGGTTAGCATAACCATCAATAGGGCAAATATTCATAATATTGAAGCAGGCTGATGTTTACCCCTGCCCAGTTTTCTCTCCACCTCTCTGATAACAGATTGTGAGGGTACCCATTGTCATGGTGATAAAGAGCATTAGTGTTATTGAGACCCAAGTGCTGAGCCACCAGGGGAGTATGGGGAGCATCAACTGACAGGGTGACTAGGCCCATCTGCATTATCATCCCCAAGTGCTAGGATGAGGAGGTCACAACCTGAGGAAGGATGCTTGAGATGACTGAAGAAAGGAGTAAGTGGTTATGCCGAATCTGCTACAAATCTAGCTTTGGTGGTGCACTGGAATTGTCAGACCAATCACTGCAAAGAGTTTCAAATCAATGCTGCTCTAGCTTTCTATTAGAGTGGGATGAACACATAATTAGAGAATACTATTTTTACTGTTTTTTGCCTGATCTTAAGGAACTCCTCTGTCCCCAAGTAATTAAATCCTTTGTCTTCTTTTAGAGTTTAAATTGATGGATATAATGTGAGCACTCTTTTTTTCTAGAATGACAGTGACGATTTGTTTTCCTAGCATTCATAAAGAAATCTGAAGGCAGTATAGGACAGGAGACAAATCTGGCACACACTTACTCTTATTACCTTTGACAAACTGTACCTAGAGATAAATATCCTTTGAACTGAAGTCAATTCAGAGAGAAAAGGTTAGCTAACCTCCCAAAAGGATCACAGAAGTGAACTAACATATGTGCAGGCTACTATGGAAATTAACTGTTTGATAATACATGTTTATTTACATTATATAAATGTAACTTTATAAGTATTATGGAACTTCCAAACCCTTACTGCAACCCTAATTCTAAACCCAGTAATGGTCAGAGATTGCAATTCTTCAGTAAAGAGGACACAAAGTATCACCTGTCCTTTACAGCTGCCTTCTTAATCTTTAGATATTCAGCATCCAGAATTTAACTTTCTTCTTCAGTCTGTAGATTTACAAATACTAGCCCCAACCAGAGAGCTGATCTTAACAACAGCAACAAAAATAGTGCAAAGTATTGGGCTAAAACAACTATGGCTTTTTTCTTTATTCTGAGGGCAAGGCACCAGATATAGAAATGGGTTCATCAGTAATTATATACCCCCAAATAACCTTACCCTTAAAAATTATTCTAGCCAAGAGAACCACCCATCCAGCAAAGGGAATATAAACTGCTGACCACAATTGATTCCAGATTTCTCTTTAGTCTTCCCTCTGAGGGCTCCTCAGTATTAAGGACCAAACTAGATTCCAATTTTAGATTTTTCAAGTCCCCTATATAAGAATAACTATGACAAAAAAAAAAAAAAAAAAAAAAAAAAAAAAAAAAGTGTTGACAAGAGACTCCAGCTCTATTCCAAACTCTTTTATCAGAATATAATTAACTGGCTTTTTCAAGCTTTTATATTACCAAATCCTAATCCAAACATAACCTTAACTCTTCTGCCAAGTCTAGGTCAGGACTGTGAGAGACAAGGGATGTGAGATCCAGGAATCCATGTCCACAGCCAAGGACAACAGCAGTCCTCTCTTGAGTAATACTTCTCAGGGGCAGGAGACCTGTGCAGTCCTTCATTTTCTGGTGGATAATTAGGGACAGATCACAGGCACTGCAAATGTATCTATGAATTCTGCTCCTGGTTATGGCTGGATTTTTTCTGCAGCAACAGCATGCTTTGGCAGAAAATTCAGCATGGTTGTGGGGAGATGGGTGTGGACCAGGGTCCTTATGGAGAACACACGGGCATATATGGTGAGTTAAAGGACTGGTGTGAAAGAGTGGATGTGATGTGTCACAGAAAAACTAAGACCATACATAGGGATCCACATATGGTGACCGCAGATGAAATCTCAAATATGGATAGTTGTAGGTATTGCCTGTTTTTATAAATAGCCCTCATTCTCCACAGAGTTTATTTTCTGAGAAAGCTAATGGAGTCATCTTTAGCCTAACCTGCTATTATATTATTATATCAATGCTGTGTCATATTACTAAGAAAAAGTTTTGAATAAAAGAATGAACAAAGATTTTGAGCAAATCCTAAATAACTTAAATTATCTGATAATTGGTGAGTTATGTGTAAATTAAAATTTGAAAATACCACTTTAAAAAATGTACATAGCAACATTTTTCCACTATTACTATTTAGTGGGAATAACTATCTCTTTGGGGGAAAATCTAATGGAATGTGGCTGGAAATTAAGGTGTGAATTGTTCTCAGTGGGCAATAATGCAATGAAAAACACAACATAATTTCTACAGAGTTGTGGTTTTGTGTAAACATATCAGTATTAAAAGATCAGTATTCACTTTTCTTCCTTAGGCAGCCATATAGGAGTGTAATCAGTATTTCCAAATACAAGTAATTTTCTTATATAAATAAGTTTGGTAAAAGAAAAATGCTCTGTACTAGGAGCAACAGGGTGGGAGCCCAGGGCAAGGGAAGCATTCAGTAGGTATTGTCTCTCTGAAATTTATGCTCCTTGGGACTAAGAGAAAGGAAAACCTACTAAAGAATATATAAAATATAATGCTTCAATAAATAGTGAATACAATAAAACAAATTCCAGACAACTGACTCATTTTGAACTGTGAACCCTAAGAGTTTCTATGCCTTCTTCTGCCCTCTGAGCACAGACACTATGAGTTGGAGACATGCTGACTCACACTAGCATGTATGTAAGCTTGTGACTTGTGTAGTCAAACTGAGGAGGATAAGAAGAGAAAATTCATTATAAGAAACTGGTGAAGGGGATTTTCCTAAAATTAGGCCTAGCTTACGTGATCCAAAAAATATTCTTCTTACACTTTGAAAAATGGTTGAACTCTCCTTTTTGAGAGAAAAGAAAAATTACTAATCACTAAAAAAAATCTGAAAGACCATTTCCTTTACAATAAATAAACAAAAAAGCAAACAGATCATTCTCTATATCTTAGAGATTTCAAGCAGAGGAATGTCTTTAGGTATATCTAAGGGATCAGGGGACAGAAGCTACACTTTTATTAGTAATTAACAAAAATGAAATGGTGCAGGTTCAAGCACTGATTCAGAAACATCCATGCTGTTTGGATAATATACTGGTATCCATTGGTAGAAATTTATCTGGCACAGTTTTAATGTGTGAGCACAGCTTGGAGGACAGAATGTATCACTGTCTGATTTAAACAGACTTTATGGTCAAGGCCATTCTGTTTTAGAAAAGGAGATAATTTATTCATACCTACCGACCTACCACAGAAGTAGATTGAGCCAGTCTAATTTTCTTGGCCTGGCTCTGACCTCACACTGAAGACAGTATTCCTACCATGTTATACAATACAGACTGTATTCCCAAGCGCAACTGAATCTGTACTTACTAAAAGCATCTATTTCCATGTTGGGCAACGAGGTGTCTTCATCAAACAAGCATGTAATGAACTGAAGGATCTGCTTCTTAAATTTTCATACAGAAATGGAAGACATTTAGTTCTGTTTCAGGAACTGATCTTCCTCCCTTGTCTCGGTGTATGTGGCCTAACTGAAAGAAGGAAGGGCAGGCTGACCTTGATTTTGTGCTTTATTTGAGTTTTATTTATATTTCCTCATAATAGAAGAAATGCTCTTTAAGCAATTTAGTTATGTCTTTTATGGAATATAAAGCAGGAAAGTGTTGCAATATTGAAGAAGGAAATAAAAGTTTCATATGAACTATTGCACCAGTGTTAGATACGTACTATTATATCTGCAAATCTTCTAGAACCGCAGATGACATAAACATCCACCACACCGCATTTCATAATACTTTATTAGTATGCTCGGTGCCTTAAGAGCACTTAAGGTTAACAGAGGAGACCTACAGTCCATTAACTGGGTCTGAAAATAATTTAAGACCATTTCCATTGGCCTGCCTCATGCAAGATGTTACAGATTCTGTCTTGGCCTTTCACTAACTCCTTTCTGAAATTGTATGGCTCAAGTTGTCTGCAGATTGAAAAGTGTTTTAAAATATAAATTTAAAATATGAAAAGGAAGACAATGTCCATGACTTTGCAACACCTAAACCTCCCATCAAAACCATAATTTTAAAAAATCTAATAAATAAATACCTTTTTAAACATTGAACTTCTCCCTTTGTGCAAATGAATGTTATAATTTGTGAACTCCTGAAACAGATTCCTCTAATTTCATATATTACATGTTCTCAAGACAGTGATGAATGAAATTAATGTCAGACAATCCTTCAAAAGAGAAAGATTTATTGAGTTTTTAACTAGAATCAGTCTCTCTTACAAAAGAAAATTTAGATGCTTCAGCTTTCTGAAATTCACCACTGTTTTTAGAAATTTATTTCTTAACGTTTGCCAGGATATATGTGGTCATGTCACAAACCTTCCAATATATGACATCTGTTTACATCATAGTGTGCATGCTGTAGTCTAGATGTACTGCATGAAAATATACATTTTAATGTGTTAAATTATTTCAGCTGTTCTAATGCCAATTTTTTCTCCATTTAAGTACTCTGAAGAACATAAAAAAAGTTTAGTTCTCTTTTTAATTAGTAGAGTTCCAGCTAGTTAAATCATAAGAAAAATACATACAAGCTTTATATTGCCTAAAGATTGTTTCAATTAAATGAGTCATCTATTACAATTTACATTTCATACCAAGAACATACTAAAAGGATACATACTTTTTTTTCTAAACTTTTTTACTTTTTTTTTTTTTTTTCCTATTCTATGCCAGAATATTTTTCTGCAGTAAGGCCAAGATCCTGAAAGATATTTAGACACGTAAGATTTTGGCTCCTATTGAGTCTTAGTTATATAGGACCCTGATACCTATTTGCCATTTCAGCTTTACCTAAAGATATAGAATCATAGAATATCCCGAGTTGGAAGGGACCCATAAGGATCATCAAGTCCAACTCCTTGCACTGCACAGGTCTACCCAAAAGTTTAGACCATGTGACTTAGTGCACAGTCCAATCTCTTCTTGAATTCAGACAGGCTCAGTGAAGTGACTACTTCACTGGGGAGCCTGTTCCAGTGCGCAACCACCCTCTCAGTGAAAAATCTCCTCCTGATATCTAGTCTGAACTTCCCCTGCCTCAGCTTCACCCCATTCCCGCAGGTCCTATCACTGGTGTTTATGGAGAATAGGTCTCCTGCCTCTCCACTCCCCCTCAAGAGGAAGTTGTAGACTGCGATGAAGTCCCCCCTCAGCCTCCTCTTCTCTAGGCTGAACAGGCCCAGTGACCTCAGCCGCTCATCATACGTCATCCCCTCAGGCCCTTCACCATCTTCATTGCCCTCCTCTGGACACTCTCCAACAGCTGAATGTCCTTTTTGTACTGTGGTGCCCAGAACTGCACACAGTACTCAATATCACACAATACACATTCACTTGTAACATGAGTTTTGCTCTGATCACTCTTAGGTCTCTTTTAGTAACTTAGTTTCCCACAGAGAAAGAAAGGTTAGAAAACATATGAAAAGACACAGCTGTGTCACTAATTAGTAGTAAAACATTAGTCTCTGTTGAGATTAAATATTTTTCAATTCTACTCACTACAAAAATACTGAAGTAGAAGTGATATTATATATATACAATAGAGATTACTTGAGATGTGGAAAAGTAGGTGCATTCTAAAGCTAACTTACACAGAGAATATGTACCATTTAAATTAATTAAATAAATCTAGCAAAATAAACTGCTGTTTTTTGAAGTCTTGCTGCTGGTAAAGAAATCCTTCCACACAGTTATGGGAAGAATCACAGAATGGTTGAGGTTGAAAGGGACCTCTGGAGGTATTCTTATCTAACCTCCCTGCTTATAGAGTCACCCTGAGACTGTTGCCCTGTGTTATGGGTCTCAGATGAGTGAATACATTTCCTTGGTCATAACTATATTTCCACTCAGAATGTTTACTCGATGCATGTAAGTTAACATGAAGGAGAATCCAGGAAGTTTCACAACTCTGATACAGTACAACTAGAACAAATGAGATTTACAGGAGAGTTGGATGAAAGTTGTTCTACCTATAAACCCACACCAGATATTGGCTTTTAAATATTTTGTGGTTTCACCATCTAGTAAAGTATTACTTGTTGATAATGCTTTCCTGAATTCTACTCAGATTACAGTAAAGTGACAGACATGGAAACAACAAAAATGCTTTTTCTCATTGTCTGTTCTATGGAGATCTTGTAGAAAGACAAACAGACAGACAAACATGTTTCAAATTGCTTTGGAAATGGTAATTTGGAAAGTATTGTAGCTATTCCTTTCTGAACGTTAATTAATCATATTTCTAATGAATCAAAGGTCTCTAAAGAAGTGGCTCTCACTACATAGAAATTTTAAAATGTGTTCTTGTGATTTATTATCCAGAATGCACTAAAGACAATTCCTGTTAATGAGCAGAAATGTTTCATGTCATTGTGGCACTGTGATTGTGTAATACTTAGCAAATACTTGAACATCAACTTGTTATCGTTCATCCAAACCTAGGATTAGTGTGATCCAAAACAGATGAATGTGGAAAACAGCTACTGTTTTAAATAGTTCACTTGTACATTTTCCAGACAGAAGACAAACTAGCTATAAATCACTGTTGGCTAGTTTAATGTGGCTTTCAGAGTCCCATCAGTGTAAAACCAAATTCTGGAATCATTAGAATGTAATATTTTCCATGGGTGTGGTGCTAACACAGCCAAAGGGATAGGGAAGCGCACATTATATGCTGTTTTAAGAATTATTGCAGATGATTCCCATGTTTACTAGAATGTGAAGTATGTGATTTGTTAAAAAGAACATGATTGCTTCCTCTTGAAAAGAACTTTATAAAGTAGTTTCCCCTATACCATTAAGTATTATATTGTCATGTATACTATGTGGTAGTTCTGGAAAGAAGGCTGTTGTGCTTATGCAGTGGATAACAGAAAACATTAGAAGAAAAATCCATCTAGCTCATTATCTGGTCTCCAGCAACAGTATCTAGTCTTCCTGCTTAGAAGAGACAAGAATGGTGCAAACACAGAATGATGCTTCCATTAATATTCTCTTAGGAGTGACAAATATTTATCACTCAAGATCTTCCACTTCAATGAAGTAAAAATTCATATTAAAATGCCTTTGTTCACTCTCTGTAGAAGATTAAACAGTGATCTATGATGACACATGAACTTAAGTGATATCCCAGAACTCAAGACATTTCTTCCCACAGGCAACATTCAGAGTTTATGTTCAGCCTTCTATTATTTTGTCATGACAAAGTGGATGAAGAGTATAAGTCTGCCACTGTCTGTGATTGAATCTCCTTGTTCCAGCTATAGATTCTCTGAAGAAGTCTTTGGTTACACATACACTAAAATTGGAATGCTACAGCGAAGATGGCATGGCCCCTTTGCGAATTCGTGAAGCGTTCCATATTTTTGGGGGAGGGTCTGTGCCTCCTGCAGCTTTGTCATTCTGCTTTTTTAACAAATCTTAT